>NC_060119.1:1259278921-1259585171 GCF_021461395.2 Schistocerca americana
AGCATAGAACGTGTTGCAAGATCAACTCCCATCTGCACAGTTCAGAAAAGCTGGTGGTGGAGGGAAGGATCCAGATGGCTCAGGTAGCATAGCAGCCATTGAAATCAAGTGTTTTATATTCAGTTGCATGCTGTGCCATAGCATTACTCTTCTCAGTGTGTGATCTTTCTCTTCTTTCTTGTGTTTAGTCACAGTCTTCCAAACCACATATACTTCAGAGTCACACTGTATCACCAATTGTCCACACGCAACACAGACTTCGTGCACACGGATTGTTCTTGCAGCATCGAATGCCCCAGATTCTTTCCTTTGATAGTTATAATTACATTTATTCCTATTGATTCCACTTCATCCTGCATCCTGACATACTTTAGCATTTTGTTTTCCACACCTGCCCATACCACATGAACTTTTGATCCTCTACCTAACCCATCCTCCATCCCTCTGTCTTCACTTACAGAAACACACACAGACTCCTATACCTCATTATTCCTTTTCACCCATGTTTCTCTACACTTTTATTGTATTTGTGGGTATTTTTACGTATCTGTGGGTATTTTTAAAATTTTTTGTGTATCTTTGTATTTTTGCATCTTTGTGCATATTTTTGCCTATCTGTGCATTCTTCTGCGCATCTTTAAGTATTTTTACGCATCTGTGTGTGTCTTTTTCCTTATCCATTGCCTCTCACAACCATCAACCCATTTTGCCCTTTTCTGCATCATTCCTGTCTCCTTTACACCATTCCTGCCACAGTAGGCTCTTGCTCCATCTTTCTTCACCAGTTCAGAAAATTATTCCTCTCTTTGGCTAAAGCCCAGTCCCACATCCTGTTTCTCAACTGCTGCTTAAACCATGGAATCCCCACAAACAACGTAACTGTAAAGATTCCTTTCTCTCGATCCCACCCCTCATTTCACAATGACTTACACCTTTTCAGATTCCTCCAGTCCTTGGCTCTCACAAACCTGGTAATGCAAAAACAGATCTCCATGGCTTAGGCGTCCCAGAACCACTTCTGCTCCCTCCACAAAATACTACTACTCTGCGATCCTTACTCCATACATTACATCCCTGAAATTGAATTCCTTGCTCTCCAGCACCTGGAGGAGCATTCCAGACACCACCTCCATGAATTATCCAACCCGATGAAATCCAACTGCCGACTTGGGGCACCACGATCCAACCCCTATCGTACCCACATTGTTCCTCCTCGTCCACCCCTCATAGCTGGTAAACCCTGCCTTGCTGACCTTTTCAACTTGCCATATCCCCCAAAATTCCCTACCAACCCTCTGCCAAACCCAGAGCCAAAACATTCCCATAACACTGTTGTTAACCTTTCCACCAAAACCCTCAGCTCCACAGGAGTTTGTCCTATCCAAAGGCCTCACCTTTAGCTCTACACCCAAATTTAACCATGCTGGACTTGTCAAAGACCTACTCATCTTCTCCCAATCCCTGCAGTGGAAGCACTTTTTTACACCTATCCTCCAACCCAAACCTCCCTAATTCCAACATTGGTCCCTGACTCTTCCGGTTCGTACCACCATTAAACTGCGATATTTCCCTCCTCCAACCTAACCATCTGCTGGTCACCTTCCAGGAATTCCATACCTCTGACTTAGCCTCACCATCCTTCCTCAGGTCCCTTCCTCAGAACACCAACCTTCCAGTAGAAGAAAGAACAGCCATACACCTCAAAACAAATGCTGACCTATCATCCTACCAGCACACAAAGGCATTTGATTACTTATCATTGTGCCCTGAAATGAGGAACATTCTACCCGAGATACTTCTCACTCCTCCTAAAGTGGGGTTCCGCTGCCCATCAAAATCCACAACGTACTGGTCCATCCTTATGCCACTCCCAATACCAACCCCCTTGCTACAAAGGCCATCCTTGTGGAAAACTCATATGCAAAACCTGCACAACCCAACCACCCAGCACTACCTATTCCAGTCCTGTCACAGCTTTATCCTACCCCATCAGGGGCCGGGCGACCTGTGAAAGCAGTTGTGTAATTTATCAGCTCTCCTGCAATCATTGCACAGCTTTTTATGTTGGTATGACTACCGATCAGCTATCCAGCAGTATGAACGGCCACCGCCAAACTGTGGCCAAGAGCAAAGTAGACCACAATGTGGCACAGCACACAGCTGAACACAAAACTCTTGATTTCAATGACTGCTTCACTTCTGAGCCATCTGGATCCTTCCCAGCTTTTCTGAACTGAGCAGATGGGAGTTATCCTTACAACACACTCCCTGCTCCTGTAATTGTCCCACCCTCAACCTACAGTAACATAGTGCCGCTGCCCCCCTCCCCAATCTCCTGCCGCTCCACCACCCCACGCAACAGTTTCCAGCCCTCACTGTCGTATTATCTCGTTCCCATTCTCATCTCCTACCCTGTTTATTAGTAGCCCTCTGACAGCATATACACCAATCTTTCTCCGCACCTCTCCTTCTTTGCTCCTCTTTTCTCCACCTCCCTGCTGTGCCTGTTGGCAGTTTAGTTCTCGCACACTCCACTAGAGAGTGTTCGCCTCTCTGTCCACCCATACCCTACTATTCCTTCCCCTTCCCCACCCCTCCAGATTGCTGTTTGTGTCTCATGTGACACTGCATTCCAGACTGAGATGCTTGAGTTGCCTGTGTGTGTGTGTGTGTGTGTGTGTGTGTGTGTGTGTGTGTGTGTGTGTGTGGTTTTACTGATGAAGCCTTGAATGTCTTTTGATTGTGCCTGTCTGCAACTTCACGTGCCTTCTTTACGGTAAATAGCAATCTGTCTTTTCCTACGTTGTTGATACACCTACCTGGAGTTTTCTTTGTTTGTAATGGTAACTTTTCAGGCAAATACCTTATGTCAGTAAAAGTTTGTAATTTTGATTAGTCAGAATACGTTAAAAATAATTTGTTTTTCAAGGAGCCTCTTAAAAAATTGGTCAGTTGTCTTATATTCGGGGTCGACTTATACTTGGGTAAGTACGGTATATCCAATTTCCATAAATATAGTTAGCAATCGTGAAGCACTGCTGTGTTTGCTAGTATTTTATATTCGTCATCTCTGTCTGTGGCGGCTACCTACTTCCTTGGACAGTCTTACAAAGTGTTACATCACCTTACATTGTTGTGACTACTCGTAGGTGTGTGAAGCCTATGAAAAGTTCGTCAACATGTTCCCGTCATATGAATCTGTTTGGATCTATTTCCTTATGCGTCGACCCATCTTATAACTCATTCCTAAGCTTTTAATTTTTAAAACAATCTTCTTTGGTGCACTCACTACGAAGGAATTTAATTTCACAGCCATATCTTGCTCATATCCTTTCTTATGGCAACCCAGCTCTCAGATCAGTAGAGCATACTAGATACTGCCATGACTCTTTAAAACTTCATCTCTCCCTCTTCTCTCCGCTGTCCCCGTCTCTCTTTTGTGAGGTGCAAACCCCTCCCCACCCTCCCTGTGCAGTTTAGCATGTTTTAATTGTGGCATCGATTGTTTTAAATTTCGAGAAATTGTTATCATCTTCATTGTCGAAATTTAGCCTTATGTCACAGCCCAGGTATTGATAGTAATTTACCTGTTCCAGCTTTACATTATTTACTACAGTTTTAGATCTTAGAGGCAATTTTCCCTTGAATGTGATAACGTTCCTTTTTTGTGGAGATGTTCATACTGTATTTAGAAGCCAGAAAGTCAAGATGCATTGATAGATTTTATATATTTCTCTGGTCCGCAACATGGATGTATGAGCTGTCAAGCTGGTTGTTTGTACAATAATTCCTATGATTACGAAGACAGCAAATCTGAAGACAGTGAAGAGAGAGCCGAAATACTAAATTCTGTCTTGCTTCATTGATGAAGATCTCACTGCAGTTTGTTTGTACAATTACTAGAGTGACAGAGCTAGACCGATATAGAGATAAATTCTTTTATCATTAAAAGTATTTCAGATCTGTCTTTGCAACTACAAAAAGCTTCATATTTATTTTACCACATGTGTTTTGTATTATTCAATCAGAACGTCATCAGTGGTAGCATTTTTGTCTGATGTCTGCCTACATCTGGAAGTGTCCGTATGCACATTTTCCAGGCAGTCCTGCATTTGATACTGACGTTTATTGCATGATTTCACTAAGCTTGTGGCACTATGCTTTTCTTGCCATAAAAAACAACAAAAATATTGCACAACTAATATTTATAGAATATTGATAGAACTGTAGAGGATAAATTTCTCTTGGCTAAACATTTAACGGAAATGGCTGAAATTGTACTTAGTCATTGAAGTGCTAAGTGACAAGGAAGTAAACACAGGTATTAAGAGGAATTTTTATAAATCTGCCATCCACTCATAGGCGCTATATGTTTCAGAATACTGGGCAGTAGTGGCAAAAGATGAAAAAGTGCTGCATGGAATGCAAATAAAAATGTTATAAGTGCCCGTGGATGTCGCAAGACGGACAACATGAACAACTAACTTATAATGAAATGTATTGAAGTGATAGAGACTGAACAATTAAAAGAAACCTATCTTCACTAGTATGGATACATAACTAGGACCAATGGCAAAAACAGCTGTCCATTATGATCCAGGAAGTAGTTAATCCTGTGTGGCCGTCACAAGCAGTGATAGTCAGGCAAGGCCATGAAGAACATGCTAATAATAGGCCCCAAATCAGAGGATGCACTTGACAAAAAAAACTTACACAAAGCCGCAAAACAACCAAATCCCACAACAGTGGGACATGCGCTAGGAGACAAAAAGTTGTACTACACAATATCTTTTATTGTTGTAGTTGGTAGAAAATGTTTCATGTCTCACACCTCTGTTGCTATTGTGGATCTGACTCATTTTCGCTTGGTGGTCAGAGACTTTAATTTTTTAAAATCTTTATGGAGGCGCATCAAAAATGCATTATATACACTAATATATGAGCGAAAATTTATTACTTATGAGGTGTTGTTATCCAAAATTTTCGGGACTGGTGCTGCCATCTGTTGAAAACCTTACCTTTGGACTGATGGTCACCATCACCCTTGAAGTAGTTCCCATCTGCATGTTCACACCGTTCCCAGCACTTCTGCCACTGGTCAAACATTTTCTTGAAGTCAAGTTCTTTGAGGACGTTTATCACCGCCAGCGATGCTTCTTGAATCCTCTCTAGAGTGTCAAACCGACAGCCTTTCAACTTGTTTCAGTTTTGGGAATACTGCGAAGTTTCAGGGTGCCAAATCTGGTGAATACAGAGGATAAGGTACAACCGCCATGTTGTTTTTTGGCAAAAAGGTCGTGGTGAGCAAGGACGTGTGACAGAGCGTGTTGTTGTGATGCAGCAGCCAGTTCCCTTGACGCCAAAGTTCGGGCCATTGTCGCTGCACGTTTTCACGGAGCCGTCGTAAAACACAGTAGTATGCAGAATTCACTGTTTGGTTGGGTGGAACGAATTCTTTGTGCACAAATCCCTTGGTATCAAAGAAAACGATGATCATGCTCTTCACATTGCCCTTCACCTGTCTGGCTTTTTTGGGTCTTGGAGGACCCGGGCTCTTCCACTGGGACAATTTTTGCTTTATCTCTGGGTCATAACTGTAAATCCAGCTCTCATCGCCAGTCGTAACCCATGAAAAGAAGGTTGGATCATCAGATGCGGTCTGACAAAGGTCCGAGCACACTTCAACACACTGTGCCTTCTGATCAGCAGTCAAGATCCTTGGCACAAATTTTGTGGCAACATGATGCATGCCCAACTCATCAGTCAATATTCTTTGACATGTCCCATTACCAATACCCATTTCATCCGCAAGGTCTTGAATAGTTCGAAGTAGATCTGCATGAACCAATTGTTGAAGTTTGGCAACAATTGTGCGGCTAACGGGCCTTTCAGTGTAAGCATCATCTTCAGCGTCTGTACAGCCGGCCCTGAAATGAGTGTGCTACTCAAACACACACATACAGCTCATGCTCTGTCCCGGAAACACTTGCTGAATCATTGCAAGGGTCTCCGTAGCACTTTTCCCGAGATATGCACAGGATTTGATACACAAGCGCTGTTCTGTTCGCGGATCCATCATAGAATTGCCACACACCAAACGCAGAGTATTATGGAAATCACTGTGGACATGCAACATGTCCTCCCAGCTGAATTCAACTCTGCACACTGACTCATCAGATATGCAGATCTCGCCACATAGCGGTGCAAAGATCTACTTCTCCTACGTTCCAGATGGCAGCACCAGTCCCGAAAATTTTGGATTCCACCTTGTACGTGCTAAAACATCTGAATACACAGGCACTATACTTGCACTGTTTTTAATATATTCACAATTATATGTGAAATCACCACATAATTGACAAAAAGGAGAAAATTGAAATCCAAGCGCAAAGGTGCCCCAAGGACAAGAGCGATGACTAGTTGTGCATGTAAATTTGACCTGATCGACCAGTTTTTTTGTGATCAGTAAAGTCATTCTTCACTTGCTGTACGACTTCTTACACAGACTAGCCAGCTTAACTACAAATCTATGTATGTTTACATATATATTCATTAGGAATGTGGCAAATGTATGTACGCCAGTCACTTGAATTTCGGAATGGCTGTTTTTTTTTCTGTTGTCTGCTGTTTTCTTTATTCATCATTTTTCATAATTATTGAAGATGATTTCCTAAAATATGAGTAAAGCTACCTTTTTGTGTGTGTGTGTGTGTGTGTGTGTGTGTGTGTGTGTGTGTGTGTGTGTGTAAATATTTTTGCCATACAGGTACGGTGTCACTGGACTTAAGTGGTTGGTTAACTGTTACAGTGTAATGTTGTTTTAATTTGTGAATATTGTGGAGTGGTTGTAGTGCATTAAAAATTGAGTGGGAATAAAATTGTTTTGCAGTAGCAGTGCCGTGCCCATTCAAAATAAGAAGGTGTTTATGTTCATGACAAAAATTCTTTTATGTGTAGCTTTTATAATGTGAAACTCTACTGGGAGAAGGACAATTTAGAAAAAACACATTAAAAGTGTTTGCCATAAGGCAAAGAAAAGTGTCTACAGTGGCTGCAGGAACTTCTTCTAAAAGGCAAGCTGCTGTTGGTGACACGCTAGACAATGCTTAAAAAATGAAAATCCAGAAGGAATCTGTGCACCACAGTGTATGTAAAATGAGTTTAAAGGCAACAATGCATTCACAAAACTAGATAATGTTGAAATTAGGTCATTTTAAATACATATGTACCCAGTGCTAGTTGTATACCCCGTTTGTTTATACTTTGATGAGACTATACATACTTCCTCGAGAATATATCAGTCAATGCTGACGAAATGAAAGAAGAAATCAAAGATTCTGTGAAGGGTGTTCCTATGTAATTATTGCTAATGCAACTTGTGACATAAATGGAAAATGCATATTTACAGTTTTCTTTAGGGCAGTGACTGCAACATCATAACAGGAAGTACGGGATGTTCAAAAAGTCTCACTGCAGTGCCGTACGATTGTTAGCTGCGCGTGCCATATGCTGCAGTGAATATACCGAAATGAAACACAGTGAAATACAAGTTATTAATTTATTGAATATTCTCTTGTACTTATAAATTTTCAAATTAAATGTTGAAAGTGTCCCCCCTGTTGTTGAATACACAATTCAATTAGTCTAATCATGTTTCAAACACAAGCTGTAACATTTCTTCTGTGACAGAAGCAATGAAAGTGGATATTGCAGTTTTCAATTCATTGATGAATTTTGGACAGATTTTATAGACAGTTGCTTTCGCTGCACCCCAGAAGAAAAAGTCAGGTGATGGTAGGTCAGGCGATCATGGAGGCCAAAGTCCCTGTCAAATTATGCGATCACCAAAAACATCAGCAAGCAGTGACATTGAAACGCAAGCTGTATGTGCGGTTGCACCATCTTGTTGAAAATAACCATTGAGTATTTCACTTAACACAAGTTCTCCTATGAATGGGTACAGAATATCACTGCAGTATCATTGTGCGTTAATTGTTTCGTTGAAAAATATGAGACCCACAATCCGACGTCTAGAAATTGCAATCCAAACTCCTGTTTTCACAGAATGAAGTGGTTCCTCATGAATACACAATGAATTTGCAGTACTCCACATACAAGAATTTTGCGAGTTCATGTACCCGGATAAATGAAACCACACCTCATCTGTGAAAAATGTTTCATTAAGAATATCCCTTCCATTTTGTTGAACGAAATTTTGGAACCGTTGACAATAGTGCAGTCTCTTGCCATGATCAGTGTTTTTCAGTTCTTGCACGACTGTCACTTCGTATGGGAAAAGTTCTAATTTTTTCCTTACAGCTGTGTGGACAGTTCCGACACTAACATCGATTTCGTGGGCGAGTTTTCTTACTGACTTGTTCGGACTCATAGACATTTTATTGGAAATATCGAGTAGTTTATCCTCAGACAAAACGCTGGGATGACCATTTCTCGGTGCATCTGTCACTGAACCCGTTCTTCGAAATTTGTTAATCAAATCTCGTGCAGTATCGCAATGTGGGAGTGTTGTCTCTGGGAAAACTGAATTAAATATGCAACGAATAGAAACTGTGTATTTACCGCTAGCATTGAACACTTGTTCGACTAAAAACACACATTCTTCAATGGATAGCATTTTCACAGTGACAAAAATGAAACAAAGGAACTAAACTTAAACGTTCACGTCAACACGTAATGACACACACCTATGATACTACTGACACTGGCTGTGATAAACGAAACAGTGTAATGTTGGGAGAGTCTACTTGAAGGGAAGTAACCCAGGCAGGCGAACAGTCATACAGCACGTGCGGCTAACAATCATAGGGCACTACAGAGAGACTTTTAAACACCCCGTATATGTGCCTTCCTGTAACTTTTTAGATACTGCTAAAGGAAGCACTTGTGCCCAAGTCACAGACACCCTAAAAGACTCCAGTATTAAATGTTAAAATTATCTGGGTTTAGGGTGCAGTCTCTGCTGCGCACATGGGATCTTTTTTCTACACACTTAAAAAGTTGATTGGAGACCATTTAACACATTTCAAATAACAAAATAAACTTAATAGGTGATTTTTCATCAGAGAACTAAAAGAGCTAAATTTTGTTGTTAAGAAGCCGAAAACAGCATTTCTGAACTCTTGCTAAATGAACCTTCAGTTCCTTCAATAGAAATTTCCTCACCTGCCAAAAAAACATTTTCCTGTCCCTGTAATCACGAGGTGGAATTCTTGGCTCTATGCTATGCAATATTTAAACACACACCTACCATCGAATTTTTCAGATAATTGGAATACAAAAATTCTACCATTGAGCTCATTCTTGATCATTTTAAAAAAATGAAGCTGCATCAGATTTAGTCTTCTTACAATGCAGATTTGTAATTGATTCATGTGCTAGCATTTTCAGTACAATTACAATGATAGAAGGCACAAATAGTTACATGCATATTTGTTATGGATGGAACTTGTAATTGTCAAATTACTGTTGAAGATAAATTCTGAAGGTTGTTTTTAACAGGCACAATTAATTGCTTTGACTCGCTACAAAATGAGACAGAGAAACCAGCTGCAAAAATTGTCTTAAATCTGCTGCTATGAAAAGTTTATAAAAGTAATGTAAACACACAACAGACACAGCTAACATTTTTACAAAAACATTGGCAAGCTCTTCAACTCTGTAGTTTGTGGTGCAAAGCCTTATTGAGCCAATTCTAGTGTCTTTAACAAGGCAAAAAATATTCCAAAGTTTGAAAGCATTCCATGCGACAGCGTTTTTGAAGCATATTTGTCATTACATTGACACCTAGTTAATTGTTTGAGGCATGTATATATTTGAGTGGTGTCTGTTCTGTCAGATATGCCTGACAGACCAGACACCACTTGCGATGATGTGGCTGGTGGCACATTTATACGAAATAGAGAAAGGAGGAAGAAAGGAAAGGGATGGGTGGGAGTTCGTGACTTCCTCCTCCACAGGGAATTGTGCTAATGCAGTGGCGAATGTTGGAAATTTGTGCCGGACTGGGGCTCAAACCTGGATTCCCACTTCTCATGAATGGTTGCTGTAGTCACTTTCGCCATCTGGACACAGTCCTTGCCTGGCTCATATTACCAACTTATTGAATGCTGCAGTGCAGCGTCCCTTGTCCATTAACCACATACTCACAAACTATTGATTCCCGAAGGAGTTCGGGCGATATTAGTGCTTCCTCACTGAAACGGATGTCAAGGAACTGTCACATTGTTACAGAAATGTGTGTGTACTGTGGTGTCTGTTCTGTCGGACATTAAGTAGGGATGCTGCATTGCAGAGTGCGAGAAGTTGGAAATTTGAGTCTGTCCTGTGTATGGATGGTTGAAGTGGTTAAGGCAACCACTCGTGAGAAGTGGTAAATTTGAGTTTGAGTCCCGGTCTGGCATAAAATTTCAACTTTCGCCATTGTATTACCACAATGCATTTTGCTGCTGGAAGTCCCGAATTCCCACTCACCCATCCCTTTCCTTTCTTTGTCAACTGTCTATTTCAGATAAATGTTTGAGACATGATAAGAAGCTTGATGACAGTGCAACTTCTACTCTGTGAAAACCTTAAATATGTTGAATTTGGGAGAGCTGCTTTATTTGCTATTTGGACACCTGTCAGTAGTGTGGGTGTGGAGAAGTACTTCTCAACATGCAATTTAGTTGTAAGAAGCCAGACACTGCTCAAAGAACTTACGTGATGGCACTCGGTACAAACATTTGTATGTAGCCCTATAATGTGTGTTAATTTGAATGAGAACTAGCACTGTAGTGTTGTGTTAACAGAAGTAATCAATTTCTTCCCATTTTTTTAATATAAAAAATGAAAAAGAAAAACTGTGAATAGTGAAAAAGGAAAAAAAGTCAAATTTCAAGAGAAGAATTTTGTATTTGTATGTTGTGTGTGTATTTTTAATAATGCTGAATTTTCTAAGTTCATTTTTCTAATTTTAAGTAGCTCTACTGATGACAGCCACCAAGTTATCAGCTGGGATCTATTGATACATAATCAGCATGGTTTCAGAAAACATCGTTCTTGTGCAACTCAGCTAGCTCTTTATTCGCTCGAAGTAATGGCTGGTATCGACAGGGGATCTCAAGTTGATTCCGTATTTCTAGATTTCCGGAAAGCTTTTGACACCGTTCCTCACAAGCGACTTCTAATCAAGCTGCTGGCCTATGGGGTATCGTCTCAGTTGTGCGACTGGATTCATGATTTCCTGTCAGGAACGTCGCTGTTCGTAGTAATAGACGGCAAATCATCGAGTAAAACTGAAGTGATATCAGGTGTTCCCCAGGGAAGCGTCCTAGGACCTCTGCTGTTCCTGATCTATATGAATGACGTGGGTGACAATCTGAGCAGTTCTCTTAGGTTGTTCGCAGATGATGCTGTAATTTACCGTCTAGTAAGGTCATCCGAAGACCAGTATCAGTTGCAAAGTGATTTAGAAAAGATTGCTGTATGGTGTGGCAGGTGCCAGTTGACGCTAAATAACGAAAAGTGTGAGGTGATCCGCATTGAGTTCCAAAAGAAATCTGTTGGAATTTGATTACTCGATAAATAGTACAATTCTCAAGGCTGTCAATTCAACTAAGTACGTGGGTGTAAAAATTACGAACAACTTCAGTTGGAAAGACCACATAGATAATATTGTGAGGAAGGCGAACCAAAGGTTGTGTTTCATTGGCAGGACACTTAGAAGATGCAACAAGTCCACTAAAGAGACAGCTTACACTACACTCGTTCGTCCTCTGTCAGAATATTGCTGCGCGGTGTGGGATCCTCACCAGGTGGGATTGACAGAGGACATCAAAAGGGTGCAAAAAAGGGCAGCTCGTTTTGTATTATCACGTAATAGGTGAGAGAGTGTGGCAGATATGATACGCGAGTTGGGATGGAAGTCATTAAAGCAAAGACATTTTTTGTCGCGGCGAGATCTATTTACGAAATTTCAGTCACCAACTTTCTCTTCCGAATGCGAAAATATTTTGTTGAGCCCAACCTACATAGGTAGGAATGATCATCAAAATAAAATAAAAGAAATCAGAGTTCGAACAGAAAGGTTTAGGTGTTCATTTTTCCCGCGCGCTGTTCGGGAGTGGAATGGTAGGGAGATAGTATGATTGTGGTTCGATGAACCCTCTGTCAAGCACTTAAATGTGAATTGCAGAGTAATCGTGTAGATGTAGATGGGATGAACGGTCAGAGACAGAGGATGTATACCGGTAACTCTCAGTATCCTGTAACAAAGCCTGTTTCGCAACAAAAGGGCCATGACGTTGGTGCTTGTTTTACCACATGTCCCATCTGAATTCTTCATCTTGACACCAGTGTATCAACTGTGGGGTACAGTGAGAGAGGAAGTCAAAAATTATATTGAGAGAGATTGCTGGACAAAATTACCTATAGAAATAGTTAGGAGTCTCCCAAATTGACAAAAGTAGGGCATGATTATGTATAGGGTCATTCCACACCAAGTGGTCTAAAACTGAAAAAAGTTCCCACCATCATGGTCTCCAATTTTCGTCAAATTTTAACTGTAGCTTTAGTCAAGTGTTGAAGTAAGTTTCCCAAGATTTCAGGCCTCTAGCTGCAATAGCTGCTGATCTAGACCCCCTTGTCTGAAGTGTACTTAGTCCGTGTGCATGCAACATAAAAAAAATGTCATATTTGGAGTCTAATAAAATCGAAACTAATTCATAAGAATGGTTAGTAAGATGCGACCCTGTACAGTTTTTTTTGCTGATTCCAACGAAATTATGTATAACATTACTCATGCAAACCCCGGTCAAATAACTCGACTCAAAGTATACTTCAAAATTTGTCGTGACACAACGCGACAAATTTTGACCAATATTAAGACTGCAATGATTTCCTTGCAGTTGAAGATATGGACTTGAACTTTTGGCCAAGCTTCATGCTTGTGCTAGACATAATGCAGCCGGATTTGCAATGATCCAGGCCATATGGTCGCCCTGCAGTATCTCTTCAAATTAGGCAGTGTCAGCACAAACGGTAAAATTTACCAAAGTTTCAAGCCAATTACTAAAAAATAGTTGGCCTGAATCTGCTTGTGAATAGTATCACCTAAAAGAGAAACTCTTGCTCTACAAGACTGACATTTGTTTTTTTTGCAACGCGACCATTAAGTACTCATTAACTCACATCAAAGTTGTTATATTTTGTATGCGCGATGCACTAATTTTTCTTCATTTCTAGGAATTTGAATCTTAATAGTCGCTTAGAATTACTGATATAATTGGATATTTCATTCGTGTTTTATTCAGTGATTGGCCAGTGAGAGATGTCAGAAGTTAATGAAGAAGAAGAATCGTTGGCCCCCTGTTCAATTGGAAAAGATGCTGCTGCATCGAAGTGCCATGTTATCTTCTATGCTAAGAAGACTGGATTCAAAGCGTTTAGTGATTTCACAGAATGTGACCAGAAATTGCTTGTTTCGCGTTCAGAAGCCAAACTTGACGAAAATTCCATCATTTGCTTCCACCATGAAGCCCTCTTCCTACATGAATATCAAGCGATGCAAAAGAAATGTTGCAATCCATTCAAGAAGAGGAATCACAATGTAAAAGCTGGACTTAGACTGCTTGATAATGAAACAGCTGCCAAACTTTGCCTGTTAAAGAAAAAAGAAGTGATTGATATAAAACCTGGTCAGAAGCTTTGCCCTCGCTGCATGTCGGCACTGAACCAAAAGCTAGAAGATTCATCATCACTATCAACCCAATCTGAACAAGATTTCACAACGGATGAAACTGAACCAGCCATCAACAAAAGTTTATCATTTATTGGTGCTTCACCATTGAAAAGAAGACAACTAAGTAAAAGAGATAAGCAAAGCTATGCAAAAAGAAAGATCTTGGATGCACAAAGTTTAATTGGGAATCAAATTGCTGCTGCTGTAGGAATCAATTACGATGAACAGCCAAGTTCAAGTAAAAGTCGCCCATGCAATAATTGTGCAGATCTTGATAATCTTATAGAAGAGTTGAAAGAAAAATGTAAAGTGTCAAATCGTAGGACAAAAGTTCAAATATTGACCTTGGTTCCAAGAAGCTGGACAATTAAAGATACGACAACAGCATTTAATGTATCAGAAAGAATGGTAAAGCAAGCGAGAAAACTGAAGAATGAGCAAGGTGTTCTAGCTTTTCCAGCAAATCGGCAAGGAAGGAAGCTTTCAGATGAAGTTGTTCAGAAAGTACATGACTTTTTTCAAGATGACGAATTCAGCAGACTTTGTCCAGGGAAGAAAGACTGTGTGCCTGTGAGAATTTCAGGAACAAAGGTGTACAAGCAAAAGCGGTTGTTGCTTTGCAATTTGAAGGAAATGTACGTGTCTTATCAGAAGCAAAATGGACCAGAAATTGGCTTCTCAAAGTTTTGCGAGCTTAGACCAAAATGGTGTGTTACAGTTGGCTCTGCTGGAATGCACTCAGTTTGTGTCTGTACAATACACCAAAATGTCAAGCTTATGCTCACTGGTGCATCAATCAATGAAGACTACAAGGAAATTCTTAGCAAAGCTGTTTGCAGCTTGGAAAACAAGGATTGTATGCTTCATCGTTGTGAAAACTGCCCTGGTCCAGAAGGTGTAGAAGCAGTTATTGCAACATATTTTGAAGATAATGACCCTGAAGAACTGATTGAGTACAAACAATGGATTCATACCGACAGGGATACTTTAGAAACAAAGCAGCTTTCAACAGAAGAGTATGTTGAAGATATTGCAGCAAAAATTTGGAACCTGTCTTGTCATCACTACATTGCCAAGCATCAAAGCCAGCACCTGAAAGCTCTCAAAACTGATTTGAAAGAAGGCGAATTCATAATACTAATGGATTTTGCTGAAAACTATTCATTTATTGTTCAAGATGCAGTGCAAGGCTTTCACTGGGAAAACAGTCAAGCAACAGTTCATCCATTTGTAGTCTACTACTGTGAAAACGAAGAGGTGCAATGTGTGAATCTTTGTGTTATTAGTGACTGCCTTCGACACGATACGATTACTGTCCATGTTTACATTGGAAAAGTAATCAATTACCTGAAGATGCAATTTTCCAAAATAAGCCACATCCACTACTTCAGTGATGGTTCAGCTGCACAATATAAGAATTTCAAGAATTTTCTCAACTTATGCTATCACAAAGAAGATTTTGAAATAACAGCAGAATGGAATTTCTTTGGAACAAGCCATGGAAAGTCGCCTTGTGATGGCATTGGAGGCACAACAAAACGGTTGGCAGCAAGAGCAAGTTTGCAACGTCCATATGAAAACCAGATTCTAACACCCAAAGATCTTTTCAACTTCTGCAATGATAATATCAATGGAATCAAATTCTTTTTCATCAGCAAAGAGGAAGTTGAAGAAGAAAAAGCTTCTCAAGAAGAAAGATTCCTGCAAGGGCACACTCTAGCTGGCACAAGAGAAAACCACCATTTTTTGCCCATTGATATGACGACAATTAAGGTCAGTAGAGTTTCTAATGATGCGACATCTTTTTTGGCCAAAATTAGTGCTGCTGAAGTAGTAGTTCAAGTCATGGATCTTCAGCCTGGGCAGTATGTTGCTTGCATTTATGAAAAGAAATGGTGGATTGGAAACATCGTTGAAATCTCAGTCGAACAGAAAGATGCTTTCATAAGCTTTATGCATCCTCATGGTCCTGCAAGTTCATTTTATTGGCCCTTAAGACGTGATACTTGCTGGATTCCAGAACAACTTATCATTGGTGTTATTCCAGCTCCATCAGTGACATCATCTGGTCGGCAATACAGTTTTCCTGAAAGCATTCTCTTGCAAATCAACGATGCTTCCAGAATGATGAAGTAACTGAGGAAGACAGGCTTGGGAACCTGCATAAAGAAACCCACAATCAGGCTTGGGATCCTGTGGTAAAGACACCCTGTAATCAGGCTTGGGAACCTGCAGTAAAGATACCCACCCGTGGCTGTTACTGCATGGCTATCGGGCGTGGCCCCTATGGCGATGGGGATGCTGGTTTTATTGTGATAACCAGTAATGGCTCAGCCATCATGGACCAACGCAGGGCACTGCGCACACAAAATATAAGATACTTTGACCTGAGTAAATAAGCACTTAATGGAAGCGTTGCAAAAGAAAAATATATCCATCTCGTAGAGCAAGAGTTTCTCTTTCAGATGATACTATTCACAATTAAATCCAGGCTGACTATTTTGTGGTAATGGGCTTTGAACTTTGGTAAATAAAGCCATTTGCGCTGACACTGCCAAATTTGAAGAGATTTTGCAAGGCGACTATAAAGCCTGGGTAGTTGGAAATCCAGCTGTATTATGTCCAGCACAAAGATAAGACTTGGTAAAAAGTTCAAGTCCATATCTTTATCTGCAAGGAAATTATTGCAGTCTGAATATTGGTCAAAATTTGTCGCATTAAGTCACGACAGAATTAGGGGTACACTTTGAGTCGACTTGTTTGACCGGATTTTGCATCAGTAATCTTATAATTAATTTCGTTTGAATCAGCACAAAAAACTGTACAGGGTCTCATCTTACTAACCATTCTTATGAATTGGTTTCAATTTTATGAGACCCCAAAAATGGCATTTTGTCTGATGTCGCGCGCATGCGAACTTACTACCCTTCAGACAAGGGGGTGTAGATCGGCAAGTATTGCAGCTAGAGGCTTGAAATCTTGAGAAACTTAATTTAGCACTTGACTAGTGCTACAGATAAAATTTGAAGAAAATTGGAGACATGATGGTGGGAAGGTTTAGACCACTTGGCATGGAATGACCCTATAGAATAAAACATAAGCATTTTGCACATTTATTATTGTATACTGGCAACAATTACAGAAGGACTTTTTGACACTATTATCAAAGCATTGCAGCATACTAAAAAAAAAAAAAAAAATCTTCAGGCAGAAATGTATTCTGTTCTGAGTGTTTCATTCAGTGGTACCAATTTTGTGCCATTTTTCTCACCAGAAACTCTGAAGTTTACTATGTTGATTCCAATTTCCATGCATTATTGAGGTTCACCATTCAGGTCATCCTTAGAGGTTTTGTAAGAAATATTTTACTTGAACGCACAGGTTATTAGAAAACGACATTGCACAGAATGTGTAAAAATGGAAGAATATATATACATTTATCTTCCCCTAAAAGTTTAACAATTATTTTAATTTTATGCAATAGTTACAGGATGGCTGACATGTTTAATGGTAGACCATTTTGCTTTTGTTCTTATGTTTATAGGTACAAAATGTTGTAAAACCAGTACTGGATGCTTTGGGAGACTATCGCATTTTGAACCTTAATGCGACCAAGAGACTTTCGTACTTAATACAGTTATTTCCTGCATGTGTGGATACAAAATTTTGCGACCAAATGCTTCAACATATAAAAAAATTGCTGGACCTCATCATTACTGCACAAAAGGGTAAATATAATGTTAAATATTACAAGAAGTCTTTGCTTAAAAATAGTTCAATTAGATTGGCATCCTTGTGACCCCATTGTTTGCACGGATCGTTGAATATAAGCGATGGAGAAAAGATCAGCAATCAATCGTGAAATCCTTAATATTTTTAAATGGATCTACATTTTAACTATTACATTGCAACTCCAGTGCTAAAAATGACAAATCAGGAATAATGTGAGATAGCTAACACAGAGTCACAATGCAGACTTTTAAATAGAAAAAAATGTGGTGAGTGGCCCTCAACTACCTACCCTCTGACTCAGAGTGGAAATATTAAAAGTTTTGGCTGGTTTCGTAGTCTAGGGGCTGGAATATGTTGTTGCCACATTACAAGCCAAATACTGCTGCGTCTACAGTATACAATATGAATATACACATGAATTGGATGGTCAAAGATTCCTATCTCTTGGCAATTGCGAATTTTTAATGCAACATAGTAATTTATAAATGAAAGATTGCAATTAAATAAAATCTGCAGGTACTATCTTAATGACTTTAAATGATGAGTATGATAGCAAAAGTACCTTTTAGAATGCCGGTTATTACTGCAAAACACCTACTGGTGTCAATGGTCCAACAGTTAAATATGAGTTGAATAACAGGGAAACAATATATTCCTACTTCATGTAATTAGTTATGAACAACAATGTAGCTCTCGAGATATTCACTTTTAAACGCATACTACGTCTTCACTGCAGAAGACACACAAATCTCACAAGTGCACAAGTCAGTACTACAAAATGTTTCTATCTCCCGCTACCACACCCAAACTGCTCCACTCTCCAATACTTTCTCGCGACCGTGCGTCTGTCGTGTCGTACTGTCCAGGACCCTCTCCAACCAGCACCTCCCAGCACCTCCCGTGTCCTGTGCCACACTGTTCAGAACTCTCCCGTGTCCTCTGTGACAGTCCGTTGCGCCGCACTGTTCAGAACTCGCCCTCCATTCACTTCAGTAGTCGCGTCCCTTAGTAACGAGCTCTGAGATTGGCGATAGTGCTCCTGTCATGTCTCCAAGCCAGCGCGCACTCACAAACATTTTGAAACACATTCGGTATACTGGATTTACATTTAAATAACTTGAAATTAAATAAATATTCCTAAGGCTGGACCATAAACATGCTCTAACACAGATTGTAAAATACATAAACAATGTCTCTGTGCTTTCTAAAACACAATAAATATTTAACCAATTTCTTCATGAATAGTAAATATCAGATATAAACAAAGACATAGACCAATAAATATATTTATAAGCATGGGCTGCTACCGTTTTTTCGTGTAACTGTGGAGTACTTGTGGCCTGATGCGATCGATAGTAATCACCCACTTTGACCTCCAATAACTCATGTACTATTCAAATAAGATGCCTGTAATTTATACCAATTTAGGTTTACACTAATAGCTTTCTAAAGACACACCGATCGAAAAAATCGGATGCGCTGTTTAGATTTTGGAAATTCGTTGGTGGGTGTTACTTGTATAATTTACAGTCGGTTACTAAGCTGTAAACTAATAAAGATATTGAAAATCTGATTACACCATCTGAATCGTCGTGCAATTAACGGTAATGTACGTGTTTCTTTTTAAGGTATCATGATTCATCTGACTACTATTAATTTCTATACAAACTGTAAAATGTCTGCCATTAAGGTTTCACAAAGTCCGCCATCTTTGACACTCCCTGCATGTCTCCTTCATCGACACAGCGTCACCGTGGAATTCCCAGCCGCACGGCCGATGGGCCACATGGTCCGGCCATTGTGTGACAACACGCGGTTGCTAACGAGCCGAGGCTTGCTGACCGGCCCGAGCGGCCGCCACCAACTTTTCAGGGCGCCACAACTCGTCCGTTACCTCACAACAAGTAGAGGCATAAGCACTACACAGTTACATACCATGTACCAACTTGTGACATTAGTCCAAAGTATCACGTAGTAAGTGAAATTGGTTGATATAGAATACACAGGAGTGTAACATAAATTGAAGCTGTTGCTGACCTGCAGAATGAAAATGTGACATCAGAGATGTGTGTTGCCCTCTTTTGAGACACTGATGAGCAATTAACTAATAGTGAAGTTATATAACTTTTAAATTTTTTTCAAAGATGTACATTTGTACATAGGCCTGTGATGTGTGTTAATTTGACTGAGAACTAGCACTATAGCATTGTGTTACAGAAATAATAAATTTTCTTCTCTCTCTCTCTCTCTCTCTCTCTCTCTCTCTCTCTCTCTCTCTCTATTTTCCTAAAGTGTGAGTAATGAAAAAGGAAAAAAATCAAACTTCAAGGGAAGAATTTTATATTTACGTGTTGTCTGTGTGTTTTTCAAAATGCTGAATTTTCAGATTTCTTTGATTAAACCATAGAAAACAAATCACATGTGGCGCCATAACTATAGCAGGCTCAGTAACAGTATGTGCAGGACAATATGTGAAGTATTTTTGTGTTACAAACTAATGTAAGAAGATCCACTCACAATTCCATACAACAGCGAAAAGTACAAAGTCAAAAATAATGTACCAAACTAATTAAAACGTAAAGGAATTAAAATTAATGCTATAAATTATGGTGTGCCCTCTCTGGTCATAAACTAAAATCATACAGATCATGAAAATATATTAACACCATCTATTTGTTTACAGTATAAACACATGGAATACGACAGCATTACAATGTCGAAAAGTATGAAGCTAGCCAGTGGCTCATAAAACTGAACAAACAAATAAAATAAAGGAATGTGTCAATTACGGGAAGTAAAATATGCTCAAAAAAACTTGGATTAAGTGTTGCCGGGGGTATTCAAACCTGCACCCTCACTGGGATAAAATAAGTCTTGAGACCATCTGAGGAATAGGATAGTCACACTTCATGTAATTTTTTGACATTACATACTCAGAAGCAAATAAGATATGAAAGTAATATAGCAGGTTAAAAAGCATACATAAAAAGTATGATGTACTGGCTTGAAAAGCCAACCAGCACAGAGACACGGTATATATACTTCCAATATGTCTCATATTGTGGTAATAACAGAAACACCAGTAATGCATGAAGAAGTGGGACAGATCTTGTTGTGGGCTATAAATTTACAGTATGACAACTTCAATTAATGTTAAATGTACTGCATATTCAGATACAGTACCGTTACAATGGATAGACTTTACACAATTCGGCACAGTGAACATGTAGTGCTAGAACAGAGGAATGCAGTAGAAAAATCAAATTCTACTACCCACATGATCCAGAGTGGACATGCAATTCCATCTTGCTTGTCACATGTTAAGTTGGTGCATCATGCAGAGAAGGAATGGTTGAGGGACCTTTTGGAGGAGGTTGAGATTTTTTGAAATAAGAGATCCTCTGACGTCCAATTAGTCAGTCGGCAGATTGTCGTGAAAAGTACCCACTTGTAGCAACTTTCGAGGAACATCTTGTAAATAGATGAGGGTAACTAAACTCGATTCAATAATTCCGTACCCGGGTCGCATACTTATTTGGCTGATTAACAGGTAAAATTTGAGTAAGGTTTTATTGTTTACTTTGTTACTGTTTTCATCTTCTTAAGGACTACTGTATCTCAATATGCAGCACATTTAACATTAATTAAAAGTGTCACGTTGTCAATTTATAGCCTACAACAAGATCTGTACCAAGATCTGTTTTTCAAGCTGGTACATTATACCTTTTATAGTTGCTTATTTAACTTACTGTACTAATTTCATACTTTATTTACTTCTGCAAAATAATGTAAAAATAAATAAATTACACAAAGTGTGGCTATCCTATTCCTTAGCTTGTTTTATGACTTACATAAGACCATTAAGAGCATCTCACTGAATCCCACTTTGTTTGAACATATTTTGTTTCCCATAACCCAGAGACATTCCTTCATTTTACTTACTTGTTCATTTTTATGTGCATCAGGCTAGCTTCATATCTTTCAATGTTGTAATGCTATTGTATTCCACATGTTTGTATTGTAAACCCAGAGTAGGGGCTAATGCATTTTTACGATCTGTATGATTTTAGTTTATGACCAGAGAAGGCACCATATTTTATTGTACTATTTTCATTCCTTCATATTTTAATTAATTTGGTACATTGTTTTTAATATTGTAATTTTCACTGTAGTATGGAATTGTAAATGGATCTTCTTTCATTAGTTTTTGATGCAAAAATACATTACACACTGTGCTGTACTTATTATTACTGAGCATGCTGCAGCTGTGGCTTCACACATGTGATTTGTTTTCTATGGTTTGATCACTACTTGTGGTTTTATTGTTCAGTGCATTTAAAAAAAATTAGAAATTGTATACCTCCACTTTTCAATTATTCACTGGTGCCTCAATAAAGGGCACAACACATCATAAATATAGCATTTTCTTCCTGTTCAACCATGTAAGCAATGGCTTCAGTTCATGTTAGACTCCTGCATGTTCTACAACCATTGTTGTTTACTTTGTGACACTTTATACTTATATCACTTGTTGTTGTATGGTATGTAACTGTGTGGTGTTTATCTTTGCACTTGTGACTTCGTGTTAATTATCTGACATTTGTTTCCGATTCTCCCGTTTTGTAATGTTTATCACTGGAGATGAATATGTAATAGTTAAAATCTACATCTTCTGTAATAAAATGACAGATTTCATGAGCGATTTCTATTTTTTTCTCTATTGTGTAAAAATACTTGTCAAATTATAACAATGTGAAGGGAAATTGTAAAGAACAAAAAATATGAAATACAAAAAAAGTAGTGCAAGTGCTTACGTTCCACAATATTTTAAAGTGTGTATAAAGTGAATTGGGGGAGCAAAGAAGAAATAAAACACACACAGAGAGCTGTGGGGGGGGGGGGGGGGGGGGGGGGGGGAGAGAGAGAGAGAGAGAGAGAGAGAGAGAGAGAGAGAGTTCAAAGCAAACAACCACCACCCATTTTATTTCAAAGTCTATGTGATCCATAAGCTGGAGAGTGACAGTAGAAAAGAACTTTATCACTTAAGAAGGGTATCATTTCTACTTTTCCAGATGTCTGACAGCTTGTTGGGATGTTTTCATGTCCCCAGCAAGGTGAACATGATTACATTTTCTGCACAGTATTTCGATTCTAAGACAGTAGTTGGAAGATTTTAATCAACATGTAATGGGCTGCTTAAAAATATACCATCAGTAAATGTGTGGTTATAGTGACATATGGGATATTAAATGTGACAGATACTTATAATATACTGAGAAACTGGAACATATCTTTAGTATTAAGGACAGAATCCAAAAATATTCATTTTACAGTGCCACACCTGAGCCAGGAATAGCTAGAAAACAGAGTGGAAGGGGCAAGGTGAGTGGGGGGTGATGAGCACAGTTAATTATAAATCAGTGTCTGAAATAAAAAGGTGCTTTTGTGGCATAAATTTCAAGCTGTTCTCATGGTTCAGTAATAGTGTTGAAAACTTCACGGATTTGTAACAGCACTTTTATTACCAAATGTCATGTTGTCAGTTAAGTAGTAGACTATTGGATAGATGGTGATATTTTCCCTTTTATTGCTTTGAACTTTACTTTTGTCCCATTAGTCTGTTTTTTAAAATTCTGTTGAGTGATATGATGTAAGATTTGTCATTCGAAGTAAATGTTGTATCTTTTTTGTTTCAGGTGTAACAAAGACTACAGAACATGAGCAAAAGATAACAACAATAATTAATATTTTTCACCAGGTCCCTTCAGTTATTTCAAAGTACATTGAACCTCTCTGTCGATTGACTTTACATACAGAAAAAACTTTAAATATTGAAGCAAGTTCGCCATTTCGTGAGCCTCTTATGAAGTTTCTGTTAAGATACCCACAGGAAACAATTGATATGTTCTTGAAAGAATGTTACCTGAAGGTTAGTATTATGTATACTATTACTGCTTACTAGTATGGTTGAATCTGAGGCTACATGGTAAATCCATATTGGGGGGTTGATGTAACATTGGGAGCTGTACTGTGGCAATGTCTTCAGAAGTCTGTTAAAGAAACTGCCTGATTCCATGATTTGTATAAGCCAAACTTGCTGTCCTTGTTAATTAAGTTGTTTGCCAGATGAATTGTAGCTTCTGCTTTCACCACCAAGTCCCAAAAAGATTACAATGATGCTACAATTGTGTTATTTTCGCACACCATAGTGTGACCACCAACGATGCAGTGATCAACTACAGCCAATTTATTGGGCCTGTAAAACTTGGGTGTACATGTGGTACTTGGTGCGTCTTTCATGGATTGTAAGAGTTATCTATCCAATCCATGAAAGGCCAAACTCGCAGGGAATCTTGTAAACCCCTGGTTTATAGGGAATCAAATCATCTATAATCCAAGAGTGCTGCTGTCTTCAGTGGAGTTCGAAAAATCACTTTTGCTTTGTGCCTGTGGAGGACCCAACCTATTTTTGACAATACACTTCCCTCATATGGCAGGAATTTAAATCTTTGTAGTCTTCTTCTGCATTCCTTATGCCCACCTTTGGCTTCATTTGTAGTGCCTTATGTGTGTGCTGTGGAGAGTACCCATTAGCTTCAGAAGAAAATCCCTAGACTAGAAGCTCATCCTGTAGACTGCTCTCCTCAGCAATGATGCATGCTGTGTGAACCAAAGTTCTGAGAATGGTCATTGTTTGGGAATGATTTGCACATAATTATAAATCCATATGTTATTAGTTTCTCCATGTGATCTGCAACTGTTTGAAACTTTCTAGCAGTTAAAACTGTGTGTCGGACTGAGACTTGAACTCGGGACCTTTGTCTTTCACGGGCAAGTGTTAGTAGAGCACTTGTGTGCGAAAGGCAAAGATCCTGTGTCTGAGTCTTGGTCCAGCACACAGTTTTAATCAGCCAAGAAATTTCATATCAGTGCACACACTGCTGCAGAGTGAAAATCTCGTTCTGCAACTTTTGTTTACACATTTATATTGTGTAATAAATAATAAGAAAGTTATACAGAGCAACTGGAAAAGCCTTTTCATTAATTAGAATCTGTATATGTCACCTTCCAAAATACTGCATACCACAAAGTACTATCATCATTGTGCTGAACCAAAATGTCATAGGCATCCTTTCTTTTCAATTTCCATTCTAAACTGGATTTGCTTGTTGATGGAATTCAGATCATTTAAAAATTCTTGTAATTTGTCTTCACCATGGGGCCACAGTACCAATAAAATACTGTGGGCTTCAAACTATAGTATTCCAGTGCTTTTCCTTCTAAATCCTCCATAAACAAATCGGCCACCAAGAGCAACAAGAAACTGTCTATGGTGACATTGTCAGTCTGTTCCAAAAACTTCTTACCAGATAAAAAGTGTGTCGTCACAACGTGTTTGAACAAAACTGAAACCTCTTTTTAACAAAACTTTTGCCAATAAGAGATCAGGATTCTAAAATGGAAATCTTTGTGAATAGGGACACCACATGGGAACAGTGAAGCAGAAGCCTTTAAAATTTGTTTGGCAAAGAACTAAATTAAAAGAGGTTTCAGTTTAGACAAGTCATAGAATCTGGTGCTTTCTTTAATAAACTTTGCAAAGACGTTCCCACAGTGCAGCTCATAATGATACATAGACTTCAGAGTGTGGACTGATCACGTAGCCACAGCTTCAGTTCATTGTGTAACTGTGGTTGCATGCGCAGTGACGTGTTCAAGTGTTTGGAACTTTTTGATGGTCAGGAATGATAAATGTGACTGCAATAAGCTTTTAGAGGCTTTTAATGATAGTAATCCTGTTTTGTTTACACAGTAGTGGCTCATCACTGTTTCAATATTATTCCTCTTAGTCTTGTACCTAATGGTCATATGATGCTCTCATAGATTTAGACTTGTAATAGACACACCTTCCATTGGTGTATGAAAAATGTACAAAGTTCAAATAACATCAGGGAAGTGATGCACGCACTAAGTTTGATTAAATTTATGCCTATCTGATAAACCCATGGTGAGCATTTTAATACTTTAATACAGGTTGCATCAGGAACAAATCTTGCCATATTAACAGGTATCTTCTTTGTTGCGGAAGACAAAAATAAAACATCTGAAGAAAATGCCTTTATTTGTGAAAACCACAGGTTTTTCCCCCAATAATTTTAGTGTGTGTGTGTGTGTGTTTTAGCTGGCTAAAAAAAAAGATTTATCTGAATGCTAGCAAAATTTCATATCTTGTTTATGTGCCTGTTGAAGGCTTAATGCCTGAACTGTTTGGTGACTTGTTGTCTTCACTTGAGATTATTTTGTTCTATCAGGACTTTTCACTAAAAAAGTGTACTGCAATTGTAAAAATGACTTGTTTCACATCATAAAGAGAGATTGCAATCACAATGCACGAAATGTGCAAATAACTAACCAGCTAAAAGTGAAATACACCAGTAATCCTGTTGGTGGATCAGCACAGTGTGGCAGATTCTAAGGGCATTGCAAGCACAACTGATCTTTTTGGTTAACTTATCCACAAGCTACTGCCACCTTTTTGTTTGTCGTCTGTCTTTATGACTAGGAATAACAGTAATATGGTAGGAATATACCGCTACTGTCTACGTAGGAGGTGTTTAGTGGCAAACAAGCACACTGAATAACAACAGCTAGATGGTATTTAGCTATCAAATTAAGTCTTTTGTTGGATGGAGCTGAAATGGGCATACATGGCCAGAGTTGTGTGCTGTCACTAAGACTCTACAGTGACTGCGCCTGAGGTGAGCAGTGAACTTGGCTGGGGTGTTTTTACCCCTTAACTTAATGAAATTTTTCTCATATATTATGTTCCAAAAAATAATATTTTTTCTTTGTGTAAAACATTGTGTAATGAATGGCATTACACACAGATGTATGAAGACAGTTTTTAAAGCTTAAAATAATGAGCTACAAGACTTTGAAGATCGCTAGCTACAAGACTTCGAAGATCGCTAGTAATAAAATCCCTAGTACACTTGTGCACTGGATTTTGACTAAAACAGACTGCAACTTGTATTCCTTTTTTAGTTTCTGTGTAGCTATGAAGTCTAACCATGTATTTCACAACAGTTTCCTGTGAACATATATCTTGGAGGAGCTGGCTGGAGGACAGTGTATATATTTATCTTTTACTACTGGCAAGCACTTGTCACTCAACTGACAAACTGTTGTCACTTTCAGTCTCTAATGAAGTTTCATCACATTCTTCTTTATTTTCTGAGCTGCTAAATTTAATGTCAAACTCAGGATCACTATAGCTATCCTTTTTTTTTTTTTTTTTTGACTAACCAACGATACAGGAGACAGTGTGAAAGTCCGTGTGTTTTTGTTGAATATGCAAAGCTGCACACAGTGACAACCAAAATATGACATCCAGGCTACAAATGTACTACTAGATGTTCTCTAGGGTCAAAACACTTGTCAGTGCTTAAACAGATACAAACTTTTATGTTTTGAATTTCTTTTCTTAAGTTGTCCGAATATGCTCAGGATTTTAAGTTTCTGTCAAAATACTGAAAGTTAGATAACTACGATTTTACATTAAGACGTTAATATCTATCAGTGTTCATTCAATGTGGTTGTCTGCCACTTGGTGCCTCTTCTGTGGGCTGGGCACTCTGGCTGAGCGGCTCCAGGCGCTTCAGTCCAGAACCGCGCTGCTGCTACGATCGCAGGTTCGAATCCTGCCTTGGGCATGGATGTGTGTGATGTCCTTAGGTTACTTAGGTTTAAGTAATTCTAAATCTAGGGGACTGATGACCTCAGATGGTAAGGAATTTCACACATGGAGTTTCATATAGTGTGTGTACACTGATTGCTACTTTTGGTACCTCCAAGTCATTTTAATTTATTTAGAGTTACAAGATGCAAGTTTTTGGAAGGTTAAGAGTGAGTCTGTTTGCTGTGAACCACTTGTAAACTGGTTCCATTACCCTCCTCTATGTTTGGTCTGTGGTTATTTCAAGCAGTTTATCAGCATACTATCTGACAATCCCAGCATTGATGGGTATTCATGTTCCAGTTTTCTGTTAGAAAAGAAAAGTAAAAATAACTGATTTTGTTCTGCAGTATCAAAAATATTTCATTTTGAAAACACATGTGAAGCAATGAAACAGTCATACAAAGATCCTGGACAGTTTTTGCATTTTGGGAGCTGCTGATTCGTGTGTCTACAAAGTGATTTTGTAAATTTCTTCATGGCAGTGCCTCTTCGTATCTCTATAGATGGTTATTGTTTTCACCTACAGCTGTTTGTGCCTCACAGAAGTTTTCAAAAGCGCTGCCAGGTTTCGGGGATTCCTTTTGAAGTGATTCGGCTCTAGGACTATCGTAACAGCAAAGAATAAATGTATTAAAACTTCATGCTTGACACAGCATTTTTCACCCATCTCTGTGTTCATGATGTCATATCTCCTTAACTATGTGTAATACCATGATATAATAGTATAGGTACATTTAGCAGCCTATGTGTACACCTATACTGGCAGCAAAATTTATTACAAATAGAGTTAGTAACACAGAAGTTACAAATTTAAATGTCGTTCATGATGCAACAGTTTCTCGTGCATCTCATTGTTGATGAAGTCACATTCGCGAACTATGATAGGTAGGTGGTTCCTAACTCCACAGTGATTCTTGCCTGACAGTAAACGATGTGTGTACCAAATGTGTTTGAAATTGGTTCAGAGATTTTGAAGATGATGTGGAACACACACACACACACACACACACACACACACACACACACACACGGGTAATATAAATTTCTCCTTCTTCTAGAATTCTATTTATGAATGTTGAAAACAACAGTTGATTGATTGCTGACAACAAACTTCACCATTAAGTAAATGCATCTTGAGGCCATTTTCAGTATATCTGTAATGAGGCTGCTTTCATTATACCAAATACTTAAATTATGAAGGGTTTCGATTTCAGTTTCCAAAGAAACATTCATTTATTTAGAAGAAATGTAGTACAAAGCACAAGAAGAATGATAATTTTGTGTTTTCTTCCTGAAACTTGGCATCTCTTTTCTGCTACAGCCTTCACTGTTTCGGGAGAAAACTTATTTGTAGTAATTATTTTTGAAACTTGTCCCAAATTGAATGTCTGAAATTTTGAATCTGTTAGGAGATATATCTCCTTTCATAATTGAAAATTGCTGTTTACATCAATAAGTACTTCCCAACCTGGAAATAATTTCGTACACAAATTTTTGAGTATTTTCATACCCGACAGGTGAATACAGTAAAAGAAATGCGGGGCTCCCGAGTTTGAGTCTCGGTCCGGCGCACAGTTTTGGTGTGCCAGGAAGTTTCAAGTACAGTAAAACTTCGTTAACACGAATCCAAAGAGACCGAAAAATCAGGAGTTTGTGTTATAAAAATTCGTGTTAAGTGAAAAAACCAGATTTTAATAAGCAACAGTACACTAATGTGTAATACACTACACTATCAATCACGTTATTGTAGACTTATGACACTATAAAGTGCTTGTAAATCCAAGTACTCACAAATTATGTACATTACTTTCTTGGAAAAAATTCGGTCATGGTTTGCTGACATTCATGGGAACGATAATATTTTGTAATTTCACAACCAGTTGTAATGATAGTGTCCGTAAACCCAGCAGTGACGTCGAATGTTGAAGCGAACCCTGCTAAACAGTCCAAGGCTGTAAACATCTCCTGACGGGTAGGTGGAATGGTATCTGTATTCTTTCCCTCTTCACTTTCTTCTGATGACCCTTCTTGCACCTCGTTCACAGCTTTTGGCACATCTGATTCCACATACACACATACGGCAACATTGTTGTCTACACTAATGAATTCTTCGAAACTAATCCCAGGGTTCGCAACGTCCTGCAGAACTGTCCATTCATCAGGTGAAGTGGCATCTTCTAACTCGTGGACATCTTCAGTGTTGCTATGTCTCCAAGCTCTGTTAAAGCACTTCCCTATATGATGTGGCGATACTGAGTTCAAGGCTGCTGCGATGGCTTTTATTGCGTCAAGCAGATTGCAGTTTGGGGTTGCGCTCTTGTTTTCAGCAGCACAAATTGCAGCTCTTACAAGTCGCTTACGATAAGCTCTCTGTATGAGAGAGATTATGCCTTGGTCCAAAGGCGGCTTGTGGTGTTGGGTGGGAAAAACTGAACCTTTATGTTGGATAGGTTCAGATCGTGAATATTATGGGCAGTACATCTGTCCAATGTAAGAACAACATATCTATTTTGAGCAACCATTCGACTGTTGAAACGAAGAAGCCACTTGCAAAACGATGTGCGATTGACCGAAGCTTTCTTGTGTTGAGAGTAGATGCAAGGTAAAGTGTCCATATTTATGGTTTTAAAACAATGTGGTTTCTCGGATTTACCGATAGCCCAGGGACAAAACTTCTCACTGCCGTCAGCATTACAGCACAGTACAGCAGTCACACGTTGTTTGCTTCGTGCTCCACCGTGACACTTATCACCTTTTACCCCCAGGGTGTGATTTGGTAAAAGATCGTAGAAAAATTCAGTTTCATCCATATTAAACACATCACACAAGGCATACTTTTCCCTCACTCCGTTGAATTCATTCAACCAGCTGTTCACACTTTCTTCATCAACTTAATTTGCTTCACCACAAATTTGTACAGGTGAAATTGAATGTCTCTTTTGAAACCGATACAACCAACCAGCAGAACAACGGAAGCCTTCGATGCCCATATCTTTAGCAATATCATCTGCTTTTGACTGAATCACAGGGCCAATTAAAGGTATGTTAGGTGCACGCATATGATTGAACCATTCTAGCAGTAACGACTCAATGTCTTCATACTTGGCGGTATGAAGTCATTTAGATTTGTTTCCAGAACCTGATGCCGCAGCATTTATGATTTTTTCTCGGTTCTTAATAATCGTAGATAAAGTAGATTTAGGTATTCCAAACTGCTCTGCAATTGCTGTTTTCTTGGTACCACAGTCCACTTCGTCTAGAATCTTAAGCTTTAACTGTACATTTAGAGCTGTCTGTTTCCTCTTTGCCATTTTCGCGTGCTACGGTACCAGTTGTAACTGTAGTTTTTATTCAGTATTCCAACTCTATATGGCTACGACTAACAGAACACCTGTCAAATCTGGCACTGAGTACATTCCTAAATGCTGCTGCACACATTATTGAATGTCTTACAACGTACAGCATATGCTGATTGTTGAGGTGATAATCGCGGCTACCGACTACAATACGTTAAAAACGAGTCAACAATAAGTATAATTAGCTTTGTAGCTACATTTCCTACATTCATTTCGGAGGGGGGGGATTACGCTTTAGAATACTCTAAGGTCAGAAGTTTTTGTTACAGTGAAATTTAATTACGCTAAGAACATAACAGAGTTCGTAATTCGCCTTAACCGAAATTCGTGTTAACCAATAAAACATACCATAAGAACTAATGTATTCCTGGCGGGACCAATATTTTTTTTCGCATTAACCACAATTTCGTCTTATGTGAGTTTGCGCTAATTAGATTATACTGTATTTATAAAATTCAGATACACAAACTGCATTAAATTTTGTCTTCAAATCTGAATCACTCTGGATCTCAGTTTGATTAGGTTCTGATTCTATAAATGAGAGACAACAAATTAAAACTTGATTTTAAATATTTTATGATCTACAACTCTTGGTTCAAACTCATTTCTGAAGATTTTTACTGCATCTTTTTCATGTGATGTTCTTTCACCTGAACAAGATTTTTTTCGAGTTGCAGGTGGGGAAGGGTGTTAAATCTTCATTTTCCAACTGCTTTTCCCATAAAACTAGCTTACATTTGAGTGCTTTAACTTACTTACACATGTTTGTGATGATTTGATCTTTTCCTTGAAGTTTGGGATACAAGTAAAGTAAGTGTTTTGTTGTATCAGCCATGGAGGATAAATCTTGCTACCAAATTTTCTCAAGAAAAAGACTTACATCTTGATTTTTACTTGTTAAGGACAGGTATTTTTCCGCTTTTAAGTCTCAGAGTTGTTCAAGAATGGTGCTGTAGGATAGCCAGTGTACCTCAATATAATGTGATGAACTGGAATGATGTGTTTATGTGCAGACTGAAGTGACGAATGAGAATTTGTACCGAGGAATCAGGATCTGGGTCTCTTGTTGATGAGGCAGATGTGCTGACCACCATGCCACCCTGGCACATGGGGTTTGCGCAACTGCAGACACTATCTTAGCATGCCTCCCTCCTCAATCCAAACACTCATTGACACCTCAGCCCACTGGTATTTCCCCTAAACCCAAACAGCATTGAAGAGGCTCACCAACTACATTGGAATAGCACCTGAGCACTGAACGAAAAAAGGAGTGGGGAATCCTGCCTGAAACCTAGACATAGGTGTTTTAATCAAATGAAACTACAGTGAAATCCCTATTTTACGTTTTTGTGCAGTCCAGACTCCAAAAAATGCAATATGAGAAAAATGCAGAATGGAGGAAAATGTTAAATTCTCCAAAATATGAGCAAAAACACATGTACTTGGCATATATGATAAGAAATCATAATCCTCTCGAATACATTGTATAAAATTTGTAGAAGTGAAGGAAATTAAGTGTGCAGTACAATGCTATACAATAAATTGTGACAATCTACATCTACATACATACTCCGCAATCCACCATACGGTGCATGGCGGAGGGTACCTCGTACCACAACTATCATCTTCTCTCCCTGTTCCACTCCCAAACAGAAAGAGGGAAAAATGACTGCCTATATGCCTCTGTTCGAGCCCTAACCTCTCGTCTTATCTTTGTGGGTTTTCCGCGAAATGTAAGTTGGCGGCAGTAAAATTGTACTGCAGTCAGCCTCAAATGCTGGTTCTCTAAATTTCCTCAGTAGTGATTCACAAAAAGAACGCCTCCTTTCCTCTAGAGACTCCCACCCGAGTTCCTGAAGCATTTCCGTAACACTTGCGTGATGATCAAACCTACCAGTAACAAATCTAGCAGCTCGCCTCTGAATTGCTTCTATGTCCCCCCTCAATCCGACTGGATAGGGATCCCAAACGCTCGAGCAGTACTCAAGAATAGGTCGTATTAGTGTTTTATAAGCGGTCTCCTTTACAGATGAACCACATCTTCCCAAAATTCTACCAATGAACCGAAGATGACTATCCACCTTCCCGACAACTGCCATTACATGCTTGTCCCACTTCATATCACTCTGCAATGTTACGCCCAAATATTTAATCGACGTGACTGTGTCAAGCGCTACACTACTAATGGAGTATTCAAACGTTACAAGATTCTTTTTCATATTCATCTGCTTTAATTTACATTTATCTATATTTAGAGCTAGCTGCCATTCTTTACATCAATCACAAATCCTGCTCAAGTCCTCTTGTATTCTCCTAAAGAGGATTCCTAAAGAATTAATTGCATCGGCTCTTAAAAAATAACAAATAACAATAAGAAATAACAGCAAGTAAAAACTCATCAAAAAACTGAAATTTATTTTTGGGTATAGGGTAATTGAGCCTTTCCGAAATGCTATGGCCACAAATTATACGCCAAAACATGCATTTTTGAGAGCTCTTTCCTTTGACCTCACCCAGAAAAAGCTAAAATTGATGAACATGGTGAATTAAACCCAAAAAGGCAACAGAATTTAACATCTGGGAGTGTGTGCCCTTTTCCTACTGTAGCCAATGGCAGTGGATCATACTCTAGCGATGCGAGCACAGTGTCCTCTGGTGTATCGCTTGTAAATGTTTCCTTTTTTATTGTGCCAGGGGATTAAGTACGTTCCACACTACTTTTTGCAGAAACTGATTTTGCTTTGATCTGAATACTTAAATTTGCCAGCCAAATCAGTAATTCTTTCTGTGACTGTGAATTGATAGAAAGAGACTGCTTAAAAGCCTTGACATTTTATGGAAAAACAATAATAAACACACATGAAATCACCTTCAGTAATAGGTTTCGAGTGTTCAGCTATTGAGGCCTGCAAGATGTAACGTGCATTCTGCTGTCGCTTCACTTGTGTTATTGGTTTAAACATTAGCTGTTGTTTCTTCAGTCTCAATTTGAGCTCTTCCAACTTTCTTGTCTCGATAATCCTACATAATTTTTTATTTTTTAAATTTTGTTTCGTGTGTACAGATGACCACTTTAAGATAACTATTTATTTCTCTTTTCCTTAATTCATTCAGAACTCCTTTCTTTTCTCGGAATGAGCTCTTTTCCTGTCATCTTATGCAAGTTGTTTTGCTATTTGTTTTATCTTCCTTGAAAACCTGAGAATTTCTTACTTCCAGTAATTTATTGTTTCTAGTCAGAATGTGTCTCTCTTAAGGTGTGCAGTTTAACCAGCACTTCTTCTAAGTCCATTTTGTCTTACCTCCCATCCATTTTCTCTGTCTGTTTTCCTGTTTTGGAAGAATACCTGGATCATTTTTGTTAATATTTCTTCCTCCATTCTCTCTGAATGTCCATTGAGTATAACACTTCTTTTCCTAATCCAGTCTGTTGTTTGAGGGCAGAATATGAGTATATTTCCTTATTTGGTCACAAAAAGTGGTTTCCATCCTTGTTCTTGACTGAACCTAATATTTGTTGCAAGATTCCTCTGCCTTTCTGTTCCAAATCTTGTAATGCCCTTTCGCATCCCGCAGTGTGTTCAACTCATACAGCACTTCTTGTTTTACAACTGCATTGTAATGCCTTAATTTAACATCTTTATAAGAACATTTTTGTTTTGTACCACTGTCTCACTTTCATGTTCGCTCCTTTCATTTTTTAATTTGTGATTTAAATGCTTCTTTTTCACTTTTTATGTTTATATTTTCGCCCAGACATTGAAAATTGTCTGTTTTCTTGGTGTTGCCGTACTTGACTTTCAAAATTCACGGTGAGTTGCTTTCATGAGTCATGTATTCTGCCTTTTCAGACAATATTTGTAGACCTGCTTTTTCTGCAGTCTCTTTCAAACGTTCTAGCCTATTCTTTGCATTTTTTAAAGTTCCATCTATTATTACAAGATCATTTGCAAAGATCAAACAATTTATTGCTTCTTCCAATGTACCCAGCTTCATGTATGAGGGCTATCCAGAAAGTAACAGACTTTCTGAAATAAAAAATTAACAATGCGGGAAAACCAAATTTTATTGTATACATTTTAAAGATACGCTCTTAAGCTATTTTTCTACATAACCGCCATTCAAATTTAGGCATGTATTGTGCGGTGGCACAAGTTTTTCAGTAACATCTCTATAGAAATCTGCTCCCTATAATTGCAACTACTGGTTAATACTGACATGCAGTTCAGCATCAGTATCAAAGCATTGCGTAGCGAGCCATGTCTTCAGTGCTGGGAAGGTTGTATGGTGGATGATCAAACACCTCCCATCCAAAACCCTGTAAGAACTCTTGGGTACTTTTGGCCATGTGTGGATGTATGTCGTGAAAAACAAAATTTTTGTGTGAAGTTTTCCACGACTCGCTATTCCTCTTCCATACACATCACAAAAGTCATAATAAATTTCATTTGGTTTGCAATTTTTTGGCAACGGAACCTATTCACAGAACACATCTCACAAGTTGTACCATTTTCTGTTGCAATGCAAATTTTAACATGTCACAGAAAGCAAAGAAGGAGAGACACAGACCACGTGCTAACACCGCTGGATGAATTTTAAGTATAGGAAAATTGTGGCACCAAGATGGTTGCTGTAGCCCTGCCCACCGCCACAATAGACCAAAGCATCTGTTACTTTCTGCACAGCCCTCATAGTTAGTAACATTTTGTTTTTCTTCTTCTATTTTCCATTACCTTTTTCCACATACAGTTGAATAATAATGGTACCAAACTGTAATGGTACCAAACTGTCTCCTTGGCAGACTTCTGACACAATTTGGAAGGGACAAGAAGTTGTTCCAAGAACTTTCATTTCAGATACTGTGTTTGTAAGAATCAACAACTTTTAGCACTATCTTTTTAGTTTATATTTTCATGTACCTACTTATTTGTAATTATACCAAAGCTTTGTAATAATTATATGTTGACTTATGATGTTCATGATTGCATATCAAGCAGGTTATTTTATTATTTACTTCATAGCAAAAAGAACTCCAATTCCAACTGTTATTGGAAATTTTTGTGTTTCTCAGCAGTTCTTGTATTATTTTTACTACTATATGGTTTCAGTAGAGGTATGCTAAACACAAAGTGCTGAAATAGATGAATAATTATTAAAATTGCAGAACATTTTTATTAAAATTGATACATTTCTTGAACATTAACTTTCCAGACACTGAATAATTGCACAAATTGATACCTATCTTCTGAAAGTGAAATATAACATGTATTCACCCTCCAAGCAAATCAATTTGTACAAGACTAAAGTCTGACAGTGTAGCTGTGTCATATAGGGTGGAGTGAGAAGGAAGTAAACCTTGACTGTTTTGGGCTGTAAGAGGGTGAAGTTGGGGAAAGTTTGTATCCTGCATTACTGTCAACTCAGGTGCCAAATGCCGTCAGCAGTGGTGGCAGTAATGACACACAGAAATAACAATGTTGATGGATGTTGAGGTAGAGGAATGAGAATTTTAATGGCCCAAGAAGTTAAGCTTTGCAACAGGTCCAACCTATACAGAAGACCCATCATTAGGTGTGGATCTGAAGTCTAGAGCTGTGCAGTTAGGTTTTGTTTGTGAATTTATTTGGTAGTTGATGCACAGCATGATATAAAATCTGCTCTTTGAACTGTGTGTATACTGGCTGTCCATGTTGAAGTAAAAGGGCTTCTGACTAAATTGCAGCTATTCAAAGGCATAACTGCACCAGAAGCTGGCACTCCACCCCTTTTCTCCCTGCACTATTTCACTCTGAAGATACCCAGTCCTTTTGATTTACACATTTGGACTGTGCTCAAAGCTTTCGCTGCAAGAGACAGAGAAAATTATAAGTGTATTTATGCATTCTGTCAGAGTGCGTTTCTTACTTCTACATCTACATCTACATTGATACTCCGCAAGCCACCCAACAGTGTGTGGCGGAGGGCACTTTACGTGCCACTGTCATTACCTCCCTTTCCTGTTCCAGTTGCGTATGGTTCGCGGGAAGAACGACTGTCTGAAAGCCTCCGTGCGCGCTCTAGTCTCTCTAATTTTACATTCGTGATCTCCTCGGGAAGTATAAGTAGGGGGAAGCAATATATTCGATACCTCATCCAGAAACGCACCCTCTCGAAACCTGGCGAGCAAGCTACACCGCGATGCAGAGTCTGCCACTTGAGTTTATTAAACATCTCCGTAACGCTATCGCGGTTACCAAATAACCCAGTGACGAAACGCGCCGCTCTTCTTTGGATCTTCTCTATCTCCTCCGTCAACCCGACCTGGTACGGATCCCACACTGATGAGCAATACTCAAGTATAGGTCGAACGAGTGTTTTGTAAGCCACCTCCTTTGTTGATGGACTACATTTTCTAAGCACTCTCCCAATGAATCTCAACCTGGTACCCGCCTTACCAACAATTAGTTTTATATGATCATTCCACTTCAAATCGTTCCGTACGCATACTCCCAGATATTTTACAGAAGTAACTGCTACCAGTGTTTGTTCTGCTATCATATAATCATACAATAAAGGATCCTTCTTTCTATCTTGATAGTGGAAGGATATACTTGATCAATGGATAATACAGTTATGTTTCCTTACATAATGTCCAAAATGTGTAAGTTGATATTCTACTTCTTTTATTGTCCTTTTCCCTAGTTTTCTCCTTAAAGCTCCTGTTTGTGGGACAGAACAAATTTCTCCAGATTTTTCTGTTAAACATTAAGAAAAAATAAAGAGAGCTCGTATGTTTATGTTACTTAGAATGACAATATGTGACTAAGGATAGCAGCGGTGTATTGGAAACTCATTGTAGACATCAGTCACATTGTAGTTTGTAAATGTACTAAATAATAATGTAGTTGAATAAACACATTGACTGCTTGGGGTCATTTAAAAATAAGGAGAGATGAAGATTCAATTTTTAATTGTCCTATGTCAACTGTTGAAGTGGCCGAGCGGTTCTAGGCGCTACAGTCTGGAACCGCGCGACCACTACGGTCGCAGGTTCGAATCCTGCCTCGGGCATGGACGTGTGTGATGTCCTTAGGTTAGTTAGGTTTAGGTTGCTCTAAGTTCTAGGGGACTGATAACCACAGCAGTTAAGTCCCATAGTGCTCAGAGCCAAACTGTTGAAGTTGATGTTACTTGCATCTGCTTATTTTAATGCAGGATCCACAGTGGAATAGATTTCTCGAACACATTGTGAAATCTGAGGAGGGTAAACCACTGCGAGATGTCTTCCAGAGTCCACCAGGTGTAGCAAAATTGTCTGCACTCATCCTGTCACAGAATGTAAATCCAAGTAAGTAGAATTATTTACTAGCAAGAAACATGCTGTTTGTGACTTATATTTTTTCAACAAAAGAGAATATAGAAAGTAAAACCACTTTCGAAATTTGCTGGTGGGTGTTGCACATTTTTGCTCAAAAACATCCCTTGTATAACAAGCACTAGATTAGTATTTAAACTTGATGTAGCGTTACAAATATGAGGAGTCAACCGTGAGAAGTCAAAGTTGAGATATTCACAGGATTCTGAATATGTCACACTTGCTGTTTCCTATGCCACATGCTTCTCCTCCCTGTGTGTTTCAAGAAAAAAGGAGTAATGTCTTTTTGTTGTGGAAAGTAAACTTTCAGCATTTAGCGTTTACTTCATATTTCACAACAAAAGTTTTTCTTGACTTCCACTTGCATTTCAAGCTGTTTTGACATATTTTCAGCGCATGTTTCTTACCCGAACTTAAATTGTGCAAGAAATTTGGTATACGTGGACTAGCTCAGTCGCTGTTAATCATTAGGAGTTGACTGACTGATAAAAGTAATAATAATGAATATCATTTATTCTCATTTCATACTTACGTAATTACACATAATGTGATCATTTACAGGTTTTGTGGCAAATGTGGCGAAGGATTTTAACTGTGTGCCCTTTTTGAAAAAACAAAACTTTTAACTGTGTGGCCTTTTTGCAAAAACAAAACTACCAGGACTATCAGAGCTTAAAGTGTAAGAATTAATTTGGTCAATGTTTCCATCATTTGATGCATTACACCATGTCTCAACAACCACTGTAACTTCCTCAATACTTTCCTTTTGCTTGTATTTATTCTTCAGAAATCTGAGATTTTAGTATTCCAAAGTATTAAACAAAATTACCGTTCATGATGAAATTAGTGAAGCTAGGTGTTGTTTGTTTCGTTTTTATGCACTGCCAGTCCATACTCTTTTACTGAAAGAGGTAAGAAGGGAGAGGAGTGTACTGAGAATGTTAGAAGTATGCAAAACCTATGGTTAAGTAGTGTGCTTCTTTTAGGTAAGGAACGAATGAAAACTGCATCGGGGTTTGTAGTTTTAGAGGTCACCAAAATTAACAGGCTCACTCCTTTGTGCACAGTCTAATAGCCTTTTCTAAATTACCAGGATGCTGTCTCCCTGTTAGGAATGTCTGTGGTGTTTTAAATGTTTTTGACTTTACTTTCAGTGCTGACGAAAGCTTGTCTCTCCTCATCAAATGTTTCTTCCAGTTACAGCTTTCTTATTTCTCCTTTATTTCATTTTCCTATATGGTTTTATCATCACATAAATAAAAAGAAAGCAGTAAAATTTCTCTCTTTGTGTCTTGTATTTTTTATTTTTGTTCCTCAGTCATGTGAACTTAATATTTTTTTGAATTGTTTTTCTTTCACTTATAAATTGATGTATTGGAGGAATTTGCTTACAGGTGACAAGGCAGATGTTCAGTATATTGGAATAATGCTGTTAGCAGCTATAATAAAATTTGATAGACAATGGTTGTCTACACAGCAAATGCTTATTAACTCCCTCAAGAAGGTGTGGATGGATGACAATTACCTGGTAAGTATTTTTGCTGTGCATATAGCTGAAGTACTTATTTCTTATGTGTTCATCCATTGAGCTAAATGATCTCACACCAGATAAAGTTAAGTTTGCCTCATCAAGAATGCTCTCCAGTTGGAAGTGTTCTTGCAGCTGTTGTCATGAGTGAGTTTTTGCCCACACAGGCTTTAATAAGAGATCATGGTATTGGCTGCCTGAGTAACCGAATGGAACCTGAAGGTATACCAGTGTGAATCTACATTGAGTATATGAAAGAAATTGCTCCTTTTCTAATAGCAGTCTACCATAGAGCATTAGATGAGGGAAGCATTTCTAATGATTGGAAAACAGCACAGGTCATTCTCGTTTTTCAAGAAGTCATTAAACAGACACAAAGTACTATAGGCTGATATCTCTGATGTTGGTCTGTTGTACAGTTTGTGCTGACACCTTGTATCATTTCTTAAGACAGAAAATCTCCTCTGCAGGAATGAACATGGCTTCTGAAAACAACAATATTGTGAAACCCAGTCCACTAAGTTAGTTCACAAGACCCAGCAAGCAGTTGATACCAATGCCAAGGTTTATACCATGTTCTTTGACTTCCAGAAAGAGCTTGATACAGTTCAGCACTGTAGTCTAATGAACAGTGTATAAGTGTATGGAATATTGGACCAGCTGTGTGGTTAGATTGAAGAGTTTCTGCCAAGAAGAATACAGGAAGTCATTCTCTACAGAGAGGAAATGTCAGAATAAAAGTAACTTCAGGCATACCCCAAGGGAATGTTAAAAGAGCCATTACTTTTCACGCAACAGGGTCGAAACTGATTGTAACAACGCTAAAGGGACTCACGGTTTATGGTCGTTGCAGTTGATAGTTGCACAAACTGAGTTGTTGCTTTGCTTTTTTTACAGGCTGTTGTAGAGTTAAAACTTAAAAAACTAGCAGAAATACAGCACACCTATCATATTTACAACACACTATTTGTCGAGGGGGGCTAAAGAGGAAGTTTTCTTATGATTATGCAGTACGTACAGCAATAAGATGCCAGGAAAATGTAAAAATCTTAAACAAGTGAAGAGAGAAGGAGCAATGACATAAATTGTTCAATAATGTTTAAATGGGGAAGGTAGGAGACGAGATACTGGCAGAAGTGAAGCTGTGGGGATGGATCGTTAGTCGTGCTTGGGTAGCACAGTCAGTAGAGCTCTTGCTCACGAAAGCAAAGGTCCAGAGTTCAAGTCTTGGTCTGGCAGACAGTTTTTATCTGCCAGGAAGATTCATATCAGCGCACACTTCACTGCGGAGTCAGACGCTGTGGCTAAGCCTTGTTTCCACAATATCCTCTTCTCCAGGAGTGCTAGTCCTACAAGTTTCGCAGGAGAGCTTCTACGAAGGTTAGAAGGTAAGTATTATCAGAATTGAAGCTGTAGGGACGAGTTGTGAGTTGTGTTTGAGTAGCTCTATCGGTAGAGCTTTTGCCTGTGAAAGGCAAAGGTCCCAAGCTCGAGTCTCGATCCAGAGCACAGTTTTAATTTCCCAGAAAGTTTTCTTATCGGCGCAGACTCCGCTGCAGAGTGAAAATTTTGTTCTGGACCTTTCTCTTCCTTGTCTAGTGACATTGTTTTCAGTGGGACAATAAACCCTAAGCCCCCTTTTAAACAAACTGTGCAAAAGAGTACAAGGTTATCACTTTTGAGGCACATTATGGTGAGAGATACATTACTCTGCAAAATGAGATAGATAAAGTAATGCAACACATTAACTACTTACTGGAAAGTTGGGAACATATTGCCTGAGGTCTTCCAGTCAAGCACAGAAAGCTGGAGGTTCACGTAGAATGTAGTCAGCATGACTATAGTGCCAAATGGGGCAGGCCCCGCAACTAAAGAAAGTTTGAGGAATCGGAAAAGACAGTGCGTGTCAATCAGCGAGTAGTTACAGTGTAGCGATGTTCTTCACTACAGCAAGGTTTTGAGACAGCATGTGGATGACGTCACAGATGAAAAATCATCAGGAAAGATGAAGTGTGATGAGTGTAGCCCAGGTATTTGGTATTGCCTACAGCGTTGTTTCATATGGATGGGGAGCTTTCGGAACCAAAGACACTGTTACCAAAAGTAGAGAAAGCTGATCGACCATGCTCATCTACAATGACAAACGACTGTTATATTTTGCTACAGGAAAGAAGGGACCCATGTCAAACAGTGGGTACAATTGCAAGCACATTAAACAGGACTGCAAAGCAAGGAAACTCACGCTACACAGTGGCACAGTGACTACTTGGATGTAGTCCCCCTGCCAGACACGTGGTACATTGTGTTACGTTCGCACCTGCGTATTAGCATATTAGCATCATTTATGATGGCGCCAATAGTGTAGTGACTGGACCAGTAAGGTTTGGCATCCCATACTCTTTTTCTGATGAGAGCAGATTCAATCTGAGTAGCGATTCTGGACCTATCTTCATACAACGAGAAGTGGGAACTTGTCAAACATAATAGCTTTGATGGTCCAGGTGTTGTGATGTGGGGAGGCATATTGATGCATGGGCATTAAAACTCCAAATCTTGAACAGGGTACATGCATTAGTAGACATTATTTTGACAGAGTACTCTTTCCCCATGTGCAGCTTTTGAGGAGTCCATTCAGCCCTGACTTCATTTTTATTAATGGCAGTGCACAACAGCATTGAACCATGCAGCTGGAGGATATTCAGTGAATAGACTGGCTGCCCATTTGTCTGACTTAAATCCTGTTGGGGATGTGTTAGGAAGATCTGTTGCAGCATGTCCATGTGCACCAATGGCAACCCAACCTTGCTGCTGACAATTGGAATGCCTTACCACAAGAACTCTGTACAAATCTTGTGGCCAGTATGGGAGTGCATTGTGGAGCTTGTGTTACTATTCGTGGTGATGGCACAGCCTATTAAGAACCATGTTCCACCTTTTTTAATGCCAGAAGACCAGCATACATCGTGGTGAATTCAATGTAATTATTTTCTTCGAGTAAAAGTGTCATTTCTGTTCATTTCATTGCGTATTTCTTCCTAAATATGGTCAAAGTTTCATCAAGTAATGTTACTTGGCAGTGAAGAGTCATGGGAAAGTTATTGTAGTCTTTAAGTTTTGCACACAGTCATAATAACATTCTAAATAAAATGATTTTTGTTTATGACAGCCAATGTTTTATTTGTTGCAAGCATTTTTTTGTGATCTAAGTGTTATTGAAATTTTTTTACGCATTGTTACTGTAGTTACATGAACATTTTTTGCTTTCAGGAACTCCACAAGAAAGTAGAAGGAGTAGATGCAAGACACTGGCGTGAACCAAAACTTATAGTCAAGATACTGCTTCATTATTTCTGCCATCACCCTAATGATGTTGACTTACTATTCCAACTCCTTCGTGCATTTTGCTACCATGTAATCCCAGACTTCCAGGTGAGCATCTCTTTACTGTTTTCTGGCACATTTGTGTAGCATTTGTGAGAGGTTGAAAGTATAAATTACTCTGTTTTATGTATGGAATTTGCAGAAATTATTGACACCACAATCAAAAGAACTGGTCCACAGTTAGTAGATTTATTGTGTCAGATTGCTTATGTATGTAATGCCACTAATTAGTTCCTTAGACCAGGATGCATTTAACACATATTTCATCAGTGTAAGATTGTGGCAGAGAAACCTGGCTATGAAAATTAAATGTGACAGAATAGATACTGTGAGAAGTAGATGACAGGCACTCATCTGATAGTCCATTGTATGAGATGAAAACAGATCTCTCTCCACATTGTTTCCTTTCATTATTTTGCCTAGTATAAAAAAGAAGTTGAGGGATAGTTTAAAGTTTTTCACGTTACAGCAAACCAGATCATAGGGACTGGTTCAGGCAAGACCTATGGAGTAGAAGTCATTCCCTCAGCATTATTGAAATCCTCATGTCAAACCTATTCCATGTGGTGTGCAATACATATGAGGCAGGTGAAATACCCTTGAGAAGATATATTTGGATTCCAGTGAAATGTAGGAACACACGACGCAATACTGCCCCTGCTACTTTTCTGAGAAGAAAGATATTGAAGAAAGGCAAATTTATGTTTATAGGATTTAGAGAACACTGTTGACAAATGTGACTGGACTACATACACTTTTTGAAATTTGTTTATAGCAAGGATGAAAAAAGTTACTTATGATTAGTACTGAAAACATACTCTAGTCTGTCATAAAAGTCAAAGGTCATGAAAGAGAAGCCATAGTTGAGCTATTTCCAGTATTATTCAATCTGTACATTGAGCTGGCAATAGAGGAAGCCAAGGAGAAATTTGGAAAGAGAGTTAAAGTTCTGGGAGAAGAAATAAAAACGTTGAGATTTGCTAAAGACATTTTAATGCTGTCAGAAACAGCAAAGGTGTTGGAAGGGCAGTTGAATGTAATGAATAGTGTCTTGAAAATAGGTAATAAGATAAACATCAGCAAAGTAAAACAAGCATTATGGAGTGTAGTTGAAGTAAATCAGGTGATGCTGATAGAATTAGATTCGAAATTGATACAGTAAAAGTAGTTGATTTGGGTAGCAAAATACGTGATAATGATCATATAGAAGGAATATAAAATGCTGACTAGGAATGAACACTTCAAAGAGAAGAGAATAAAATCATTTGAAATGTGACACTATAGAAGAATGTCAAATGATGAGGTACTGAATCAAATGGGAAAGAACTTAAATTTATGTCACAAGTTTACTAAAAGAAAGGATTGTTAACTAATATCAATAGCTTGATATGTTACAAATGTGAGCTCTGTGGTGGCTTATTGTTACTGAACAGAAGACTAAGGGTAGCTGTCACTTTTTTTGTAAATTTTCATTGTATATTAAATTCATCAACACACAGTATTCCTCAAGACCCCTTTCATGAACTGTTTGTACATAAATATTGAATTAAGCCATGAGGAGAACTTAAATCACATGTACAAATATAATAATAAAGACATCACAGTCAACCCAAACCAGACTTACGCTTTGTTTTTCTTGTTGTCAAAGATGAATGTTTAACATAAAGTATAGAGCATTTGTAATTTTGTTTCATTATTTTCAGTTTTTGAGGAATTTCCTGGAAACAACAGTTGCAGAGAACTATACGGTTGAATGGAAAAGGACAGCATTTTTCCGTTTTGTGGATGTCTTTCACAGCCCAAAGATGTCACAAGACCTGAAAGCGAAGGTTCTGCAGATGATACTTATACCATGCTTTGCTGAAAGTTTTGAACGTGGGGAAGGAGAAAAGATAATTGGTACTCCACCCCTTCCAGATCAAGAGAATCCTGAAAATGTTGTTTCCGTTTTTGTAAGCAAGGTAATACATTCATTAACATCTACAATTCAAAAATATACAACTAGAATTAAGTTCGAGCATTTGTTGTTGACTAAGTATAACTAGCTTTTATGTGAAGTTGTGCCTGTCTGCAACTTGATGTGTCATCTGTACGGTAAGTAGCAATTTGTCTTTTCCTTATATTGCTGTCTTACGTGATGTAGTTGGGTCTCTGCACATCACTTTGTTCTATGATAAATATGGCCTTGCACATAAATGCAAGTTTTATTTTTTCAAATTTCGTAAGTGGACAGAGCTGCCACAAAAATGAAAATATTTCACAATGATGTTAATTTCACAAATGGTTGCAAAATATGTACATTTAAAATGAGACTCCAGAAACAATAGTAGCACTTTCTAGCTAGCACATCGTCTACCTGTATGTTCGGGGTGACAAATCAGTAGTAGTGCAAATATGTAGTGGAATATTAATGCGTAAGCCTGAACTGCTGATTATTAGGCAGACACAATAATCTCAATACCATGGCCAGTATTCAGTAAGCCCACAGTAATTTCAGTAATTTGTGTGCTTGGTTAGGTCTCGTGACATTCGGTCTCTTCTGTTTAAGGCAATACCCCATTAAATAATTTAGCCTGCTCTATAAATACAGAAGTGGCAGTAACACAGTATTAAATAATTCCTATACAAATCAGTCAGTCAGACAGTGTAGTGCTTAGGAAACCTCTCTCTCTCTCTCTCTCTCTCTCTCTCTCTCTCTCTCTCTGAATGAAATTGTGGCATAATAATAATGGTTTTTAAAACCTGCTGAAATATTAAAATCAAATGTAGCAGTGACATGCAGTGTCATCTGGAGTGCCTTTGACCCTTGGTCTATGAATGTTTTGATGACTCTGTAATGCCAGCAACTGTTAATTTTGATTTTATTTTCATACTATTGTACATCTTTGAATACTTACGTATATTTGTTAGCTATTTGATCATAGAATATCAGCATAATTGGCAATATTTGCCATCGCAGATACTTTATGCTCTGAGAGCTAACAAATATATGTAGGTACCTAAGACTGAAATTGTACAATATTACAAAACTAAAGTAAAAAAAAAAAAAACAGTTGCAGAAATAATGTAGTCATTAAAATAAACAGTTCATGGCTTTAATGTGCGATTGCACTGTGAAGTCACATATTGCTGAAAACTAATTGCATAGCAAAGGAACTGACCAGTTTGTTGGGAGAATAAGGTTCAAAACAAGAAGGCAGTTTTAACTGAAATTTAAATTCCAAACGCAATTGAGTGGGTAGAAACAGGAATTTATAGTGCTGTAATTTTATAACTATCAGCAGCTGCCATGATGAGGTGCGTGCAGTTGTCTCCTTGTCTATTGGCTGCATGGCTAGTCCTTGCATCCAATCTGTAAGAGTAGCATTTCAGTATTTTTAACAATAAAGGCCACAATAACATGAGGGTGGCATTACTCAGCGGAAACTTCAAAAAGGCTCATTTCTTCCATGTCATATGCGAATGTGTAAATTTTTGCAACAGTTACTCCTGGTCACTTGATTATTACTTGATATTACTGGCCTTGGCAACCAGAGCCAGTGGTCGTGTGTGAGAGTTGCATTTGCATCAGAGAGAGAGAGAGAGAGAGAGAGAGAGAGAGAGAGAGAGAGAGAGAGATTGTGTGTGTGTGTGTGTGTGTGTGTGTGTGTGTGTGTGTGTGTGTGTCGATATGGTGAGTAGCAGTCTATACTTTTCATAATATTGTCGTTATTCCACCCTTGATTTTCCATTATTTGTCATATTCACAAATGACTTGCATATGGAAATCATTGTTTCAACATTGTTACATGATGGTAGAAAGAATAATCATTTATTGTTATCATCATCATTAGTATGTTTACTCATTGCTGAACGTAGTGACCTCATTTCTTCATTCATTTCTTAAGTAATTGAATCCTTGACTGGACACTTCCATCCATAGTGATCTTAGGTCTTCCTAATGTAAGATGAAGAGTTAGGCCCGTAATCTTCTTCACTTGATCCAACCCTGTGCTTGCTGCTCTTCCTCAAGGCCTCGTGTGTTTGATTTTGCCTTGTAAGATGATTTATTCTAAATTATCTCCTTCTCTTCTCAAAATGTGCCCTAGGAACTGGAATATCTTCGGCTGACATGAAAAGGACACTTCTTGTGATGCCATGTTCTTTAATAATGGAAGTATTGATTCTTCTTTCTGTCCATGGTTCCTGCAACATCATCTGCCTTGTGATGCCAAGTTCTTCTGTAGTCGAAGAATGGATTCTTCTCTCTCTCCATGATACCTGTAACATTTTCCGTCATCGTAGATATACACAATCGTATACTACCTGCAGATCCTTCAAGCAACCTGTAGGTTGAATTTGATCTAAACCTTGGCAATTAACAACCATTAGTTTTGTCTTTTTCATGTTTATCTCTAGACTGAAACTTAAATCAACAGTCTACGCTCTGGAAAACAGACCACGAAGTTCGTTCTTTCTCACTTCCTCAAACCATAGATTGTTGAGTACCCTGCTATCAGTTGTCCACCCCAGCCATCCCATGCATCCCACATAACATCCTCTGCATTTTCTCACTTCATTTGTCACATCAAAAAACTCCACGTATTCATCTTCTGCTTGTATAGTTGCAGTATGACTGTCGTAAAGCCCTTTTAGTAATGATACTATTTGGTTTGGAAGAGTAGAATTTTAATAGTTTTTTTTTTTTTTACTCCCCTTAATAGTAGTGTTCTCTTGTACAATAATCAGACAGTTAAATTCCTGACCTAACATAGTTTTCAAAGTTTGTGGATTAAAATTCTTGTCTTAACATCAAACTTCTTTCTCCCTCTTCTAGATTAATTATTGGTTTTTGCATGTTGCACTGTAACAACAAATCGTGCATTGTATTCACTATTGAAAAATTCGGTGCATTTGAGTACAGATAAAAGTGTTGCATCGATTTTATATGTCCTTAACAGAGAGGGAAATTGGCTCACATCAGAAATTTATGGTCCAGGATGATACTGTTATTCAAGAAACAGACAGTACATAAATCATCATCATCATTGTTGATGTAACTTATATAAATATGCTTGTTATGTAAAAGAACTATAGTTTTCTGAAATGACCATTTTTACATGTACTTTTCAGATCATAGATCCTGATAACCCATTTGGGAATTCGGACTCCGTGCGCATATTCCTTCTACAGTTTGCATGCTTGCTTGTGGATCAGGCAGCTCCTCATATTCATGACGCACAAAACAAACGACAAGGTATGTTCAGATTTGTTTTTCACATTCTTTGATTACTTTCTGTATATTGTTTTTGAGTAACCATTAAATGATGTGATTTGTTTTGGGAGATAAAAGAAAATAAGAAGAAATTGATAGTCCACTAATCAAAATTACTGTTTACTGCCATGTTGCATTCTTACTGCTAAAAAAAGTTATTTAATGATAGTAAAGTTATGTAACGATAGTAAATACTATTGTGAAGCAAATTACAGAGAGATAGTACAGGTATTTAAGTAGTGGCAGATATTGGGTCACTTAATTGTAAAAGATAAAAACAAGACAAGATAAATTAATGTCGCTTATCTTTATGGTCAATCCCCTTCCCACATATCCCTCCATTTTGAAAACAATCGAAGAATTATTCTGTAGTACTGTGCTGTAAAATTCGACAGTACTATGTTCAACAATAAACTTTTAACTATGGGGAGGTCATATTGTTGCTGGGTGATTGTAATGGGATGCATTATGAGAATATTTTGACTTGGTGTTCCGATTGGCAGCTCTCTTTAGATTTCAATAAATTCAAGGTATTTTACATAACAAAGTGAAATTGCCCAAAGATACCTGATCATCACAAATTACATGGTTAGCTTCTGAAGTTGCCACTTATTTTTAATAATAAAGTGTAATACTCCATGACGTAGAACAAGAGCCAGTACAAACGGTAAGTAAATTGCTTGGCTTTGTTGTGTGAATTTTGGGAGAAGTCTCATGCATGAAGTACCAATTCTAGAATACTGCTTCAACCTTTGCAGTCCTTATCAAGTAGGCTTGACAGTGGATATGGTATGAATTCACAGTAACGCTCCTAGGCTTGTAATAGACCAGTATAGATCACAATATACAGTATAACTATCCTATTACATTTCCGGAATCAACATTTTCCCGCTGTTTACTACATTTTTTATTGGTCTTGTCAAATGTACTATGTTAGCATGTCAATTCCACCTGAAAAATGTTAATATACGTTTAATTTTCCTGTGATTTACACTTAATGCAACAGTGTTCATGGAGAAAAAATGGACTTAATTGACATTAAATTATGCTAGCATGGCGTTGATCTTAAAGTAGTATTTACAAACATTAGATGGTTAAGTTTCTTGACACGAGGACGCTCTAATCAACAGATCTGAATCGATGAAAGTCAGAACAAATTGTGCTTTGTCTCCTGTCACTGCCAAACTCTGCACGGCATTCGAATAATGACCGATCAAAACAGTTTTCAAACTTTCTCTACTGTGCTTACGCAACTGTGTGATCATCATGACAACTCAGATGCGTGTTTATTTGTTTGGCCACATGCAGCATTACTTGACACCTTTGTGCCTTGTGTCTTATTCAAATATTTGTGGTTTGAATAATGAAATACTGTATGAGTGGAAATATTTACGTAAGTATGTTTGTGATGTTTCATACACACACAGTGTGAGTGATGTGTGTGTGTGTGTGTGTGTGTGTGTGTGTGTGTGGGGGGGGGGGGGGGGGTTCTGGGTATTGGAGGAGGCACAACACCTTATACCCTCAGAAAAACAACTACAGTGCAAGATAAACAGAACATATGCAAACATCACAAAAAAACGCTTTAAAAAAGATTTACATTTGACAGTGGAATAAATTCTCAGAAATTGTCATGCTAAGCATAAGAAAATACGTGACTGGTGCAGTGTTTTGTTCTTATAGAGTGTATAACACAGTTGTAGACTTTCCAAAAACGTGCATGGTGTTTAAGCTGCAGGAGCTCATTTATTTGTTCCTGCAAGTCGACAAGCATGAATGATGCTACTACCTGCAAAACACCCTTACCGCTTGTTCACTGTGCGGGTTCTGGTGTCGTGCTCCTGCTGATAGCAGATCCGTGCACTTTGACTGAAATAATAGGGATGTGGTTGATTGGCCAGTAAATAAATACCCAAGGTATATGATTATATTGTTGAGCCTATGTGTCTTTCAAGTTGGTATAAATAAGTATCGTGTTCAAAAACAAAGATATAAGTGTAGCACACGAGACTTGAAAAGATTCATGGGAGCCACTATTTCAGTGTAATTGTCTCCCCTCTTCAGAGTAATCGTCTCCCCACTGTACTCCATACGAACTCATGACTCCTGTGGGAGATAAAACAACAGATGAGCATTACACCCACACTTTCAGTGTCCTGTGTAGAAGATATACTGCTACACAGGAATTTATACATGAAACCTCGGAATATTTAAGATACTTCTTGGCACTGTTCACAGTAAGCTTTTCCACTGCTGTTGCATTGCCCCACCCAACTGCAACCATAAGGCAGTCACAATTTCCCCCCACCACTGATAATATACACAGCAAGACAATGAGCTTAGCCCTACTTGTGAATACATTTGAGAGACCTGGCACAGTAGACCAACGTAAGCTTTGTTGATCTGAGCTAATGATGTCTAAGCCTGTAGTTACTGTCACCATTTTTAATAAAACTTTTGCGCATCAATTAGAGTCTCTTCCTACGCAGTTGTACATGATTTTATTTTGCAACATTAGCTAAATTACCAATTCAGCTTAGTGCACCAATGAAGTTGGACTGCTTCCACTAATGTGGTCGGCTCTCGCCCAACTCCTGTTATGTTCTCCCTCAAACATAGCCGCTCTACTCTTATTTGTAAACTTTTCTCTACTTGTGATGTCAGATAAGTCCCTTTCCGTGATATTCATAGTTAAAATAATTTTATTGGTTCCATTAGTGAGCGACTAACATTTCAATGCACTCGGAGTAACTCTTGCAAGAATTTTAGAAACAGAATTTTTACTGACAGACTATTTTGTATCTTTCCCCATTCAGAACAGAGACATGCTCATTCTACTGTTGCCAAGGTTTGTATCTCCACCCCCGCACTCCCCCCTCCCAACTGTGTCTTACTTCTTAATTTCACTGGAAGCATTCGTACACAAGCCGCCTTGAATGTTTCATATGCTTCTTTTGCGCCTATCCAGGACACAGCTTCTGACCACTTCTAGCTGTCTCACATCCCTCTTGCTTCCATTCCTGATTACCATGCATAACAATGGCCAAACATGGCTGCCTGCTCTGAGGGTTCTGTAAAAACTAATTATGTATTTTGGCAGTTCATCTATCCCGGGAATAGTGTGTCTCAACCATTTTTACATGTTATCAACATTGATACTGGCTTAATATTGGTCCTGGGAACTTCAATACTTCTAAGAATATTTTAATTGTAAGTTTGAAGTTGGATAACAGATGATAAAAGAAATAATTTTTTCTATGATATAATTACAAATTAACAATTTTCGGATTTTTTTCCCCCTTTATTTGTGCTGTGAAACCTTGCTTCTAGCCGAGTTTTATGATTATAGGTCAATGGGAAGTACGTTATGGGTTTTAACAAGTGAGTTTGTAAGTATCCCAATATGTGACAGAAACGGGCCAATCTTTTTATTGCATTGACTTGAAGGCTTCAATTCTTTATGATGCTGAGGACTGTAGACCTCAGCATGTGGCATAAATTTCAACTTGACCTGGGACTGTTCCTGAGAAAATTGATTTTTAACAGTCTTTCAGACATACAGACAGGAGGAGACAACAAATGATCCTACAAGGTTCAGTTTTTACGAATTGAGGTGCAGAACCCAAAAAGTATTTCATATAGCTTTTTCTCCTCTTAAGGGCTTATGTAATATTACGTTCAAAAATTAGCTAGGACAGGGAAATGACAAAATGTAATTAGAAAAACTTGAGTTTCATTAATTTTAATGATCCTCAGTCAATAAACAGTAAAATTATGTACATGAATTAAAATTAAACTTCTAATAGTTACAGGTTTCATACTTCGTCTGCTTTCATTAAAGCCATCATTCACACAGTAGCTAGTTACTTGGCTATTACAACCAAGTATTGTCAAAAATTAAATATTATTCATTTCAATTATCCTAAGTTAATACGAGTCAAAATATGTACAAGATTTAAAATTAAAGTTCCACTATTTACAGACTTAAGACTTACACCTGCTTTCCATACATCCATCATTCACATAGTAGGTAGTTACTTGGCTGTTACAACCAAGTATTGTCAAAAATTAAAGTATAATACATTTGCATTAAAATGGTCTGTTGCACTTATTGGGAAATTCATGGATGGAATAGGAGGAGTTGGCCACCAAAAATTCTTTTAAATTATGTTTAAGTTGTGCCTTGTCTGAAACTAAACTCTTAATGGTTGCTGGTAACTTATTGAAAATATGCAATGGTGAATACTGGACTCCTTTCTGGGCAAGAGTAAGTGATTTTAAATCTTTATGTATATTGTTCTTATTCCTAGTATTGATACTGTGTACGAAGCAGTTAGTTGTAAAAGGAGATGTATTAGTTACAACAAACTTCAGTAAGGAATAAATATACTGAGAAGCTGTGGTTAGTATGCCCAATTCTTTGAATTGGTTTCGACATGATGTTCTTGGATTTACACTACACATTACTCTTATTATACTCAACCCTTTACAAACGTGTACAGTCAAATAAAGTTAGACTATACTTCTAATAATCACATAATATGTAGACTGTGATGCAAAGGAACTTATTTTTGCTTCTTGCGTTGTGATGGTGAATTTCACACTTCATCACAAATTCACTCTTCTAAGGGAGTGAACACAGTGGCATTTGTGTGCAAAAGTTCCAAGACACTGGAAGAGGCTTTTACAAGGCATTTGGTCAACAATTTCTGCACTATATTCATACTACACACTTCTATAAAATCAATACTTCTTTGACTGTACTGTGTCACTGCAGATGATTATGCTGTTGAGCAGAATTGATTGAAAGTATACAAGCAGTTCCATCTGCAGATCATCTAAGCGAGAGAAAGAGATTTATAACTGCAAAGCAGGCAGAATTGAACTTCTTGTATCTATATGCTGGTGCCAGCTCAAATTATTATCCATCTGGATGCGTAGAGTTTCATTTAATGTGTGCCCCCTTAATCTGTCTTGTACCTGTAAGTCATTTTTATTAATTTGAAAATCCTTAATGTGAGTGTTTGCAATATTGGGAATTTTTGTATGATTGAGAGTTAAGTTGTTTGCTGTGAACAAGTGTATCCTACTATTATCGTTGCTGTATTTATTGTACATGCCCTTTTGCACTTCATCAGTATGCTTGCATCATCCACAAACTTAAGTTTTTGCCAGAATGTAGGATTTGAAAACACAACTGATATGTGTTAATATATTACTGACAACACTTTCAAGTAATACTGGCAACAGTAGCAATTTACTCTTCATGTTTTCTTTCTCCTACCCCTATTAGGTCTCAAGGTGCGCCGGCTCCTGATGTTTGCATGGCCATGCCTCATGGGGAAGAACTGTGTCGACCAGGCTACACGCTACCATGGGCACCTTCTGTTATCACATATAATAGCAAAGTTCGCTATCCATAAAAGAATTAAGTTGCAAGGTTTGTTACAGCTATAGTAAGTTCCAGTTTGTAATTTAATGTTTGAAGTTTCTGTATGTTAGAGCTAGCTGCAGGTTTGTTCTGAATTGCAGCATGTTCTGATTTCACTTCTTCTTTTTTCCCCGCCAGTATTTCACAGCCTACTGAAAGCACACGCAATTGAGGCACGGGCTATTGTTCGGCAGGCATTAGAAATCCTCACTCCTTTAATGCCGGTGCGAATGGAAGATGGCTACACAATGCTGACGCACTGGACTAAAAAAATTATCGTGGAAGAGGGGCATTCAATGCAACAGCTGTTTCATATATTACAGCTGGTTGTGAGGCACTACAAGGTTAGAAATTTAGCTTTTTTTAGTGTTTTATGTCTCTTTTTTGCTTGTAATCAAAATAAGTGTGGGTGTTGCTTCATTATGTACAGATTTAATCTATGAGCGGCTTATGAAGAAGAGACATGCAGCGGATTGTGTAGATAACTTTACCAAATTCTTGAGACATATGCAATGTATTTAAAATGAGGTATGTTCCAAAACCAAGGTCCGGGTGATCACTGTTTAACTGATGGTAGGTCTGAATAAAGTTTCACATATGGAGCAATGTCTTCTGACTCTTTAGGAAACTATTGTAGTGATAGTTTGATTCACTAGTCATTTGGCAGTCGTTGAGAGCATATTGCAAGGGCTGAGACAATCGTGGATCCCATCAGTTATGAAGTGCGTGGTGTGACTAGATTTTTGCTGGCAAAAGGGTTTTCAGCTGCTGACATCTATCACGAGTTATGCTAAGTGCATGGACCTGAAATAAAGAGGGACAAACAGATTTGAAAGTATTATCGAGAATTTCAAAATAGCAGCACAAATGTTCACAATGAACAGTGGAGTGGCAGGTCCAGTATTAAGACTGACAACATGTTTGATCAAGTGTACCAAAGGCTTTGTAGCAACCTGCAATTGATTATTAGTGGTCTGGCAATGAATTCAGAAATGTTGCTCGAACAACAATGTATTGGATTGTCACTGAACAGCTTGGACATCGCAAGTTGTGTTTGAGATGGGTTAAAAACATGCTTACTGATAAGCACAAAGAGCAAAGAATGCATAGTGTACAAAAGTTTTTGGAGTGCTATAGGCAGGATGGAGGTGATTTGTTTTCTCACATTGTTACAGGCGATGATATGTGTATATTGTACACTGATGCAGAATCAAAACGACAGTAAATGTAGTGGCGCCATTCAGGTTCATCCAAATCAAAAAAGTTTAAGTGATCTCCATTCTTACATTGAAAAATGATGGCTGCTGTTTTTTGGGATGAAAAGGCCATCCTTTTGATTGATTTCATTGACCACAGATCACCAGTTACAGCAAACACATACTGTGAAATGCCAACCAAATTGAGATGTGTGATCCACAATTGAAGCCACAGGAATCTGTCATCTGGCACAATCCTCCTTCATGACAATGCATTTCCTCGCACTGCTGCCAAAACCAAGGAGAAGATTCTCAAGATTTTCATTGGGAACTTTTCGATCAACCTCCGTACAGTCCTGACCGTGCACCAACCAACTATTTCCTCTTCTCACATTTGAGAAACTGGCTGGGTGAACAATGATTTCAAAATGACTGCGAAATCAAGACTGGTATTACCAGCTGGCTCAATTCTCAGGTGGCAGACTTCTAAGCAGAAGAGCTAAAAACACTGGTGCAGCATTTCAGAAAGTGTATAGAAGTGAATGGCGATTGTTGTGGAAAAGTAAAGTAGATATGTAGTAAAATATTACTGTAAGTAAAAGTCTTTTATCCTGAGCTTATTTTTTTACAACCAAATGGACCTTAGTTTTGGAATACACCTTGTACACACTCAAAAACATGATGATGATTATGATGATGATTGATGTGTTTTGCCCATCAAGCAGTTCCATCACTGTTGCCATACTTTTCATAGCTGTGTAAGATACATTTGTCTCGATGTTGTCAGTTGATTAGGATCTACTTGTACATCTAGTCCTCTTTCCAGTCGCCGTGCCTTCCATGGCCGTCCTTTATTACACAGTCTCTTCTCGTCTAGTGTCCTAGCCTCTTTCTACTCCTCTTCTCAGCTGTTTCTGGTATTTCTCAATCCTCTTTCAGCTTTTGTAACATTTCATCATTCCTGATATTTCACACCTTCCATTCTTCTCCAGATCTACAGCCCATAAGCTCATAAGCATTTCTCCACTCTCCGGTGCAGTCTCCGAATTCGACACCATACAGAACACTTCACTAATCTTTTGCGTAATTATTTATGTAATGGGCTGCAGAAAGTTGTCTACCTTCTGTGAAACATTTCTTTTACAACAGTTGTCATCGTCTTTATTTCCTCATTATGCATCATGTTTCTGGTAGTTTTGTATCTTAGGTACCTGATGTTATCAACTTGTTCCACAAACGTGTCACAGATGTTCACTTTTATTTTCCTTGATTGCCCTTTAAAAGTTATTGTCTTAATGTTCTTCACATTTGTCTTCAGTCCATATTCGTCATAGCTGGTGTTTTGTTCTTTTAACATGTTTTTAACTTCCTCTTGTTGTTACATTTCACTTTCGTTGGAAACAGTAATGGATGTTAAACAGCATAGGTGGAAGACAACAGCCTAGCCTAAATCCTCTGCCAATTTGTAATTCCTTCTGTCATCTCATCACCTATTGTTTTACTCTTTGCGTTATGTATAAATTGCGTATTACCCTCCTTTACTTCCAGTTACTTAGAATCTTCTTCAGGACTTCATAAAAGTTTAATCCACTGAACTTTCACTGGCTTTTCCAAGTCAAAAACAACCACTCAAAGTTCGTGACCTTTTTCTGGTTCCTTTTTTGTGCTTGTTTTTAATAATCCAATTGCATCTTTTCTGAAGCTGAACTAATATTTCCCCAATTTTATGCAGTTTTCCCCCAGTTTTGGCACCATTACTGTTTCTGTGAAGTTATCTGGCCACTCATCTTTCTAATAAATGTCTTTTTGTCACCGTGTGCCGCATCATCCTTCTTTCAATGTGTTTATATTGCCTCATTTTTGGTTCAAGGAAGCGATTGCACGCATGGCAATCAGGAATAAATAAGTATCTGGTTGCACATTGTGTATTATGTGCGTAGATGTGTGTACCCACTGTTTGGAGGCATTAGTATGATGGAGTGCAGAGAAATTTCACTGAAGTTCTAAGGTGTTGCAGCATAACCACCGTCTGAATTATGTTCGTGAGATGAGTGTTGTTTTCCCTGCCTCTCCAGTAAACAATTATGTAAACTCGATGGACTGTGTATCCATCACCTCCTTTAAAAAGTGCACTGTTCACTTTGCAGCATTATAGATTGTGTAGAACTGGGACCTGGCAGTCATGTGGTGCCCACTGCTGACAAATCGTGGCAACAAAGTCGTGTGTCTGTGTCAGTTGGTTGTGGAATTAGTGCATTAAGATGTGGAATGGCTGAAAGGAGCTATTGCATTTGGACATGTCTATGTCCATGTAGTAAGTAGTTTTGTGATTTGCTAGTGTGTCACTGCAGACTGCCCGATGTAGCTACAAGGAATGATGTAACACTCACAGTCGTGTAACCCAGCATAAGAACAGTTATAGTAAAGAGATTGTAACTGACAAGGATCAGAGAAAAGTACTAATCCTTGTCAATGATAATTGGGTTCAAACACGAGTGGTATTGTCACTGGTAGTGAATGCAGGTCCATCTTGACCAGTTCTGGGCAAACATTACCAAGGCAAGTGCTTATGATGGACATTTTGAGACTGTACCATGGAAAATGCCATTCTTCCCAGTGGCACATGAAACTGCACGTCTTCAGTTGTCAAGACAACGACAAAAAGTGGACTGTAGCTGACTGGAACAGGGTGTATATGACCTATATACAACGACGACACACAGTGCTCATGCGAGTGTCTGCCGATTGAAAATGTGTCAAAGGCTTTAGGAAGACTATGCAGTGCTTCATAACAAAAAATTGCTTCCAATGAGCGTGGAGTCGCAACTGTTTACATTTGATTTGTTTTAGCAGTTACGCGCTGGCTCATGCGCATGCGCAGTTGAGTCACGTTTGAGTAGTAGATTCTCCCGCTTCTGGCAACAGGAATGTAGCTGTTGGCTGTGCAAGCCGTCACAGCAAGCAGCTAGATGCTACCGGTAAAAGGGGGTGCCAAATTCATATTCTCGAGAAAAAAACTTTTTCCCCCAAAGCACCTACATCCAGCACACGTTTGCCTATCGATTATTCATATGATTTTGAAACGCTTCCCTGTTGGTTTTTGAACTTTTTTGAACACATTTTAAGTTGATTTCTGAATGAATCATAAGTTGACTTTTGAATGCATGCAAAGTGTATGTGATGTCTCTGTCAGGAGAATCCTCGTCGCATCTAGAAATAAACTTTCCGCAGACAAAAGGAGACGGGGCTATACGAGCTGAGGGACTAAAGCAGAATGGATGAATAGCAATTGCTGTCTGATTATGAGGTTGATTTGGTTTGCGAATGAACAGCGTTGTTATAATTACTAGCGAAATCCATAGATTCAGACTCCCAGGATGGAAATAAACGACTGACAGGAATAACAGGTAAGAGAGATCACGTATTGTCTTCTCAGTGTCTCCAAGAAAACGAAATTTTGACAAAAAATTTTTGGCCAGATGGCTACACAAGTAAGGACCAGTAGTACAGTCCCCGGCTAGCAGCTGCGTAGTTCTATTCTGGAAGTAACGCAGAAAACGTGTTCTACCAACATGTAACAACACCTAACTGGAAAATAATCACAGAATAACTAAACCTGTGATTCTGGCAGGGTTAGTGAAGTTAATCGGTGAACAAATTTTGACAGTGGCAGCAATAGCTGCAGAATTGGTGATGACAAGATTGTTTGTTAGAACGAGGAAGGAGAAGAAACGGGGACATCACACAAATTATGGAAGAATAATCTCATGCTTGAGAAACCGGTGCATATGAATGAAATGTGAAACTATTTCCTAACATAAAGCGTTTTGCTTGCAGTAGGCCTAATAGGCATTTGATATTGGTACATATTGGTTTATATTCTGTCGTGTTATAAAAATGGCCATTCGTGCCAAAACAGTCTCGTTTATTAGGTGTGTTACAAAATTGCTGTCATATTAGAAAGGCCTATTTTGTTTTATCTAGCAGACAGTGACAAAATAGACGTAATCAGATCGAGAAACCACACCAATCTTGGGTTTTATTTGTGTTAACAGCTTTTCCAGTATTAGATAACGACATTCGATTTTTCATGTAGCAAAACGTTTGATGAACTTTGATGAGATAATAGATTCTTTCGCAGAAAGGAAAGCACGCCATGTAAAGCTGTAGCGATATTAGAGAGAAAAAAAATGCTAGGAGCTAAGGTTTGAAGAAATGTCTAATTTCTTACTTATCTCTTGTCAGTTTTGGTTTTATATGTCCTGTATTTAATTTTATGTCACACAAAACAGCAAGTTATTAACTGATAGGCAATAGAGTTCAGAAAATCTGAAGAGTTCTTGTTCTCTCGGTTACAAATAATCCCATCCGCTATTAATTGTGAGATTTTTTAAAAGAGGGGCAGGCTGTCAAACCGGCCGACTGGGAGCAGGAGAGACACCACAGGAAATTTCAATTTCCACTCTCCTGAATATAGTTTGGACGTGCAGTAGAAAAATGCTTTATAAAGAGGCATGGCACTGCAATTTGGCATACTTAAGACCAAATAATATGCCTTACATTTCCTCGAATACATATGTTTTATGTTTCAGACTTTTCAGAAAGATGTGTGCTACAAGATGAACATGTTTTGAAAATTCATTTTTTTTTATTTTTTTATTGACACGGTTTGTAAACATCATAGATCCGGGGCTAATGTGCAGAGCAGTCAAATGAAAACAAAATGGATATCTGTGGCCGGGAGCTATCAAGTGAATTAAAACACATTCACGTAATTACGGAAGGCTCAAATATATCATAATTTTCAGATTTTATTTTATTTCCACCTTTCTGACAGTCAAGCATTAATCGCCTTGCGAAACAATGAAGCTATTTTTGTCTGTTTGCTAAAGAAATTTGACTTTTGTTAACCTTTTCCTCAGAGGCAGTCAATGTATTTGAAACAAAATGTTTAATTCCACAGTACTGGCTAGTTTCAACTGTTCGCTGCATTTCAAGTGCACGTTTTCATTTTCTAGCATGTATGGCATTATGCCATAATCAAGAACCAAACGTGATAAAATACAGTACTGGTGCTCCAAGAAAATTTACATCCTGAAAACCACACTGAAAAGCTTATTATCAGGTTGAGGTCTACTTCATTGGGAATCTGGACATACGAATGTGGCCTTTATTTATGCATTTTAAATGTGCACATTTTAATACAGTTCACGAAATTCCGATGCTCTTGCAGTATCCTCTGATGTCTTCTTTCTTTTATGGCATAATTTATGATCTTTCAATGTTTTACACGTACGTACATATGGGCTTCCTACATCATGATAGCTACCCAAGCGCGGTGTCGCCTGTTATCTGCGCTCTCTGGCAACTGCTGAAACGAACCTATTTCTAACAGGTCGCAGGAAAATATTGTGAATGGTGGTTTGAAAAGCGTTACTTTCAAAGTAAACATCCTTTTACGTAAGTTGAACTATGTACAAGAATGTACCATGAATTTATTAAATCACAGAGCATTTGACTCTCATTTAAAAATCAACTCTTTGATGACGAGCCAGTTAGAAGAATTTTGAACTCTGAAGATCAGACATTTATGTCATTATTAAAAATTTTACTGGCTTATCTAGCAGACAGTGACAAAATAGACGTAATCAGATTGAGAAACCACACCAATCTTGGGTATTATTTGTGTTAACAGCTTTTTCAGTATTAGATAACGACATTCGATTTTTCATGTAGCAAAACGTTTGACGAACTTTGATGAGGTAATAGATTCTTAGTACTAGTACTAGCACACTTCAAAGTGTAACATGCATAAAAAAGATCAACAGTATATGCGAAAGCTTAGCTTCTCTTGCAGCTTGAGATCAATATTATATGTAAAAGCTTTGCTTTTCTTGTAGCAACACTATGTATATTAATTTAAACTACTGTATTATCTTTCCCTGTTTGTGTGTTCTTGCTACTTAACAGTGATGTTGCTGTTGGCTGACTACATCACATATCCTATGCTCTGAATATCCGCTGTCATCGGCTGGGAGATCACATGACATGAGCTACGAACGGCTTACAAAAGTGCATCGAAATCTCAATTTCAATGATTTGGAAAGTAACAAGTGATGTTTGGTGGAATTGCAATGTATGCTTTCGTAATACGAAAATACGCAGCGTTCATGTAGCTGCACATCAAAGATATTTCCAAAACGCGTCTTTTTACCTGAGTTTCGTTTTCTAAAGTGCTGGGAAATTGTACGCCCGTGTATAAAACCATAACCATTCAAAGGATTGATAAGGGAAAATATACTGGCACTCGGGAGAAAGTGTATTTTTAACCAGGAAATCTGGGAATTTTTTTTCCTTGTCCATGTATACACCCTGTGGAAGTGTGCAGTGTGGTCCCAGAAGTCACACATATGGACGGACACACACACACATACACTCTGAAATCTTGGATTAGTATTTCCTATTTTAAGTATTTCTTTTTTCTGTGTGAGGAATAGTTCTTGTGTTAGTAAGTACTGGCTCACCATTCATCTCCTTGTAATGTGTTTTCTTAATCAAATTGTTGCCTTTTATGGAATGGTACAACTTTTGTTTCATAAACTAACATATGTATTAACACACTGTTTACGAAAATCTCAGTATGTTTCACATTCACTTTGCAGGTCTATTACCCAGTTCGCCATCACCTGGTGCAGCACATGGTGAATGCCATGCAGCGCCTTGGCTTCAGTCCTAATTCATCCATAGAGCACAGGAGACTCGCCGTAGAATTGGCTGATGTTATCATCAAGTGGGACCTCCAGCGTATCAAAGATGAAGCTGAATCCACATCTATGACTGTATGTTTCTGCGTTACTTAGCGAAATACCAGCAATTCAGTTAAATCGTCATTAAAATAGTATTAAATTCTGTTTGTAGGAACAGTCTGTTACGCTCGGTACTCCAGTAAAACGAACACCTGTCGACGACCCTGGTATGAACCTGGAAAATCCTCGGAAAAGGCATGCCACAATGCCCGGTCCGTGCATGATGCCTGCCTTGGTCACCAAAGTGGAGCCAGACTCCACTACACCAATTGATACGGTCCATGCCGATGCCGTGCTCAACTTCTTGTTGCGGCTAGCGTGTCAGGTAATTGTCTCAAAGCAGTGTGTTAGGGTGTCCTGTGGTTTCAGTAATGCTTTCTACACCTACAGGTGTACTTACATACTCTGCAAACAGTGCGAAGAGGGGTGGTAGCCTTTTCAATAGTTGCAGGGATAACAGTCTGGATGACTGACTGATCTGGCTGTGGAACAACCAAAATGGTCTTACTATACTAGTACTAGAAGTGCTGTGGCAGGAGGAACAGGATTTCTGGTCAGGTGAATACAGGGTTATAAATACAAAATCAAATAGGAGTAATGCAGGAGTATGTTTTATAATGAATAAGAGTGCGAGTAAGCTGCTACGGACAGCATAGTGAATGAATGCATTATTGTAGTCAAGATGAACACGAACTCAGGACCCATCACAATAGTACAAGTTTATAAGCCAACTAGGGCTGCAGATGATGAAGAATTGAAGGTGTGTATGATGAGGTAAAAGAAATTATTCAGATAGTTAAGGGAAATGAAAATTTAATTGTGATGGGAGACTAGAATTAGGTAGCAGGAAACTGAAGAGAAGGAAAAATTGTAGGTGAAAATGGACTAGGTGAAAGGAATGAAAGAGCAAACCACCTGGTAGAATTTTGTGCAGAGCATAATTTAATCATTGCTAACACTTAGTTTAAGAATAGTGGAAGTAGGTTGTGTACATGGAAGAGACCTGGAGACACTGGAAGGTACCAGAGTGATTATGTGATGGTAAGATAGATTTCAGATCCAGATTTTAAGTTGTAAGGCATTGCCAGGGCCAGATGTGGACTCTGACCACTGTTTATTTGTGAACTGTTGATAAAAACTAAAGAAAATGCAAAAAAGATAGGAAATTACGGAGATGGGACCTGGATTAGTTGAAAGATCCAGAGGTCGTTGTGAGTTTCAGAGGGAGTATTAGGCAATGATTGAGTAGAACAGGGGAAGGGAACATGGTTGAGGAAGAATCGATAGCTTTGAGAGATGAAATAGTGAAGGCAGCGTAGGATGAAAGAGGTAAAGATGAAAATATAAAAATGACGCAGGTTAAAGGGAATACAAACGTCTAAAAAATGAGATTGACAGTAAGTGGAAAATGGCTAGACAGGAATAGCTAGTGGATTTGAATCTAGCATGCTTGCATGAGCTGACCTAGAACTTTCGTGTGCATATGTGAATTCTTTCCCACCTGTCCATAGCATCAGTTGCTGGCAAGCAGCAGTTGAATGAGATGGTGTTTAGTGCCCGCATTGGTTTTTCGTTGCAAGGGAAGTGATGGAATGACTGTAGCAGTGCTACTGCATCAAATTTTATCAGAAACTGGGTGACAGCCACGTGGAAGCCATTCGAGAGATTGAGACGGCTTTCGGTTGTGATCCTCTCGACAACAAATGGATTAAGGAGTGGAACAACCAGTTTAAAGACGGCTGCACATCAGTGGAGTTTGAGCCACGCTCTGGTCAGCCATCAACTTGCCAAAATGATCAGATCATTGCCAAAGTGAACTCTATGGTAATGCAGGACCATCTTGTGATTATCAAATAAATTGCAGAATAGTGGGTGGGCATCAGCACTTTTTTGGCACATTCCATTGCGACCGAAGATTTGGCCACGAAAAAAGTGTCGGCGAAATTTGTGCTGAAGCTGCTGATGGCAGAGCGGAAGCAACTTTGTGTTGAAGTCTCTCAGGACATTCTGGACTCCACAAACAGTGATCCTGACTTCATGAACAGGATAACCACTGTTGATGAATCATGGTTGTATGGGTATGATCCGAAAACCTAATCCCATTTGTCTCAAGGGAAGCATTCCTTGTAACCAAGACCAAAGAAGGCCCACCAAAATGCGCAGCAACATCAAAGTGATACTAACTGCTTTCCTTGACCCCTGCGGTGTGGTACACCATCAGTATGCAACACAGGGTCACCCAATCACCAAAGAGTACCACAGTGGTGTCCTCCGTCACCTACTACGTGATGCTGTGTGGCACAAGAGACTGGACTTGCGGTTAACAGAAAATTGGCGCCTCCATCACAACAATGCCCCTTGGTGAAAAACCAGATTCCTGTGCTTCAAAAGACTTCTTACTCTCCTGATATGGAGCCCTGCATTTCCTGATTTTCCTGTAAACTCAAGAGCTCATTGAAAGAAATATGATTTCAGACAAGAGAGGACTTTATGGCAGCAGTGCCAGCCAAGCTAAAGTCCAGTCCAAAAGAGGCTTTTTTGGAATGCTTCCAACAATAGTGGCACCTTTGGAGAAGTGTGGAGTTCTAAGGGAAATACTTTCAAGACGATTAGGTGGCCAAGGCTCCACATAAACCAATTTGTTTTTCCCGGTCGAAGGTCAGACACTTTTCTAACAGACATCTTATTTCTCCAGGGAAATTAAAGGAGGCCTTTGGAGAAAAGAGCAGCAACTGTATGAATATCAAGAGCCCAGATGGAAAACCAGTCCCAAGCAAAGAAGGGAAAGGTAAAATTTGAGAGTATATATAGAGGTTCTGTACAAATGAGATGTACTTGAAGACAATATTATAGAAATATAGGAAGAAAGATGAAGATGAGATTGGAGATACAATACTGTAAAAAGAATTTGTCAGGGCTCTGGAAGACCTAAGTTGATACAATGCACTGGGTATAGACTATATTTCGTCAGAACTACTGATGGCTTCGGGGGAGCCAGCCATGACAAAACTCTTCCATTTAGTGTGCATGATGTAGAAGACAGGCAAAATACCCTCAACCTTCAAGATGAATATAGCAACTCCAATTAAAAAGAAAGCAGGTGCTGACAGGTGTGGATATTATCAAACTTATCAGTTTAATATGTCATATTTGCAAAATGCTAACACAAATTCTTTACAGAAGAATGGAAAAACTGGTAGCAGCTGACCTCTGGAAAGGTCAGTTTGGATTGTTGAGAAGTGTAGGAACATGTGAGGTAATACTGACCCTGCGACTTATCTCAGAAGATAGATAAGGGAAATCTTTTTGACAATGTTGACTGGCATACTCTTTGAAATTCTGAAAGTAGCAGAGGGTAAAAGACAGGGAATGAAAGGCTATTTACAACTTGTACAGAGCCCCCAGAGGGCTCACCACCCTTTGGTGAGTTTGTGCATGGCTACCATGGGTTCCCAGCCTTTTAAACACCTCTTCCCTTTCTTTGCACCATGTCTGTCAGCCTGCTATTCTTTTTCCTCTCCCTTGGGGAACATGTCTTGGTTATTTTTGGGAATGCGTTCTGAAGTTTCGGTGGCCCAGCATAGTAACAGTCCCGTGTCTGTTTTATCCTTCTTTCTTCATACTCCATCTTCTCCCCTTCCTCTCCTTCGGCATTTGAGGCCACTCTTTGTTTCTTCTACCACCGTCTGTGCTCCTGAAGGGTGGCCAATGCGTTTGACACTTAACTGGTGACTCAGTAATGGGTCATTCCATCCCCAGGTCGACAGGTAGGGTTTGCACGTACCCCCTGTTAACGACCAGGTGCAAGAAGGGGTGATTGCTTGAGCTGTTACCTACCCAATTGCATTTGGTCCCTCTGTTTGGAGTTCTAGAGGCGGGACCTGAGGTCTGAACAATCGCCTAAGGCAGGTGAACCCATCTCTGAGTAGGCCCCCATTCGGAAGGGGCACAGCATCGGAGATGCTGGCTGCCATGGGGGATTTTTTCGCAGTGAGCCAATCTACTTCATCTCAATCTACATGTACCAAAAGTAAATGGAATGAGGCTAAGCTTCACTGACACTCTAAGCTGCACCTCGGTTCCTGGTTGTATCATGTACAAAAGGAGGTCAGTCTTTTGCTACAGTTAATTCATTTGTTATGCAGAGAAACATTGATGCAGTTGTAGGCACTATGAAATCCTGCTCTTGCTTATGCAATGGGATTTTTTTCTGGAGACCAATTGCGATTTTCAAGCCTACCACTTCGCTCCTCTAGGGCTGCCCCGTTCGTATTGAGGTCCATTGTGCTGAATTCTTTGCGTGGTGTTATTTACACTTGGCTGCTTGATGGTCCGACCAAGGGGAAAATCCAGCACTATCTCTCTGATTAGGGTGACACTGCAGGCCATCAGGAAATGAAAAAGGTTGATGCAATTTTAGTGCCTATGTGAACTCTTTTTCTCACATTTGATTGAAAAGTGCTTCCATTGAAGATTAAGGCCAGGCTATGGAGTCATCACTGCCTGACCATACATTCCAAACCTGCGTTGCTACCATTGTCAATGTTTATAACCACACTTGGGTGTTTCTTGTGGTAGAGATGCTCATGGGGATGACTGCCTGCCTCGTCCTACCAGCTGTATCAGTGTGCTGCCTCATCCCATTAGTTTCCCATGTACTCAATGAGTGACTGTCCAGGAGATCTGGAAGAAGGAAAAAGTGCCCCACCCCCTTCACTCGCAAGTTGTTAGCTAGTCGAAAGCCCTGCACTTACAGCATCGTTCTTATATGGCTCGCTCTACGGAGTTCGTGGGCACTCAGATTTGCGACCTCCAGTTCAGTACTACAATTGTAAAATCACCCAGTATCACGGTAGCATCCCCGTCTCCTCCCACAGCTGTGCTACAGGCCACCAAATATTCAGCTGCTACACAACCAGCAGGCCAGAAAGAACAAAAGAAACACTTCCCCCAAAGAATTTTTACATCCTTCCAGCCAACAAACGTCTTGAGTCTTTGTTGTCAACCGTAAAGGCTCTAAGAAATCAAACAAAGGCAAATGGTCTTCTCCTTCCCCGGCTCGGACATCCTATTTAACAGTGTTGCTTTGGGATGCTGTCTGACCTGGGTGCTACCTACTAAATAAATGCCTGAAACGCTGCACATTGCACAGAAAAAAAATCCACAAAGATTCAATAGATAATTTCAGTAGGCCTGTTTCTTATTAATTTAAGTGTCCACGAATCAAACATATTAAAATTTGATTTAAAAAAAGTTAGCCTTAGGTACAGAGCAATCAGCTATGTTGGTTTGGCACAAACATATGGCATTTTGATATTGACAGATTACACAAAATTCCTGTGTTTCATCAGTTACAAGCTTAGGTTAAAGATTACATCAATAGCTATTGAAGCTCATTTCAGAATGTTTTCTGCCCCCTTCTTCAGGTGAATGACACGAGCTCAGCTCTGGGCTCCCCTGGAGAGCTGCTGTCACGTCGATGTGTAGCCCTCTTGAAGACAGCACTCAAGCCCGAGGTGTGGCCCCGTGCCAATGACCTGAAGATTGGCTGGCTTGACAAAATCTTCTTGAGTGTGGAGTCGGCGACTCCCAACTATGGCAACATCTGCACTGCCCTCGATCTTCTTGCTTACCTGGTGACACTTATGAAGAAGGAGAGAATTCTGGCAAACATCAAACCGCTGCAGCGAGGTCTCGCGGCTTGTGTGACAAGCTCCAATACCAAGGTGAGGTGTGAAATCCAGTGCTCACGATTATTATCTGTTTTATAATTGGTGGGTAGGGGAGGGGGAGGGGGGGGGGCAGAAAAGAAACCATTAATTACAGAAGGAACAAAGATAACAACTCACTGTGTTGGAGCATTGAGTGGCTAATAGGGACATAAACAAATATGAAAATTAAAAAAAAAATCCTAGTTCATTGCTTATAATAAATGTAAATTATATATTATTTTTATGTGATTCACTTTTGATACATTTGGGCAGTAAGAATTTAATGTCAACATCTAATAGATGGAGTAAGAGTTCGACATTCTATTTCACTTGTGCTGTTGGTGACATAGGGAAATAGAACTGGGGACTAATGCTACAAGCAAGTGGTTGTTAGCAGTACTAAAGTTTACTGGCACTCTGTGGCTGTGAATGTCTTTTCTGTTTGTGTGTATCACATTGTGGTTAGTTGCCTTCTGCTTGATGTATCTGCTTTAATATTTAATTGCATTTATACTTGGGAGTATAAAACTACATAAATTTAATTACAGGTAATTAGACTGACTCACAGTCTCATGACACGACTCATGAGCTATTTCCCCACTGAGTCGACTACAGCAACTGTTGCTTCCAAATATGAGGAGCTGGAATGTCTATACTCTAGTCTTGGAAAGGTAAGTCATGCTCATTGCATTTTTCAGGCTACTTTTTTTGGCATGTACGCAAAACCTTTTATTGCCTAAATTTGCTGTTGTTTGATGTACTTCAAAAGTCACCTGAAATTCCTGTAACAAAGCACAAGAAGTCAAAATTACAAGGAACATGTTAAACAGTCATAATCATCATGAACCCGTGATGGTGTTTTATTCCAATTTCAAGCCCACACAATTTCCCATCGATCTCCATTGTGCTGATTCAGTGATTTCCACACTCTGCTTTCCATCCAATACATATCCTCGCGTTAAGTTCAAAGATATGGTCATATGCACTGAAATTGGAGATTAAAAAGTGCCGGTCGTGTATTTTTCTTCACAGGACTGATAATGGTATTAAATGACTGGAGCCGGTAACTGTTCTTCTTTCCAGTGATCAAGACAAAAAAATAAAATGATCGACTATTTTAATCATTGCTTTTCTGTACATGATCATATAATCATTCAGTGTATACTCGTGGTGTTATCCATTGTTGTTATATATTGAGAGTAACCCCTGACTGCAGAACAGATGCCCGTGTCTTGTTATGCCCCGATGATGGCCCTGTAATCCAAAAATGGTTATAAAAGTATTGTCGACGAGACTTACAGCTTGTGTTTTTATCTTAAAAATCAAAACCTTTGCAAATTTTGTGCACGTAGAAGTATAGTAAAACCTTTAAAAGTAGTTGGCTTGCAGCATAGGGTAGAAATTATTAGTAGTACACTTTTAAACGGATTACGTGGAAGGTAAAAGAGAAGTATTACAATGATTTTCATTATTTACATTCAGATGGATACTGAACATGGACTGCTTACTATAGTTCGATTCTTTTACCTTGGCGGCTCGCGCATGCCCACCCAGACGCGGGAGATTGCTGCGTTGCCAGTTGCACACGACGCACGCGCCAATAGAAGCAGCGCCATAGTATAGCATAGTTCGCAAGCTTACGTTTAGGGGGGAGCGCGCAGTTCATGAAGTAAAGCCACCGCGGCCGCATTAACCCTTTCGCTGCTACAAAGACGTGCTCCCTGCATTCCGCGCTGTGCGCGATTTTGTCACTGCACTGCTCGCCTGTGCAGACACATTGTGTTCCGACTGCTTTGACACTCTTTATCATTCGATTCCACAAAAATTATTTGGCCCAAAAATTAGATTTTTACACATCTTCTTGACTGATACCTTCCCCCCATAAATGATTTAATTTTGTTTCGATGTTCAACGCAGTTATTATGCAGCATTAAATATAGTAAACCATTTCACGAAATTTTGAAGAGTTTGCAGAGGTAAAAGTCCATAGAGTATACTTTCCATATGGTCGATTTTAGTTGCCACAATGTTGAGAATGAAATGTGGACAAGATACCTAAATTTCATATAAAATTTACTGTATAACAATATCTCATTTAAGTACCACATAGGTGTCGTATGTAATATTGAGAAATATTCCATCTTTCGCGACTGTAACAAAAGTTTTATTTACACTGAGCACGTTTGGCTTTATTTTAAAGCACTTCAATCAATCAAAAGGAAGTAGACAAAATACATTAAACAAAACTGTGGACTTACAAAAACATTAGGACTTGAATATACCGTCTAACAGTGAAGTGCTCTGAGCTATGTCAAATATAATTTTTGTGTGTGGCACACACAAACATCATCTATTTGCTAAAACACTGATCAGCCAACACAAACGTTGAATATTGTGTTACCACAGCACAAAACTACGAAAGGTGACTTGGCAATGGAGGAGACAAAATACTGTCCACTGAAGATGCTTCAAAAGAGAAAAACACGTCTGGTCTAAATAAGTCACTTATTACAGTTGAAGAAGAGGAATATATTTCACTACCATTGGTAAAACTGCGACTGTGGAACAAAAACAAGAAAGAGAACATGAGTACCATTGTGTATGTGCCATACCTTTCATTGATTGAAGTGCTTTAAAATAAAGCCAAACGCGTCCGGTGTAAATAAAACTTTTATTGCAGTCGCGAAAGACGGAATATTTCTCAATATTACATACGGCACCTATGTGGTACGTAAATTAAATGAGATATTGTTATATAGTAAATTTTATATGAAATTTAGGTATCTTGTCCACATTTCATTCTCAACATTGTGGCAACTAAAATCGACCATACGGAAAGTATACGCTATGGACTTCTACCTGTGCAAACTCTTCAAAATTTTGTGCAATGGTTTACTACATTTAATGCTGCATAATAACTGCGTTGAACATCGAAACAAAATTAAGTCATTTATGGGGGGAAGGTATCAGTCAAGAAGACGTGTAAAAATCAAATTTTTGGGCCAAATAGTTTTTGTGAAATCGAATGATAAGCGTGTCAAAGCAGTGGGAACACCATGTGTCTGCACAGGCGAGCGGTGCAGTGATGACAAAATCGCCCACAGCGCGGAATGCGGGGAGCACGTGTCTGCAGCAGCGAAAGGGCTAATGAAGAGACAAAGCACTAGAAATTTCAAAAAATTGCATTCAAATGAATATAATTCGTGAAGTAAGGCACTTCGATATTGTTTTTAAAAAATGAAAATATTACGCACCGCACAAGGTTTGAACTCGTAACCTTTCACATAGAAGCCAAACAGCTTATCCGTTACGCTATCGCGGCTCGTCCGCCTATAGGATGCCATGAGGAGTCTAACACGTCACGCAAAATACTGGCAAACACTGTTGGTATAACTATGATTACCTCACGCTTCGTCGAAGTACAATAGGAAATAAACAATTACCACTGTTCTTTATTGCGAAAAAGCAGTATAAAAGAAAGTCTGCTATCAAGACATTGCTTTTGTTCTATTACTTTATTTATGACTGAACGTTTGTAAAACTGAAGACACTCGTCCGTGCTCTGCACTGCAGTCGAGATCTGGCAACGTCGTTCTCTGTTCATTGGCTGACTGTGTTTTGTGACGTCAGATGCGCAGAACGAACCTAAACTCGGCCGCCAACATAAATGACGCGCACTTTAACTTGTAGGACAATAATTTATTATGTCAAGACGGCCACTAATTTCTGTAAATATTCAGATTACCAGCTTTGGCATGGTAGTTCCATCTTCAAATGTGACGATAATCCAAGAATAGTTTCATCTTGCTCTGTAAACACTAGCGACAAGCACACTGAACATAATTTTTCCTGAAAGATGCACGACTGAATACTGTGGCATTTTGTTCCAGTTTGTTTGCGAAGGGCTGTCTCAGTACGAGAAGCAGGCCAGTGCCAGCCCAACAATGCTTTATGGCCCTCTCATGATGCTCAAATCTGCATGCATCAACAACCAGACCTATATCGACCGGCTGATCACACCATTCATGCGAGTGCTACAGAAATTAACAAGGGAGCATCTGAGTCCGAGTATTCAAGAGCAGAATGCAGCTAGCACAGGTATGATTTTATAGCTATATTTCAACTTGTTGGTAGCAACTATTAATTATCAATATTTCACAATGGATGACGATGATTGGTTTGTGAGGTGCTCAATTGCGCGGTCATCAGCGTCCATACGAAGTCACAATTGTTACACAGTCCAATTTGTTTTTACTCAGTCCCATGTAGCCAGTCACAAATGACGACGACGACGACGACGACGACGATGATAAAACACACACACACACACACACACACACACACACACAGTCCCCGGGTAGGGAAAATCCTCAACCTGGTTGGGAATCGAACCTGGGACCCTGTGATCTAGAGGCAGCAACGCTAGCCACCAGACCGCGAGCTGCGGACATTCACAATGGAGGGTCCAGTGTGGAACAACAATAATATTATGAAAAGGGTAGATTGCTACTCACGATATGGAGGAGACACTGAGTTGCAGGCAAACACAATGAAATGACTGTTATACATTTAAGCTTTTGGCCGAAAGGCCTTCATCCGAAATGTGGTGGCATGGACAACTCACCTAGCAACCCTACCATGCTCCTACAAGCGACACTACCCCCTACCCCCTACCCCTACCCCTACCCCCTACCCCCTACCCCGCTATCCTTGCCACTCCCCACCCTATGCCGCCTCCTTCTCTGTATGACTGATGCCAGATTGCTGCTCCCTCAGTTGCCGTTGTGGTCCGCAGTCCGGCCACAGCGGCTGGAAACACAGTTGCTCTGTGTGTGTGTGTGTGTGTGTGTGTGTGTGTGTGTGTGTGTGTGTGTGGGGGGGGGGGGGGGGGGGGGGGCTGGAATCTTAATGTATAGCAGTCTTCTCATAGAGCCTGTCTGCGACTCAATGTCTCCTCTATATGGTGGGTAGCAGTCTATCCTTTTCAGATTATCAGTATTTATAACACAGTAAATGTGAATGGAATGAGATCTTTCAGTGCTACGAAATGTTCTTTACTTCGAAATAGTCTAGCAGTGATCAGTGTAAAAATTAGTGACACTGTAATGTGGTGTAAAATTCTTTTTTCTTGACCAGGTGATAGACATGAAAGAATTCATGTTCTTTTTTTCTTTTCCAGCTGATAGTTAGACATGAAAGAATTCATATTCTGGCAGATACCACTTTGGCACTCTTAGGCATAAATTTTTATGACTTCCTATACAAATACATTGTGTGTCAGTTTTACTGAAGATATTTCAATATCTCGAAAACTTAGCACTGGCTCAAAGAAAATGAGTCATAAAATGTGTTAGACTCACAGTGGGAAAGAAAATGATGTGAAAAATCCCCTTCTCCAGAAAAAATGTACAGAATAGACATCTGATTGATGTTACTTTGTTTTTTTGCATGTCTGTGTTCCTAGTGTGTTGTCCAGCAAAGCGACGCGAAAAGTTGTTAGAGGTTTACCTATGGTAGGCACAGCTTTCCTTCGTGCTGTCACCACTATTGATCTTCCTAATATGGATGAACTTAAGAAAATATTGAAGAAAATTGGAGATAATCCCACCAGTAGGTTACAGGTAGATATTCTTATTTATCCCGTTACAATCGTCCATCTCTTCATAAGATTGCAAAGAAAAGAAGACTGGTTGTTAGAAATATATTACTTAAAACTTATGCTGCCATTTGTTTTTTGCAGCCAGCCACTGAAATTACGCAAGGTATATAACAATTCATGTACTAGAAATGGAAAATACATTACTATAAAATATGAAAATCCTTGTAAGAACAGGAGCACACGTATATTGACTCAGGTTTGGAATTCTGTACCCCCTGACCAGTTTGGTGAACAGACTTGCATCAACTATGGAAAAATGAGAGAGAGTCTTGTAGGGATGGCTTTTTCTCCTGATCAAAATAACTGTTTGGGTACTTTCACAGCACATATGTAATGAAGTATTGATTTCAATGGACCTACTGTTTGAAACATCAAGATGAACAGTAGCCACTTCCCATAGAGTGACAGGAAATCATAGACAAATGTTAGATGCCCACAACAACAAGAAAATACAGTTTGCTCTCTCACAACACCGCATCCTTTGTTAGCTGGACAAGATACTATAGGCATCTCTCCTCCACTCCATCATAATAAATTGTGTGAAAGGATATTACAACACATATGTTGTTTTTGATAATTAGGAGACTCCATCTATGGAAAACCATGAATGAGGAAGATGGATGTTGCTGGTGCCGTTAAACAATTAACCCCAGACATTGACAACAGCACTTCATACACTATAAAGAACAGCTTATTTTATTACCTATTTTCCATCAAATATTGAGGTAATCGCAAGTACATTTCGCCAACAAGAAGTCATCATTTGCTCATGGGAAAGCTATGTTACACTACTTTCCTATACTCTCCACATGTTACATCTGCTTTTTCAAAGTGGCAAAAAGAACATCCAGATCGTTAATGATGATATAGATGTGTTTCCTGTAATACTGTACTTTTATTGGAAATGGACACTTCTAATAATTTTGGTGACAATAGTAAGCTTATACAGGGTGAGTACAAAGTCTTGCCTTGATTATAAAAATTTATATCAGAATAATCGTTTGACATAGTAAGTTACATTTGATGCCGTTACATAGGTTACTGTTACTAGTTATTGTGACCAATGGATGGCGCTAGTGCTCCATAACACCGACGCAGTCTGTTAGGTCACGTTAGTTGCTGGCTGCTGGCGAAATGGCATCGAAGCAGAGGAAAGTGTGCTGTGGTTTCACGAAACGAAATCGCCCATCAGTGTTCAGCGTAAATTTCGGGCTTCTTATGGACGCAGCCCTCCTGACGTTAAATCAATAAAACGATGGTATACAAAGTTTAATGAAACAGGCAGCGTTGAAGATCATTCTCGAAGTGGCAGGCCTCGTGTGAGTGATGCAACTGTTGATCGTGTTCGGCAATCATTTGAATGGAGTCCGTCTAAATCAACTCATCAAGCATCACATGAACTTCAAATACCGCAAGGAAGTGTGGTGAAGATTCTTCATGAAGGGCTTAGGTTGCATGCTTACAAAGTGCAAATTGTGCAGGCCTTGCAACCGAATGATTTGCTGACACGTGCTGAATTTGCAACTGAGATTCTTAACAGGATTGATGGCACTAACAATTACTTACGTCGCATATGCTTTACTGAAGAAGTCACCCTTCATATCAGTGGAATGGTAAATAGGCATAATGCCCGCATATGGGGTTCAGAGTCTCTACATGCTACTGTATAGTAGTGAAAAAGTGAATGTTTGGTACGGCTTTGTGCATAACAAGGTTTAAGGACCGTTTTTCTTCCAGCAAGAGCGAACATCCCCCACCCATTTCCACTGAGCTTTGATAGTTCGTGATTTCCTGGATGAAACATTTGAATTGGAAGGAACAGTTCAACACCCTGGCCACCTCGCTCTCCAGACATTACGCCCCTTGACCTTTTTTTTTTTTTGGGGGGGGGGGGGGGCTGTATCAAGGACAGAGTCTTCATCACACCAGTTGCCAGTTGCTGACGTCGATGAACTGAAGGCTAGGATAGAAGCTGCTGTGGGTACATGTGACAGAACACATGTTACGAAACACCTGGCGAGAACTGGAATACTGCCTCGACGTTCTCTGAGCTACCAAGGGAGCACACGTTGAGGTTTACTAATATAAGTGGTCTTAAAAAAAAACTAGTAACATTAACTTATGTAACGGCTGTGCATGCTTTAAGAGGCTACGATTCTGTCTTTTTCTCAATCTGGAAGACAGTGCTGCTGAGTGCACTTTGTTGGAGACTTTGAATTCCTAAGTGAGATTTACATGGATCATCATCAGATAATGAAAGCGGAGTATAAACTTTTTTCACTTTTGTATAACGAAAGACCACGTGAACCAATGACACAACTGGGACACAAATTGCTGACAACCAAGATAGAAATCTCTTTTAACTTGAAGTCACTTCCACAAACAGATAAAGTCACACAAAACCGCATAAAACATGCTCTCTTGCAAGTCATTTACTATAAATCAGCAGAGCAGCTGTCACGCCCTATGTTGTATCTCAGTGACTATGGGTGGAAAGTAGAAAATACTTGTGCATTCCTTTAACGACAATGAATTTCTTAGGCCCTCCTTAATCAATGGAATTAGTAGCATCTAGATGTATGACATGAGAGTGAAGTAATTGCAAGTGCCAATCTTTTAATTTATCCTCACAACATACTATAAATGTGCTTCGTCAGAGATCTGTGTGAATATTTTCACAGCCACCAGAAGTAGCAAGGACTGCATCAGCAGTGATGAAAGTGAAGTTGAAGATGATATTGACAGTTTGACGTATGACACACTTTAGGAGGATGTTGACTGATACTACAATGTGAAAAAAGTAACATTAAACAAAACACAGTGAAAATAGTATTTTAACTTATTATTTTATAAAATAAGTTTTCACATCAGGCATATAACTTTACTGTAATCTTATGATGTGCAAAAATGGAATGTAATTGTAAATGTAAAATTGTAAACACACCAAATCTTAAAAGCTTATTATCATTTTACTAAAGAATAAGAAGTTGTGGAACCCCATCATAATTAGCATCGTTGAGTGTCTCTTGATCATATAAAAAAAGAGAAAACAACCTTCATACTGGTTGTTAATGATTCAAGTCTGAAACTGCATGACTATAAGGCATGAATTCTTTCCTGCTGATTGATAAAGAAATTATATTCTTCCAAATAGGCTTTGAAACTGCTATAACCTTTCAAACAGTGCTGAAGAGGTCTTTAAAAGGAGCAAATTTAACTTTCTGTGAATCTGATTACATGTCTTCTTACTTTTCCCATTATTATGCATAGAATGTATTAAAACATTAACTTTGGTTGCAGGAAGTGATCTGCTGATTCTCAGTTTAGACATGGTAAAGAACCGTGTAGTTGTGATGGGTGCTGATATGCGAAAGACGTTCATTGGAACAATACTGGTTGGTCTGATTGAAAAATCACCAGATATTAAAGTTATGAAGGCTATAACTAAGGTGAGGTGGTATCTTACTAAATAGCTAGGCTAAGAATTATGTTGCTTGAGGAGCAAAATATGTGTATAATCAATTCTTACATAGATGCTAGAGGACTGGATGAAGAACAAGAACCCTATTGCTATTAATCAGACTCCAACACTGAGAGAAAAATCCATACTCCTGGTTAAAATGATGCACTACGTTGAAAAAAGGTTTCCTGATGAATTAGAACTGAATGCCCAGTTCCTTGATATTGTTAATTTTGTGTACAGGTAAGGAAAACACATTTAGACTCAGAAACTGTATTGTTAGCTGAGTAGTTACAAAACACCAGACATTTAAAAATGTATTGTAATGGCTGTAAATAATGGACTTGCAGAGATGAAAATCTGAAGCAATCTGAACTGGGAACAAAGTTAGAGCCTGCATTCCTGGCAGGTTTAAGATGTGTCCAGCCTCCAATCAGAGCTAAATTTTTTGAGGTATTTGATGCAAGTATGAAACGAAAATTGCATGACCGTCTGTTATACATCATGATTTCTCAGAACTGGGAGCCTATGGGACCACATTACTGGATAAAACAGTGTATAGAACTCCTAGTCATGACTGCAAATCCAGGTGTGTATATATGTCCACATTAGTTTTTATTATACAGTTTAATATTTTATTTTGGGTATTAAACAGATTTGTATTAGCAACAACTGTCAGAATTCCTTTGCAGCCAACCAAATGTATGCCTCAGAGATGTGTCAGCAGTGTGGATTTTATGTTGCTATTAGGAATAATCGTGACTGAGAACTTGCAAGATGTTTTAATTGGTTGGTGGAAGATTTGTATTGAGTTCTCTTCTTATATGTTGTGTGGTGTCTAACATTTTAGGGATAACGTTTGGGCTGAAAAGGGGATTATCTGAATTTAACACTCTGTAAAAATGAAGGAACAAAACGTAAGAGAACATTGACAAGACATCCTATTTATTGAAGTTTGAATGAACTGTGGTATTCCATCAGACACTGCTACCTTTTCCTAACTATGCACTTCGTATCTACTACAAGTGATAAGATTTCTTTAAATATTATGTTGCCCACAACACCAAAATTGCAGTAAAAAGAAAAAGTGTGAAGACATGAAGAAAAACAAAAAAGCAGTCTCTTTTTTATATATAAAAATCAGGTCAGGCTATTGCTTCTTATTTTCATCTATGTCTACATGGCTACTGTGCAATTCAATCTTAGTGCCTGACAGAATGTTTACCGAACCATTTTCACACTGTCTGCACTGTTCCACTCTCAAAAAGTGCAGAGGAAAAAATGAACACTTAAATGTTTCCATGCAAGCTCTGATTCCTTGTTTTTTATTAGGATATTATTACTCCATATGTAAGTGGGCCTCGACAAAATAATGTCGCATTCAGAAGAGAAAGCTGGAGATTGGAATTTTACAAAAAGACCTCGCCACAACAAAAAACACCTATGTTTCAATGATTGCCACGCCAATTCACATTTCATATGTGTAACACTCTCCCCCTACTTTCTGATAATACAAAGAGCTCCTTTCTTTGAACTCTTTCAGTGTTCTCTGTCATTTCTACCTGGCAAGGGTCCAAAACCTTGCAGCAGTATTTCAGAAGAGGAAGGAAAAACATAGTGTAGGCAGTCTCTCTAGTGGGTTTATTGCATCTTCTAAGTGTTCTGCCAATAAAACACAGTCTTTGGCATGCCTTCCCCAAAAATTATCTGTGTGAATCATTCCAGTGTGAGTTGTTTGTAATTGTAATCCCTAGGTATTTAGTTGAATTGATATCCGTTAGATTTGTGTGACTTATTATGTAACCAAAACTTAACAGATGCCTTTTACTTATGTGTATGATGTCACAAATTTCAAACAATGGGATGGTATGTAACAATATTATGAAAAGGAAAGTTGCTACTCACCATATAGCGGAGATGCTGAGCGGCAGATAGGTACAACAAAAAGACTGTCACAAATTAGCACACGAAAACGGAACTCAGCTGCCACTTTTTGCACCATGCAGATATCTTGTCTAAATAATTTTGTTTTGATCTTCTGATGACTTTGCTAAATAGTAAATGACAGTATTATCTGCAAACGATGTCAGATTGCTGCTCAGATTGTTTTCTAAACCATTTATTGAGATTGAGAACAGCAGTTGACCTTCCCCTACTTTAATGTTGTAATAAAACTTTTAAAAACGGTTCTTCCATTTATACACATTCAACACTAATGCACTTTGTATTAGAATGCATCCAACATTGTATGCAGACACAGAATAGAGGACATTTCTGAGTAATATCTATTTGCTAACTTTGACATGTTGGTTTGATTAGATCTTCCCAGTCTTAACAGTAACACAGCAGTTCTGCTGTATACAGCATAGCCATCCAGTTTCTGATGACTGTATCATACATCATGTCACTACAGTTGGAATGGGAGATACATGTCAGCTACTTTGAAGTATCAGCATAATGAAATGATTGAGTAAATATCAGAGAAGTTGGATAAAATTCCTAATGTTTCCTTCATTTACTCAAGTTCCATCTTACAGTATCCAGGAATCCCTGTCTTGAATGGGTAAGTAATTGTAGCAATGGAGAAAGCTTACACCGGATCTGGTTGGCTGACTGGGAATGTCACAGAATTACAAAATGAAGTGCCATGACAGAATTTGAAAGGAACAAGTTTTGCATTGCAAAGTCTCTTATACTCAGAATTCGGAGATCCCACTTCCAGAATACGAGTACATTAAGAAACATTTACCTCTTCCAACATAAATCTTGTGAAAGGAATGTATAACTAAAATTAGTGGAATTCAGGTGCATACAGAATGGTACTTACATGTATCTTCCCACATACCAATCGCAAATGGAATAAGAAAAGTGGTAGGACACTGACTGTGTACCCTCTGGCACATACGCTGTACGGTGGCTAATTACTTAGTTTTGTGTTTTATGGATCATAATTGTGATCTCTTGCTGTGATGTGGAATGAGCTAATTTTCAATCGCAGTCCTTTTGTGGTAGAATGTAATGAAGTAGTAGTAGTAGTAGTAGTAGTAGTAGTAGTAGTAGTAGTCGTTGTTGTTGTCAGTAGAGCACTACTCTACCCACCTGGTTAAATGACATGGCAGATGCTTGTTCCCCATCACTCATTCACATGGTGAAACTGTGTGACAGATGCTCATTCCCCATCACTCATTGCAGGAGTGCAGCACAGACAGCAGTTGCCCCACTCGCCATCATGTGGACCCATACTCACTCAGTGGCTCTGCCATGTGGCTAAGAAGACATGGACTCTGTGTAGCTTCATCGCCATTTAGTGGCACTAACAGGCCTGGCAAGCATTGGAATGCATTTAGAATTTCTTTGTATCTGTCAAATTTCCGTATTTTGTATAATGTGTATCTGAAACTCATAAAATATTAGCACAGCGACTAAATCAGGGTTTCTGCTGGTCATAAAAGTAATGAAAATGAACAGACAGTCACGAAATTGATCATGTGGCCACGAATTTGGTCTTATGTATCACTCAGGTGCAATTCTAGGGGGAAGAAGCAAGTTAGCACTATGCCCAAAAATGTTGTATCCAGTTCATTTAATAAACAAGAAAATACAGGGTGATTCAAAAAGAATACCACAACTTTAGGAATTTAAAACTCTGCAACGACAAAAGGCAGAGCTAAGCACTATCTGTTGGCGAATTAAGGGAGCTATAAAGTTTCATTTAGTTGTACATTTGTTCGCTTGAGGCGCTGTTGACTAGGCGTCAGCGTCAGTTGATGCTAAGATGGCGACCGCTCAACAGAAAGCTTTTTGTGTTATTGAGTACGGCAGAAGTGAATCGACGACAGTTGTTCAGCGTGCATTTCGAACGAAGTGTGGTGTTAAACCTCCTGATAGGTGGTGTATTAAACGTTGGTATAAATAGTTTTCTGTGCCATTTCAGCCAATAAAGTTTTTGGTCCATTTTTCTTCGAAGGTGCTACTGTAACTGGACTACAGTATCTGGAGATGTTAGAGAATTGGCTGTTCCCTCAGCTCGAACAAGAAGCACAATAATTCATATTTCAGCAGGATGGAGCGCCACCACATTGGCACTTGTCTGTCCGTAACTACCTGAACGTCAACTACCCGAGGCGATGGATCGGCCACCAGGCAGCCCGTGACAGAGCACTTCATCACTGGCCTCCAAGAAGCCCTGACCTTACCCCCTGCGATTTTTTCTTATGGGGGTATGTTAAGGATATGGTGTTTCGGCCACCTCTCCCAGCCACCATTGATGATTTGAAACGAGAAATAACAGCAGCTATCCAAACTGTTACGCCTGATATGCTACAGAGAGTGTGGAACGAGCTGAAGTATCGGGTTGATATTGCTCGTGTGTCTGGAGGGGGCCATATTGAACATCTCTGAACTTGTTTTTGAGTGAAAAAAAAAACCTTTTTAAATACTCTTTGTAATGATGTATAACAGGTTATATTATGTTTCTTTCATTAAATACATATTTTTAAAGTTGTGGTATTCTTTTTGAATCACCCTGTATATATGTAGGGAACTTGTATGTGCAAGCCATGTTAGCACAGGGTCTGCATCTGCATTTGGAACCTTGAGGGGACAGGTGTGGAGGGAGAAATTTGGAGATGTGACTTTGTTAACAAAGAGCCTTATGAGGTGTATACACCTAGTGGAAATTACATTTAGACTAGCTCTGCCTGAGGCAGTGCTGCCATCTAATGTGTTGTTAGAGGAGTATCTGTTAGAACTACCAGACATAAATCCCACTCCTCATCATCTTTTTCTTCTTAAAGGCATTTCTTTAAAACTTTTAGGTGCTGAAATTGCAAGTTGAGTAAAAATGTAAACACTGAATCTTACACTGTAATATTTGACATCCATATTGTATTTTCATAATTGTTGTGTCTTCAGAGTCTTTCATGGTGGCGCAGGCCCTTATGTCATCTGACATCACTCCGTCCTATGGTATGATGAAGCTGTTAGGAACTGCTCAACTTGCCTTTAGTGCTTGCATTACTCTGGCCCTCTTAGGAAGGCTCCAGAAGCTACCATTGCATCTTTGTCAGCAGAACACCATGCCAACCCTGGCACTCAATGATTTTTAGCTCTTGATGACGACGGCGGAAATAGCTATTAAAAGCTCAAATGTTTTGTTTGAAGTGACTTGACTTGTAAATAGAGAAGATTTTATTGTTTCATAATTGCTGTTGTATTAAGAAAAATTTTACCAACCGTATTTATGAGTTGTTGTGAATTTAATTAAAGAGATAATGGAAGATAGTGGAAAAAAAGTCGGGAATCTGATGCTCTGAAAACCAGTAGATGCCCTGCAAGTATGATTAAATACAACAAAAATTAGAGAGAGAGAATTGAATATTCAATGTTATTGAAGGTCAATTATTTAGATGAGGAATTGTAAACTTTTGTGAATGAGTAACAGGTGACATAGTGCTTGCAATTAGTCCACAGCTAAAATTGCACTGACAATGAGATGTATTTTGTACAGAACACATGAAAATGATGTAGCTTGAAAAGTGTGAAGACTTATTATAATTGTCAACTTTGTTTGTAATTAACAAAAAACTTCACTCCAGCTATATTGTAGGATGACTCTTTTGAGTAAATCTAGAAAATGAACTAATAGGACTCTTTACAATTGATAATATATTAACTGCACTGTCCACAAAGAGGAAGGAAGCACAAGATTTAGTGGTAAGCAGGGATGGGAATTATCTGAATAATTATTTGAATGAGTAGAGCATTCAAACATTTTTTGCGAAGATATTATTCATAACTAAATATAGAATGTCATTATAGTGTTTGTTTGCTTCTTGCACAGAAGTATATAACTAGTGTTTGTTTCCTTTTCTCAGTGCAGCTTCTGTTTGACAGATGACTTGTTAATGGTTTGTCCAAAAATGTGCCTTGGTGTCATAGTGGTTGCTGCCATAGCTCAGCGTGTTCTGTCAGAGGAGTGGCTACCTGAAAAAAACTACAGTTCTCATTTACTGAATTCCAAAGATATCATGCAACATCCGCACAGAACACAAGGGAACATATAAAAAAGAATTGGTTAACTTCTTGTTGAAGGTTAGGTGACCAGTCTTCTGTTGGTCGATCGGGTTTTTCTTTTTCTTGTCACTTGTTTCTTTGGTAACAATTAAAGAAGTGCCAAGTTGCACTGGATGTATGACTAGGTTCAGAGGCAACAAGAAGTCAAGGCCACACCACCATACCTGGTAAAGCAGTGCAGTGTTCACACAAACCTGTGGATTGGGCACATATTTAATTGCTTTACTGCGTAACAAATACAGCATAAAAATACTCCATTGGTGGGGTGGCTTTAGCAGGTGCACTACTGACAGAGCCCAATTTAACTGATTCTGCACTTGCCAGTACTTCCCCCTCCCCCTGCTAACATGTGGAAGTACTCTGCGTAAGTAGCCAAAGGTGAGAATGCAGCCAACAGAAACTCTTGATATGCATTGCCCTCCATTGTATTAAGATTGCTAACTGTCAGATATGGTTGTCTCTGATATAATGATGCTAGTCATTTGTGTTTGTTTGTTAAAAATGATTGAACAGAATAACAACTAGGTGGTTGTTATCTCATCCTTAAAACAACTAGGTGGTTGCTAACAACTAACATTAACTCACTTTTAATCCAAAGTCTCCAGAAATGTTTGTGGAATTATGCTGGACGTCAAATGTTATCAAAAAGTGTTAGGGCTAACTCTGAGTAAGGTATCCTTTAGAAGATCCTACATGCATCAGTGCAGTTACCCATAGTTTTGAGATTCAAAAGTTTCAGAAGAGGCACTCTGTTTGAGTACAAAACGAGTTCATAATATTGCAGAACTACCAACTTTTTTATCAAGACATTGTCAAGAAATGATTGGAAGATGTTTTTTTTCTTTTCTGCAACACCTGAAAGTATTACAGCAATGTCTCACCTACAATTAAAAAATAAATAGTTTCCCTATATTGCTGCCCGTGAAAAGCAAGGCTGTAGACACATATAACCAAAGAAAACATAAAAGGAAAATTCATGTTGAATGTGATTTGGGAATTAAAATCACTGTGGAATCACAACAAAGTTATTTGCCAAAACTAGAGTGGAATTTCTGAACTTTAGCAGAAGACGAGTGTGATTTGGAACTTTATATCAGTATCCTGAAAGGAGTTACAAATGCTGATATCATCTTTGAAGATGTAGAACATATTTTCTTTAGTGTCTCACAATGGCAATTATTTGAAAATCAAATGAACTTCCAGTTGAATGGGGGAAAAACAGTTGTTTCGAAAACTAATTGATAAACAAATTATTTAATAAATAACAAAGAATTTGAGCACTAAATGTCATTGGAGTTCAAATTTATCTATTATATGCAATGCTTCTTATTCACAGACAGTGAATAAATGTTTTCATTTGTGTAAACGAATAATGTTTTGAATGGATATTTGTACTTGTTATCCACAAGTAACAGAAAATAATTTTTACCTGTTTGTGTAACTCTAGTGGTAAAGGAAACACGTTGTTCATGCGCACACTTCAAATTTGCACTCTGTATGCATGTGAGTGCTAGCTCGTGATTTCTGCATGGATATGGACAAGTGAGTGACATCCACACGGTCATTGCCAAGTGTACGCTCACTTGTGTTATTAGGTGAAACAGCATTTATCTCCTTCAGCAACCTCTGACAACATTTGCGAAGGCTTGTTTGTGCACTCTCTCATACACCACAGATGCTTGCAGACCACGTAGATGGGCCACGAACTTTCAGGACCCTAGTTGTCAAGCAAATGTGATTTCAGTTTGCATTTGGAATTATATTCATTAATAACTGCTGTCAACCTCTGACACACTATTGTTTATGTTAAAATTCAACTGACTAGACAAAGATTTTTGTGGTTCAATACTTCACTGCCTTCTGTGCTACACTGAGCCAGAGTGATACACAGTGTGATTTATAACATGCAATGTCTCACACTGTAATGATTCACTTATAAAGGAGAATCCAGGATGGAATAATGATAGTCTTATGAAAAGGATAGATTGCTACTCAACATATAGTGGAAATGTTGAGTCACAGAGGGGCAGAAGAAAAAGCTGTCAAACAAGTAAGCTTTTGGCCAAAAGGCTAACTTCCGAATTACACACACACACACACACACACACACACACACACACACACACACACACCGAGAGAGAGAGAGAGAGAGAGAGAGAGAGAGAGAGAGAGAGAGAGAGAGAGAGACTATAGGGAGAGGTTCGAGGATGGCCTCAAGGATTTGAGGAGAGACTGGAGCTCCTGCTGCATTTCTGGAATGGGGTCACTGTGGCATGGTTTGTAGGTGGACAAATTTGGCAGCTGGCGGAGTTGTCCTGCCAGGTAAACCTTGCTTTTCAAAAAATCAGTGGTGGAGTCTTTCTCAGCAGGTAGGATTATAAGGTCAGGATCAGTTTTCAGGTGGTGGTTGCAGCTCTTTGTGCAGATGTAAGGCTAGCTTGCATGTTTGGGGGTTAGGGAAATTATGGGAGGCAAAGTTCAAGGTTAAGAAATTTTGGAAAGTTAACAGGTGGTGATTTGGGGACAGTATGGGTGAATTACAGTTGGATGGAGGAGAGAACTGAGTCAGGCAGGGTTCAGTGTTGGTCTTCAGTTTAGTCAGTTTGTTAGGGTTGGTGCTGAAAAAGTGTTTCCTCTGTAGGTACCGGGTGAAGGAGTGGAGGTCTTTAACAAGTCCTGTGTCATTGAATTTGGGAGTTGGGCGAAAGGTGAAGCCTTTGTGAAGGACTGATACTTCTGTGGGGCTAAGGCTTTTGGGGGAAAGGTTCATGACTGTGTTTTGGATTTGTTTAGGTTTTATATGGCAGTGGGAGGGGTTTTCAGGGTGGGGTAAATGGAGTAGGTCTGTGAGGCTGGGTTTGTCAGTTGTGAGCTGATATGAGGGAGGTTTGTAGGTTGTTGCAGAGATGGTGTATAGTGGTAGTTCAAGGTGGGAGTAGGTGGTGAACAGGTTGGAAGCAGCAGCAGCTGGCCAAGACACAGAAAGCAGTAAAAGGGAAGTAACCAATTTTGTGACATTTTACAAGTTCCTACCTAGTAGCAAATTGTATAGTTTCATGATAATATTCTTCTCGAGTTTGCAGCCAGATCATAACGTCTTCATGACACAATATTTCCGCGGTCCAACTGGCCAGTGAGATCGTGTACCAGCACTCTCGCCTGAAGATGGCGGCCAGTTGGACCGCTGAAATATTGTCATGAAGACGTTATGATGCAGCTGCACACCCGAGAAGAATATCAATTATTATGCCGGGAAAGCCTTTGTATAGTTTCATCTTTGTGCTTCGGTAATTTAGTATCTAGAATTTCTGTATTTTAAGTTGATATTTAATAGACACAGTGTCTGAAAGTAAACTCTTTTTGTGACAGTACAAGTTCCTTATCAGGAGCGAATTATTTAGTCTCACCTGAGTGCTTTGGTACTTAAGTTTTTGAACCTCTGCGTATTAACCTAATTTATTGGACACATTTCTTATGTTCTTGACAGCGTCTACGTAAAGTTGCATAGCACATGTCGATAGTTCTTTGTTTGTCTGTGTAGTGTAGTTTTCCACAGTCTTTAGTATGGATAAGGACTGTGACCGCTCTGTGCAGATGCTATCCAAGTTGGTGACAAATCGCTCCAGGCTGTGATGGCTTCGATTACACAGCTTGAAGCTGCAGTGGATGGGCTCATTGTTGTGGGCTGGCCATGGGGATTCAAAGGATATCCAGGACATATGAATCCAGTGATCGATCTGCAGCGATGACCAGCCCAGTTACTGTTCGCAGTGAGGTTGACTTCTCACCCGTGGTAGAGTGGATGGTCGCCTCAGTGTGGCAGGCAACAAAAGACTTCCCAAGGGGTTGAACGTAAGGCCTCCCCAGTTAGTCTGACTAACATGTTCCAGGTGCTGTCAGTGACTGACACTGTCCCTCAGCCAGATGCAGTTGCTTGTCCTGTTTCAATGGAAACCTCTCAGTTGGCAAGATCTAGGAAATCACAGAGGGTGGGAGTATTAGTAAACGTATATTGTGTTCAAACATTATGAACTTGAAGAGGTTCTATTGATGCATGTATTGGCGCAAAGTCAACACAGATTTAGAAAACATCGTTCTTGTGAAACACATCTATGTCTTTACACACAATAAGTGTTAAGTGCTGTGGACAAGGGATTTCGAATTGGCTTTTGATACTGTGCCTCACAAGTGGCTTGTAATCAAATTGGGTGCTTATGCAATATCATCACAGTTGTGCAGCTGGATTCGTGATTTCCTCTCAGAGAGGTCAAAGTTCATAGTTATTAACAGAAGACAGAAGTGATTTCTGGCATTCCACAAGGTAGTGTTATAGGCCCTCTGCTGTTCCTTATTTAGGAGATGATCTGAGCAGCTGTGTTGGTTGTTTGAAGATGATGCTGTCATTTATCGTCCAGTAAACTCATCAGAAGATAAAACAAATCTCAAAACTATTTAGGAAAGATATCTGTATGGTGTAAAAATTGGCAATTGCCCCTACATAATGAAAAATGTGAGGTCATCCATATGAGTGCTAAAAGGAATCCATTAACCTTTGGTTGCACGATAAATTGGTCAAATCTAAAGGCCCTAAATTCACCTAAATACCTAGGTATTACAAGTATGAACGACTTAAATTGGAAAGAACACACAGAAAATGTGGGGAAGGCAAACCAAAGGCTGTGTTTTATTCGCAGATCAGTTAGAAGATTCAACAGATCTACTAAAGAAACTGCCCATACTGCACTTGTCCACCCTCTTTTGGAGTTCTACTGTGCGGTGTAGGATCGTTGCCAGACAGGATTAACAGAGTACATTGAGAAAGTTCAAAAAAGAGCAATTCATTTTGTATTGTTGAGAAATAAGGGAGTGTGTGTCCCTGATATGATACAGGATTTGGGGTGGTAATCATTAAAACAAACACGTTTTTCATTGCGTCGGAGTCTTATCACAAAATTTCAATCACAAACTTTCTCTTCAGAATGCGAAAATATTTTGTTGACACCAACCTACACAGGGAGAAACGGTCATCATAATAAAATAAGGGAAACCGGAGCTCGCACAGAAAGATACAGGTGTTTGTTTTTTCTGTGCACTGTTCGAGAGTGGAATAATAGAGAATTATTGTGAGGGTGGTTCGATGAACCCTCTGCCAGGCACTTAAGTGTGATTTGCAGAGTATCCGTGTAGGTGTAGATGGTGCTGTGCATGTTGCTCCAGTTCATACAAGCCAAGAGTTTGTGTGAAATGGGATCCAGAAATTTGGTTTTGTTTAGAGGAGGAGGTTTTGCAAGTGGTTTGGGCCTGATTGACATGGTTTTGCAAGATAATATTAGTCAGGATCAAACACTGGCAGAATCTGAACAGATGGAGGTTATTGTGCAAGGAGGGGCTGCAACCAGAGATGGGTAATTCAATGGTAAGGCCATTTGGTCTGATTCCATGAGGCAAACACTGATGGAAGAACAGTATGTGGGACTGGGCCCTGGCTATGAATAAGGAAATATATTCTGTATTGGCCCAGACAGAAGGACCAAGGATCCATGCTGGAGAATAAAACCATGTAAAAATATGTAAATAATGTGAAAAACATTCGTAAAAGTTTGTAAAAATACACCTACATACGTAGGAAAAATCATGAAAAGGACGGAATAGATGAAATATGGGGAAACACGATGATACCTGTGGGAGCAGGCCTATAGTGAAAGGTGAAAACCAACTGAAATTTACGTGAAAACACAATGAAAGAAAAATAAATTAGTAAAAAGATTGTAATGTGGGTTGCAGTTTGGCGGGGGAGTACGTGTGAAGAAGGGGTGGCAGCAGACACGACTAGATTAGGTGAGGCTAGTATGTGCATAATGGAATAAGAGAGGACGACTGGGGAGAGGGATTTCTAAGGATGAGGTGGAGGTTTGTGTGGTACAGGAAGGTGTGGAAAATAACACAAAAATATACGAGAATGACACAGGATGAGTGATCAGTTTGAAGGTCTAGGATTAATGATACCAGCCAGTGTACTGTGGGCTGTGAGATGTTGCACCAAGAATCAGTTTCACAGCCTGTGCCACCCAGATCCTTCCTACCAACACCAGATTTTCTGAATTGCACAGGTGTGAACAGTTCCCGTGCTATATATATATCTTATATTCCTGTAACCCTACTGGCCTTGATCTTCATTAGAAATTGCACTTCATCACTTATCCCCTTCCCTGTTCCTGTTCCAGCATTACACAGCCCTCTCTTCCACCAACACACTCACAGTCTTTTTACTTCTCTCCTTTTCCATTCTGCCCCCCGCCCACCCCCACTCTCCATCTAACCTCCCAACTACACCTAGCTGCCCTACCTTCTCTGCACCTTGTCTCTGTAAACTCCCACAAGTAGCACTTGATCATGCCCAGCTGCTGTCCTGCTTCCCTCCCATTCCCCTGCCCCAATCTCATTTTTACCCCCACCACCCAAACTGCTTCTCCCGTCATGGCAGCTGCTGGCAATTTGGCCTTTGCAGCCAGAGACAGTGGCCACGTGTGTGAGTTGCGTTTGTGTGAACCTGTGTGTGTGTGTGTGTGTGTGTGTGTGTGTGTGTGTGTGTGTGTGTTTGGGGGGGGGGGGGGGGTCAGGTCTAATTCAGAAGAAGGCATTTTGGCTGAAAGTTTACTTGTTTAACAATATTTTTGCTGTGCCTTATTATGATAATACATCAGTTGTAATTGAGAATGAGGTATCTGAAAATATTCCAGAAAAAAACAAAAATATTTTAGAAAGACTTGAATCTTGGTCCTATCAAAATGGACTAAAACTAAATGTAACTAAAACCAAAATGATGCAATTTGAAGCTAAATCAGTAGAAAGGACTGAAATAAAGATAACTTGCAATGATCAGGATATCACAGAAGCAAACCACGTGCAGTTCTTAGGCCTAAATCGTGACAAAAATTAAAATTGGAAGGTACACATAGATTACTTAGCAAATAAACTGAACAACTTAGCATTTGCAATGTGTATCTTGTCGGGTGCCACAAACATGGATACCAGAAAGATAGTTTATCACTGCTTCTTTGAGTCAGTTATTCGGTATGGCATAATCTTCTGGGGAAATTCAGCGAATGTCACTAGGCTCCTAGTATTACAAAAGAAAGTAATTAGAAATGTGTGTTGCAAAAAAAAAACGGGAATCCTGTCGACCACTGTTAAAAAATTTAAAAATACTATCTATCTCCTCACTTAACATGTATGAGATGGTGGTGTTCTTATATAAAAATCAACATACACTAGACACTTTCCATTTTGACAACAACTACAGCACTCACCACAGAGATAACTTCAAACTTCCAACACATCGTTTAAAACTTGATGTCCAAACGCCATAGTATATGGGGCTAAAAATTTTCAATCAAATAAAAGGCAGTAATATATTTAAAATGGAGCTTGTTTCACTGAAAAGACTACTCTTTACTCTTCTGGTGGAAAAGTGTTGTTATTCTGTTGAATTCATTGAGGACAGCTTCACAGTCTGAACATAGGGATTGTATTACATGTATTATTTTATGTACATGTGTAGCTGTAACTTAGAAATGTAAAATATAATGTAAACTTTTGTATTTCTCTTAAAGTGAAAAAAATTTCTTTTGTAAAACTTGACATGTCTCTTGTACATCAAATCAAATGATTTGAAAATTGTACGTAATGAGATGAATAAATAACGTATCTCCACTATATGGTGAGAAGCAATCTATCCTTATCACTTACGTAGGTGTACATGTATGTAGTTTATAAGAATAGTGCTTATAACCTAGATCAAATATAAGTGTAGCATTACAACATGACATATTACATAAAAAGTGTCAGTTATTCATACATGTATATTTTTCCCCCTTGTAATTTTGAAAGACACAACAGTCAAAGTTCAGCAACAAGGAACAGTGGAATCTTCCTGTGATTGTTGGCTGTCATGTAAACTGTGTATGGCCGCTACAATGAAGATTCTGCTGCTTTCATGTTGCATTGTTCGTGTGCGTGACAGGAAACAGAGAAAGCAAGACGTAACTTAAACTATTTAAGCCGTGCACACCAGGAAAATTCTCCGGAGACATGAATGTCATCTGAGCCACCAGGCTGCCTTGAATCAGTGTATCTATTAGTGAAAATCGTATAAAGATCCCTACATTCCTTCCTTGGAGAGACAAACGCAACAAGGGACCAAAATATATCCAGAAGAAGAAGAAGAAGAAGAAGAAGAAGAAGATGTGGATAGATTTATAGATTTTGGTAATAATAATTTTGCATGGCCCAACAGCCTAGTGCAGGCTTTCAATTAGACTCCACTACACGTCCGTACTGGACAATGTTAGCTTTATCCATGAAGGTGCACAGGCAGTACGAAATGTACAGATCTGAGAATGGAAAACAATTTCTCACACAACCTCAACAATGGTTCCTCTGAGCAAGCAGGGAACTATCACTGCCACAGTGTGTGATGGTGATCATGTAGATGCTCTTAATCACAAAGCAACAGTCCGCATTACACGAGAAGTCGTCATAATAATCAAAGCAAACATAACTGACATGACAGAAGCCACATGCATCACTCTGTGAGTAGACAGTGGCAGCAGTGGTACAAAAACACATACAAGTCAGCCTATCATAATAACAAACGTCTGCATGAAGAATGGTCGCAGAACTGTCAACCAGGTGTGACAATATCTGAATCAGTTTTTCAGCTAGTGAAAATCATATCAAAATCCTTAAAAGTTTCAGACATCACCCCCATACATGCCGACAGAACTGCGCAGGGGGGCACTTCAATGTATGTATGCACATATATGCATTACAACAACATCTTCTCACTTGTAATCACTTACGCGAGAAATACAGCAGTGTGAAAGGTTAAATATCTTGTTGCACTGCAGTATTCAGCACTGGGGAGTAACAGAATTGCGCGCTGTTTTTTCTAAACTCGAGGCCATTTGCAGAGAACCAGTTTGATTTTGAAGAACACTTCGTTTACATTTTAAGTAGTGAAACTTCCACACTAGGCTTAATTGTAATACTTGAATCATCAGCAAAGAGCAATGTATAAGGGTAGATGTAGCTGAAGACCAGATTGGAAAGTATATAGTGCTGTTGGGGGGGAAACTCTGAATTTTACACATGTATGTGTTCAGTTGCAGTGAGATTCTCAACCTTAATATTTTGAGAATTACATTTCTAAGATACAGAAATATTCAGAGTACCTCAACAGAGGATAAAGGAAGACAATAGATTGTCAGTGACTTTCCAAATGCTGCAGTGCAACATTGTAAAATTTGCCTTGAAGTAGTTTCTGTTATATAAGATTTCTAGTTTCGTTCCTGTTATAGCCCATGTCAGGTTTGGTGTCAGAAAATTCGATGCTCAGGTAGCCTGTGATTAACAAGTTCATTGATGTGACTCTTCAAGCTTTCCTGGCGGATATGTTGTAAATAGTCTTCACTGGTTTGCTGCCGGATCACCTTGTGTGAATTCCACAGTATTTCCTTGGAGCATCTGTCCGACATCAGGTTGAACCACCTGAAGATGTCAGACAGTTGCTCTGAAGAAATATTGTGGAATTTGCACAACGTGATCCGGCGGCAAACCCATGAGGACTATTTACAAGTTCATTGATGATAACATGAAAGCTTCTCTTCTTCTTCTTTGAAGTTTAATTACACAAACACTAGTATTCGTTCTGTCAGGGTCTCTGTCTTGAAGTGGGTGAGACCCAGTAAGTCTGGTGTATTGTCAGTTACGGAAGACTGACTCAATTACTGAATTGTCAGTTAATGCTTCACATGATGCACTAACTGTCTATGTTTGCATGGACTCTATGACACATAATACCAAAGTCCTGGAGGTCCACAGTGATAGAGGCCAAGACCTGATGTATCACGATGACAACTGCTGGTAGCCCCACATAGCATCGGCGGCAAACATCCAAGGTGGGTACACTGGCTGCATCAGACAGTGGGGCACTGGAGGTACTAGGAGAGACTCTTGATACATTGACTGTGGCAGTGGTTGGTGTAAAGCTTAGAGAATTTGTCTTTGAAGAGCATGATGTGAACTGGTGTTCTGTGGTTGTTTGCTGGCATAAATGAGGTCGTGACACACGGGTACAGTTCTATCTACTAGCGGGAATGTCACAAGTGGAGATAAAATCCCTAGGGCCCATCAGAGCATCGCTGTGGTTGTGGATGTGTGCGCTGCTCTCGAGGTGTCTGCTGCAGATGGGCAAAATACCAGCCTTTTTGGTTACTGTCTGGGATGTTTACTATTGCACAAGGCAAGCATTGGTTTGTGATGGAGTTGCTGGGTTGTAAGCTGACAGCTGACTCTTGGCCAACTGCGGGATGCAGGTGTGAGACAGGTTGCTGTCTTGTAGGTGCATAGCCACAGTCACAGCAGTTTCCAGTGTTTATTGTTTCTGGTAGTACTTGTCCGTTTACTTTATTTGTGTAATGTTGTATTAGAGGAGGGACAGGTAAGTCTAGAGCAATATAATGTTGTATTAGCTGATGGTGGCATCTGTTCCTTTACCACTAATTCTCTAGTAATTTTCAGTGTGTCATTATCATTATTACACATAGTGAGGTTAATTTTTTTTACCTGAAACTTGTGTGTTTCCTCTTTGCAATGTTAGTAACTGTTGGTGTTTTCTTTTCAAAGGTGAAACTGTACGACTCAGTGATGAAAGCCTGAGGTTGCCTCCCATTACATATGTCTTAAGCCAAGCAGATAGCACTGACAAAGCCAATTATTTCATGTACTTACAAGGTATAAGGGATGACATGGATGAAATGGATTCTGATAAAGAGGTGTGTAAGCTGTAGTGAACTATAAAATTTTTTGTATATGTTACTTTGTCCATGTCATTTATTTGTGGTAATTATATCGTGCAAAAGACAATGTCAGACATTTTTCCATTATTGTGCTTTCTGTCCACTTCATTGTTAGAATTTGCTACGTGTGGCAGCACATAGTATGAAGATCTGACAACTCAAAGCGTGTTGCATTCACACGTTTATAGTACGGTAATGGCCAGTAGAAACCATTTGAGTGATGATGATATTGCCAGGTGGCTTCTCAGAGACATTAAGGACAAAGGAGAATTTATTGATGAAAGTGTTTAGGAAGAAACTTCAGCTGTGTGCAGTGATACAAGTTGTAAAGAATCAGGTTCTACTCATGGAGCAGACAGTGATGAAGAGAGACAACCTGTCACAATTACCTGGAAAATTTATTGTGGTGGCAATGGTGATCCCTTCATGTTCCCTTTTCTGTCGCACAACAAGGTTCCACCGTCAATATTTTAGATGCTGCACTTAGTTTTACCTACCACAGCTCTGGAGTGTTAAGGTACGAAGGGAGCAAGGTGAAGAACGCTAGTGACTATATTGAATAAGAACAAGATTTGTCTCCCCTCAACGCCATGCTTGATGCTAAAACTCTTTTAGGTTCAAATAAGTATGTAGTCCATAAATTCTGCTGGGCAACAGTAACTGAAAATGATGTTAGCAAAGCAATAGGCAAACTAAGTAATTCCAGAGCAGAGGACTTCTATGGTCTGTCAAACTTTGTCATAAAGAAGATATCAAGTGATCTTCTGTCCCCTCTAACCACTCTCATTAACCCTATATTACAGCAAGGGATTTTCCTCGACTGTTTGAAAATAGCAGTAACTATTCCCATATTTAAGAAAGGAGATAAATCAAATCCAAGTAACTATCGCCCTATCTCATTAATCCCAATAATATCTAAAATAATCGAAGACTGTGTTCACCAACAAATGAAACACTATTTTGAGAGGAATAACTTGTTAAGTAACTCACAGTATGGATTCAGGTCTAAACTATCCACAGTTAAAGCAGTTGAAAATATTGCTAGTGATATATATGATGGCTTTGAAAATAAGTTAACCTCCTGTGCTACTCTCCTAGACCTGAGTAAAGCATTTGACACTGTATCTCATAGTACTTTGATCATGAAATTAAGACACTACGGCATGGAAGAGGACACCCTGAAATTATTAGAATCCTACTTAAGCAACAGAGTACAGTTTGTTAGTGTAAATGGGCAGCTGTCAAACCCACAAACAATAAAAAGAGGTGTGCCACAGGGCTCCATACTTGGGCCCTTCCTGTTTGTAGTGTATGTTAATGATATGCCACAGTATTTACCCTGTAAAACAGTTCTCTATGCGGACGATACAACTTTTATCAATTCAGGACAGACTCTTGAATCTGTACGAGAAAAAAATAATATAATATTTGAAAAATCGGTTCATTGGTTTAGTGCAAACTCCCTATTCATAAATGAAACAAAAACTGAAGAAATATTCTTTAATTTGAAGGTATCAAACAAAGAAAATAAGTCCGTTAAACTGTTAGAAATGATGATTGACCAGAAACTTAGCTGGGATAAACATATCACATACGTCCGTTCTAAACTTGCACGTGCTATGTTCCTACTTAATAAGCATAGGAGTAATGTCAGCCAAAACTTGCTGCTGCATTCATATTTTGCTTATATCCATCCCCATCTTTCATATGGTATTCTGCTCTGGGGAAATTCTCCCAATTCAATATCAATTTTCAGATGGCAAAAAAAAAAAAAAAAGCTCTTCGATGTATAGTGGGTTTATCTCGTAGGGATACATGCAGGGAACATTTCAAAAAACTTAACATCATGACAGTTCCTTGTTTGTACATCTATTATTGCTTATTACACGTAAAAGAAAACATAGCTCAATATCCCCGTAGGTCATCTGTCCACACCCACAATACAAGACGAAACCACACCATTGATCTGCCATACTCTATACTGTCCAAGATACATGATAGTTATAAATATGTAGGCCTCGAACTGTTTAATATGCTCCCTAAAATTGTACAAACAGTATCTAAAAGTAAATTTAAGACAACATTGGGTCAATGGCTCAAAGGTAAAGCATTTTACTCAGTTGATGAATATAAAGATTGTAATTTGGCAGATTTGCTATTTTAACATAGAGAAAGGTACCTCTGTCTGTAGTAGGACCTAAATTTGGAAAAACAATATCTAACATATAGGCATAATAGACCTATTTCGAGTGCTCTATATTTGTATCAATAGCTTAGGATAATGACATAGTGTTATCAACATGTATGTGATAATGACATAGTGTCATCAACATGAATACTCCCCTCTTAATATAAATCTGTATAATATTTTCTTTTTTATTGTAAAATTAACAATATATAAAACTCCAAATGTGTGCTATTGTACTACACTAACATTCATATGATTTATATATACATTGTTATGAGAATATAACCATCTTTATACTGTAATTGAACTTATTGACGAAGCCCATTGTATAAGAAAATACTGAACGGCTAATAAAGATTCTTATTCTTATTCTTGACAGTAAATTCAAAGAACTTATGTACAAAAAGAAATGTGGCTATAGGTGAGAGCTCATTAGAATTCAAAAGAAGAATTGAAAGTGCTAAAATCCAAAGAAGCCTACGAAATGGGGTTTTTGCATTTTCTGTCTGTGTGATTCAGAAAATGGTTACATTTTTCCTCATGTTCCCTATTATGGAATGACAACATAGGAACTGTAATTTGTCCTAATTTACCTTTTCCAGTCTGAATAGTGGTTCATTTGGCCCAACAATTGCTAGCTTGTGTTGTTCAGGCTATCACATTTTTACTGGTAGTAGTTACGTGCCTATCAAAGTGATATGAAAGTTAGTTGACTTTTATTCCTTGACAAGAGGTTAGTGACTGTTCAGTACATTCTGGTTGAATGAAGTTGTTGTAGTGAAAAGGTATATTACTCAATAGACAAACACAAACATGGAGAACCACTAAAGAGTCACCTTTCCTACAGAAGAAATCTATCAGACAGCTAGTCAGACAGGTAAGAAATACAAATTCAAGGAAAAGAGGAAGACCATCATCATCTGACATTTAAACAGTAGTGTAATAACTCTTAATGCCTTACAGCCTTACAAGTATAAAATAAATAAAGGGTTGGTACGAATGAAGGTAGTAGAAAAACTGAATTGGAAAGAGTTAATTTTCTGTAAAATTCTATCGTAGATAAATTCCAGTTTTTGTTAGTTTATATCAATACATCTAATATCATGATCTATCATTTGTCTCACTTATTATTTTATATAATTGTAAAAAGTGAACCATATCAACTACAGTACACTAATTCTTTTTCTCTGTTGTCTTTGACAGAGTGAAATTGACCTGGATGGTATAGTATCAGGTGTCGAAGCAAAGGATGGTGAGGAAGCGAGGAACAACCGAAAGATGTCTCTGCGACAGATGTTGATACGGCAGAGCAAATTCATGGAATCTGTTCGGAATACGTACACGAGCCATTTCCTAGTTGCAATGGCGCAGCTGTGTCATATGGACACTGGTTTAGCTGAGAGTGTGTGGCTGGATTTCTTCCCTCGAGTATGGAGAGTACTAAGCGACAGGCAGCAGTCAGTAAGTAGCCTTTTTGTGTGTGTGTGTGTGTGTGTGTGTGTGTGTGTGTGTGTGTTTCTTCCCCTTTACGTGTACTCAGCAGCTGTAATATGTTTTAGGCTCTAATCACAGACTTAGTGCCTTTCCTCGCCAGTGGTGCACATGTTATCCAGAAGGACTGCCATCCAAGTGCACTGAATTCTTTCACAGAAGGCCTCACAAGATGCATTGACAACTTACCTTTAAAGCCGTAAGTACAGAAGTTCTGGTTTCACATTAAGATTTAACTTTATCGTTGGCCTGTTTGGCAAAAGCATAATTTGTAAAGATACATCACAATTGGAAATCTCAGTTATTTATACAAAAAAGGTAAAATTGTAATCTGAGAGCCACTCGTTTTATAATGTATCAGGCTGTTTTAACTTGGGGATCCTAAATGCCGGTAATTTCCCAGTACATAAGTTGCTGTAGTCAGACCTGACAAGCATCTGGAAAATGTACATGATAATGCTGCTGCTGATGATGTTGGGGTTGAGGTTTTTATACTGGTCTCGAAAATCAGAATAATTATATAAATACTTATATTGGGTGACTTACCGAACAAAAGCGCTGGCAGGTCGATAGACACACAAACAAACACAAACATACACACAAAATTCAAGCTTTCGCAACAAACTGTTGCCTCATCAGGAAAGAGGGAAGGAGAGGGGAAGACGAAAGGAAGTGGGTTTTAAAGGAGAGGGTAAGGAGTCATTCCAATCCCGGGAGCGGAAAGACTTACCTTAGGGGGAAAAAAGGACAGGTATACACTCGCACACACGCACATATCCATCCACACATACAGACACAAGCACGTGGAATGTTTCCTTCCATTATATATATATATATATATATATATATATATATATATATATAAAAATACTTAGTATGAAGTAGAAGATGTAAATAGCAGCTGAATAGTGTAAGAGGAGGAGCAATGGCTTTTTATCAGTGCAGCTTCTTTTCTTCTAATATACTCGTAACTATACAAAGTAATCATAAGTCACTCATAAAATGCTAGATCCAGATATAAATAATGTTTCTTTCTGAATCACTTATTATTATTTCAACGGTATTCACTATTATCTTTATAAAAATGAAACATGAAGCACACCTGGAAAACGCCACACTTCTGATAATACTGCTGTGTAATGTCCTTACAAAGAAATACCAGCAGTTATTCGACATAATAAAGAAGTAACTCTTACATCTAGCAAACTAATGTGACTGGATCCTCTATTTCTTGGGTTTGAGAAAACTAAAGGCTTGAGCTACATAATTCTAGGGTAAAATGAAAGAGGTTTTTCCACTCCCATTAGAAGTACATTTAACTCCAATGCCTCTAGAATGAAGCTCCCTCCTTTTTGCAGCAAACCCTTCAAATCCTATAATTATCAGTGTGAATAGATTAGCACTAGTCCTAGTTTGTTTTAGTATTCTTTGCAGAAGTCGGTCACTTTGACTGCTTCTGCCTGTTAATGTATAACTTGAGTCATTTATTATCCCTGAAGGCTTTCCTTCATGACACGGTTTACAGAACACAATGTAAAAATGAATGAATGACTATAATTAATATAACAATACCAGAGAAGGAAAGTTGCTACGCACCATATAGCGGAGATGCTGAGTCGCGATAGGCACAGTAAAAAGATTCACACAATTAGAGCTTTCGGCCATTAAGGCTTTTGTCAGCAGTAGACACACACACACACACACACACACACACACACACACACAACGCAACTTGCACACAAATCTGCAATCTCAGAGAGCTGAGACCACACTGTGAACAGCAGCACCAGTGCATGATGGGAGTGGCGACTGGGTGGGGGTAAGGAGGAGGCTGGGGCGGGGAGGGGGAGGGATAGTATGGGGGGAGTGGCAGACAGTCAAGTGTTGCAGTTTAGACAGAGAGCAGGAGAGAAGGTGCGGTGGGGGGGAGGGGGCAAGTAACGGAAAGGAGAGAAAATAAAAGACTGGGTGTGGCGGTGTAGTGAAGGCTGTGTAGTGCTGGAGTGGGAACAGGGAGGGGGATGGATGTGGGAGGACAGTGACTAACGAAGGTTGAGGCCAGGAGGGTTATGGGAGTGCAGGATGTATTGCAGAGAAAGTTCCCACCTGCGTAATTCAGAAAAGCTGGTGTTGGTGGGAAGGATCCATATGGCACAGGCTGTGAAGCAGTAATTAAGATGAGGGATATCATGTTTGGCAGCGTGTTCAGCAACAGGATGGTCCACTTGTTTAGTGGCCACAGTTTGTCGGTGGCCATTCAAGCGGACAGGCAGCTTATCGGTTGTCATGCCTACATAGAATGCAGCACAGAGGTTGCAGCTTAACTTGTAAATCACAAGACTGGTTTCACAGGTAACCCTGCCTTTGATGGAATAGGTGATGTTTGTGACCGGACTGGAATAGGTGGTACTGGGAGGATGTATGGGACAGGTCTTGCATCTAGGTCTATTACAGGGGTATGAGCCATGAGGTAAAGGATTGGGAGCAGGGGTTGTGTAAGGATGGACGAGTATATTGTGAAGGTTCAGTGGACTGTGGAATACCACGGTAGGAGCATTGGGAAGAATAGTGGGCAGGACAGTTCTCATTTCATTATTACATTCCATCCTGGATTTTCCATTGTATAATTAGTATAAACATTTCTGGCAGCAGAGGAGAGGAAAACAATTAAGACTGTAATGCTGATTTCGGTTTTTAATAAGAGCTATATAGACATTTTGTTAAATCATCATCATCATCATCATCATTTAAGACTGATTATGCCTCTCAGCGTTCAGTCTGGAGAATAGCCCCCTTATAAAATTCCTCCATGATCCCCTATTCAGTGCTAACATAAGTGCCTCTTCTGATGTTAAACCTATTACTTCAAAATCATTCTTAACCGAATCCAGGTACCTTCTCCTTGGTCTGCCCTGACTCCTCCTACCCTCTACTGCTGAACCCATGAGTCTCTTGGGTAACCTTGCTTCTCCCATGCGTGTAACATGACCCCACCATCTAAGCCTGTTCGCCCTGACTGCTACATCTATAGAGTTCATTCCCAGTTTTTCTTTGATTTCCTCATTGTGGACACCCTCCTGCCATTGTTCCCATCTACTAGTACCTGCAATCATCCTAGCTACTTTCATATCCGTAACCTCAGCCTTATTGATAAGGTAACCTGAATACACCCAGCTTTCGCTCCCATATAACAAAGTTGGTCGAAAGATTGAACAGTGCACAGATAACTTAGTCTTGGTACTGACTTCCTTCTTGAAGAAGAGAGTAGATCGTAGCTGAGTGCTCACTGCATTAACTTTGCTACACCTCGCTTCCAGTTCTTTCACTATGTTGTCATCCTGTGAGAATATGCATCCTAAGTACTTGAAACCGTCCACTTGTTCTAACTTTGTTCCTCCTATTTGGCACTCAATCCGTTTATATTTCTTTCCCACTGACATTACTTTCGTTTTGGAGATGCTAATCTTCATACCGTAGTCCTTACATTTCTGATCTAGCTCTGAAATATTACTTTACAAACTTTCCATCGAATCTGCCATCACAACTAAGTCATCCGCATATGCAAGACTGCTTATTTTGTGTTCACATATCTTAATCTCACCCAGCCAGTCTATTGTTTTCAACATATGCTCCATAAATAATATGAACAACAGTGGAGACAGGTTGCAGCCTTTTCTTACCCCTGAAACTACTCCGAACCATGAACTCAATTTACCGTCAACTCTTAACTGCTGCCTGACTATCCATGTAAAGACATTTAATTGCTTGCAAAAGTTTGCCTCCAATTCCATAATCTCGTAGAACAGACAATAACTTCCTCCTAGGAACCCGGTCATATGCCTTTTCTAGATCTATAAAGTGTAGATACCATTCCCTGTTCCACTCATAACACTTCTCCATTATTTGCCGTAAGCTAAAGATCTGGTCCTGACAACCTCTAAGAAGCCTAAACCCACACTGATTTTCATCCAATTGGTCCTCAACTAATACTCGCATTTTCCTTTCAACAATACCTGAGAAGATTTTACCCACAACGCTGATTAAAGAGATACCTCTTTAGTTGTTACAATCTTTTCTGTTTCCATGTTTAAAGATTGGTGTGATTACTGCTTTTGTTCAGTCTGATGGAACCTGTCCCGACTCCCAGGCCATTTCAATTATCCTGTGTAGCCATTTAAGACCTGACATTCCACTGAATTTGAAGAGTTCCGACTTAATTTCATCCACCCCATCTGCTTTATTGCACTGCAATCTATTGACCATATTCTCCACTTCCTCAAATGTGATCCTATTTCCATCATCATTCCTATCCCATTCTACCTCGAAATCTGAAACATTAGTGATCGTATTTTCACCTACATTGAGCAACTCTTCAAAATGTTCCCTCCATCTGCCCAAGGCATCCACAGGATTCACCAGCAATTTTCCTGACCTGTCCAAAATACTTGTCATTTCCTTCATACCTCCCTTTCGAAGACTGATAATTACACTCCAGAATGGTTTTCCAGCAGCTTGACCCATAGTCTCCAACCTGTTTCCAAAGTCTTCCCAAGATTTCTTCTTGGATGCTGCAATTATCTGTTTGGCTTTGTTTCTTTCTTCAACATAACTTTCTCTGTCTACCTGAGTTCTAGTATGCAGCCATTTTTGATATGCCTTCTTTTTCCTTTTACAGGCTGCCTTGACTGTGTCATTCCACCAAGCTGTTTGCTTCATCCTACTTTTACACATTACTGTTCCAAGACATTCTTTAGCCACTTCTAGTACTGTGTCCCTGCACCTTGTCCATTCCTTTTCCAATGACTGTAATTGACTACATTCAACTAACTGGTACCTTTCTGAGATCGCTGTTATGTACTTGTGCCTGATTTCCTTATCCTGAAGTTTCTCCACTCTTATCCACCTACATATGGACCTGACCTCCTGCACTTTCGGCCCCACAATCCCAATTTCACTGCAGATTAAATAATGATAAGTGTCATTAAAGAATCCCCTGAATACACGTGTGTCCCTCACAGCCTTCCTGAATTCCTGATCTGTTATTATATAATCAATGACAGATCTAGTTCCCCTGCCTTCCCAAGTATATCGGTGAATGTTCTTATGTTTAAAAAAGGAGTTTGTGATTACTAAGCCCATACTGGCACAGAAATCCAAGAGTTGTTTCCCCGTTCCTGTTAGCTTCCATATCCTCTCCAAATTTACTCATAACCTTTTCATACCCTTCTGTTCGATTTCCAATCCTGGCGTTAAAATCACCCATGAGCAGAACACTGTCCTTGGCCTTGACTCCAACAACTACATCACTGAGTGCCTCATAAAAACTATCCATCTTATCTTGATCTGTCCCTTCACAATTCGAATATACTGACACAATCCTAATTTTCTTGCTAGACACTGTCAAATCTATCCACATCAGTCGTTCGTTTACATACCTTATTGCAACTACGCTGGGTTCCATTTCTTTCCTGATGTAAAGCCCTACACCCCATTGTGCTATTCCTGCTTTGACTCCTGACAGGTAGACCTTGTATTCTCCCACTTCCTCTTCTTTCTCACCCCTTACCCGAATGTCACTAACAGCTAAAACGTCGAGCCCCATCTTACTTGCAGCCTCTGCCAGCTCTACATTCTTCCCAGAGTAGCCCCCATTGATATTAATAGCTCCCCATCTCATTACCATTTGTTTGCCAAGTTGTATCTTAGGAGTCCCTGGTTTGTCAGTTAGAGGTGGGACTCCGTCACCTCCAAAGGTCCGAGGCATTTTGCTCTGATTGTTGCCAGCATCATATTTAAAGTACCAGGGAAGCAGGTTGCTAGCCTTACTTGCCCAGAGTCCCATTGGGTTTTACCCCTAACGGTTGAGGGACTAACCAGTGGATTTGGTAGTCTTTGCCGTATGAGCACAAAGGTGACCAAGACTCAGAATATGTTCGAGATGCCCAGCCTTATTCCAAAGTAACTGGTATCTCGACTGTCGGGACCACTTACTAGGCCACTCATACATTGCCCATGGTTCATGTACTAGGACATGACTACAGGAACCCACACCATGAATATGTTCTTAATTATCAGCAGCTTTATATAAGATACTTTCGAAAAAGTAATGATTCACTTGCTTATGAGGGGGAATTAGCAACACTGCTTCAGTCTTGCATGTGTATTAGAATAGAGTGATCTTCAGTCACTGTGTCTGCCTAGGTACCTAATCTTGGATGACATTTCTATTTATTTTCAGTAAACTTGTTTCCTACAATTCCATTTAGCAGGCTCAAGAAACTTCTGGTTTTGAAAGGTAACAATTTAAATTAGCTTAGATTTGGCCCCTAAACCCCATAGTGACAAAATACTTGTGAATACTGTACATATCAGGAAGGAGCATTTGAAAATACAGAATAAGTATTTTATACAAGAATGCTTATTGTTCACTTTTCAGAGTCATGTTGAAATACTAATAAAAGTGTGTGGATCAAGTAAAATAATAGGAATACATTTTTATGTAAGAAATCAAAAAAATAATGGCCACCTCCCACGGTGAGAGAAGAGTATTAACTTCATGCGTCCATGGTGGCTAATCAGATTTGCTTGTCGTGTGTGTGGAAAATGGCTTCCTGTAGTGCAGAGAACAGGACTTTCTGAAAAGGACTTATGTTGAAATATCAAGCACATGAATTTATGTACAGATTGCATTTTTACTGTGAAATGGAAAGCGACAGCAGTGGGCTTTCGATACCAGTGTGTAAAGTGATTGGGAGGGGGGCAGAAGCATTGAACATATCTACAGCGACAATGAAGTGATTCAGAAATGATAAAGAGGCTGTCACTTTGGCTGGCAGCTCTGTTATTCTGACTCCTGGAAAGTTCAAGGGAGAGATGTCTCATGTGACTGAAACAGACAACTTTGACAAAAGTGCTATCAGGCAACGTATGTACACATACTACAGCAGGAAGAAATACTCGACACTTAAAAAGTTGATGTCATTGCTGTAGGACATTGGTTTGTTAACAGGCAGAATGACAAGTCTCTTCATCACTTAAAAAAATAAAAAAAATTAAAAATTGAACTCCAGTAGAAAAAATTCTCAGGAAGAAAGTTACTAATGAAACACAGAGACATTGTAGCATGGATATGTCGGTTCCTGTGCGAGTTGCTAGCATTATATCCTAAGAATGTAATACGGATTGACGAAACGTGGGTCAATGTGCATCATGCACAATCCGTTGCAAGGACAGAGGACACACACCACAGAACAATGAGCATGCCAACTAGAAAGGGAAGGTGAGTGATTATTGTTCATGCTGGCTCTGTGAGTGCCTTTGTGCCTGGTGCTATGATTTGGGGGAAGGGGGGTGACACCCTTACTTACCACAAGGAAATAAAACGCAGATACCTTTAAAGACTGATCCATTACTCGTTTGCTACCAAATCTCAGTGCTGTTAGTGTTTTTGTAATGGACAGTGTGCCATATCATTCTTTGCAATTAAATAAGGCACCATCAGCTCCTCTGAGGAGAGAGCAAATAGTCAGCTGGTTGAAAGACAATAACATATGCTTTGAACAGAATATGTAAAAAGTGGAATGTCTGGAATTAGTGAAACAATACAAACCATAGAAGACACAGTATGTGAATGATACGTTAGCAGAGAACCATAGCTGCAAAGTTGCCATTTAGCATAATCACCATGTATAAATTATAGTTTATTTTGCCATTAACAAGGTACAGCAAAATGCACAAATGTTACGTGTAAAATATCGAATGAAGACATTACCTTTATTTTTCATGTGTGAGAACAGAAAACCGAAGATCATCGTTATTTGATTGATAATTTTTCATCGTGATCACACAAGCTTCTGTATCTTCGCTGCTGCTGTCCTCATTGTGTGATAAGTAATTATCATATTTTGTACCGATTTTTCAAACAGTGGAAAATCCAAGATTGAATGTAACAATATTATGAGTAGCTCCTTTCCTTCTCAAAATACTGTTATATTGATTTTTCTCTTATGCCTTTTTTTGTTCAAACTTGCAATCTCCTACCACATATGGTCCACAACAATCTTCCAATTTTCTCGCATTATTCATGTGACAGTCTCATTCATCTGCCTCATTATAGTTTAGTTTTGAGACCCTCTCGTTCATAAATGTTTCATAAATTAAAATTTATTGCAGACTAATTTTGATGTATTTTTCCAGTTCTCTTATGAAATACATAGGTAAAAGTCATAACCTGTGGCACAGAATATCACTAATACTTGAAAAAATGATCGCTGAAGGTAATTTGAGCCTCCTGCAGAAAAATAAGAGAGACATCGGTGACTGCTACGAATTTGAACCCAGTGCTCCTGTGCATCAAGTGAGTCACCCTTTGTGATACTAGTTTGATCTTGGGATGATGATGATTATTGTTATTATTATTATTATTATTATGCATTATACAACTTTTGCATGGAATATGTGAAATACTTTTCTGTCATGTTGTAACATCAGGACATAAGTTAAGAATAAACATCTGCACATAAATTAGGCTATTGACTGAGGAAAGATGGCAGTCATTCTCAGTCATACCAGCATAAACATGACAGAAACTTATTAAGAATGACTCGGTGGTGCCATGTGTCATGATAATAATCCAGTCAGACTGATGAAAACTTAATTGAAAGATTTAGAGAAAGCTGCTTTTATTTAGTGCAGGATTCAGTAGTCAAAAGGAAGTTAATTTCTAAACTGGTGGTTACAACAAACCATTTTTGTTAATGAAGATGAATTTTTTGAGTGTCGAACACTCGCATGAATAAGAAAATTACTCTGGTTAATTATATATGTAACACACAAGAATTCATGTTCCTATCCTTTGCTCAAGTTCATTGCCAGACATAGTTTTGAAGAAACACTGGTTCTGCTGAGGCTGTACACAGTGCACCCCACAGGAAACTTGACTGATTTTATATTCGTGTAACTTTGAAAGCCATCTGTTAATGGATGCGTGAATTAACCAGCAAGCTATTTCAACTGTGTTTCATTTTAAATTTAACAATGATGGCATCACAGACTGCTCGTAATAACCAAAATTTTAGCAGTATGTTTTGGACTTTAGTAAGAAACAATGTTGCAACATGCGAACATTAAGTAATGATTTAAATTTGGTGAAAGTACCACAGACAATTTTGAAAGGAGTCAAATTGTTTATGGGAGTGAAGCAGGAGTCATAAAAACATTTTTAAGTGGTATGCAAGGTTTCGTGATGATAGAGAGGAGATGGTCTACATCCAGGAGTATCATTGACAAAAAGAGTTGAAGAATACGTTCAGAAAGTGGGTAAAATGCTTCAAAATTACTGGTGTACATTTACTAGGTTGATTGAGGAGCTCAAGGGTACTGCTAAAACAACTGTGCATCACATTCTAACTGAGAGTTCAGGCAAAAAATTAATGTGTTGTCACTTTGTGCCCCACTCACTTACTGACAATCAAAGAGATTACAGACTGAAACACTTGAGAGATGTGAAAATACTGGCTGCTAGGGACGCAGGCTTAATGTCATGCATCATAACAGCTGATGATGGAACTTGTTGTTGTCAATATTAGCTACTTATAAAGTGCCAAAGTTTGGGTGAAAAGGTCCAGAATCTCAGGGACAGAAAAAAGTGCACATTCAGAAAAGTCATGTCAAGGCACTGCTCACTGTTTTCTTGATTCAAAAGGAATTGCGTCAGAAGGTCAAATGGTGAGTGCAGATTACTGCCTGGACATTTTAAACCGTTTATGGGTGAGGACTGTTCAGGTTCGACCCGAATACCAGCATCAAGGAACGTGGTACAGGGTGAGGCATAATGAAGAGTGATTTTTAAAAGGATGTTAAGTAAAAACACTTTGTTAATGTTTTTTAATTTTGTTATCATAAAATACATGAAAAAGCATTTTCTGCAGTAGTAAAACATCGGTTATTTTTTGAAGGTAACTCTGGTAAGATGGTATCCATTTTGACACACACATTCCTCCAGTTGAACCTTGAAGTGCCTCATCACATTGTGCAACATTGCCAGTGGTATTTGAACAACTTCGTGTTGGATCCGATCTTTCAGGGTTTCAATTGTTTGAGGAGGATTATCTTGATAGACTTCGCTTTTCAGATAACCCCACAAGAAAAATGTTATGTTGTGAGGTGTGGTTAATGAGAGTGCCACGCAATATCCCCATTTCGGGAGATCACATGATTTGAAAACAAATGATTGACAATATTCATGCTTACCTGAATAGTGTGGGAGGTTGCTCCATCCTACTGGAAAAAACATCTCATCATTCACTCCGTAGTGTGCAAGTTGTGGAGTAAAAAAGTTTTCTGACATGTCTGCTTATCTTTGCAAAGTCACTGTTACAGCATTGCCAAGGCCATCTTCAAAAAAGTATATTCCTATGATCCCTAATGAAGACATGGCAAACCACACAGAAACTTTTGCAGAGTGCAATGGTTGCTGATACAGTTCTCTAGAATTAACGTCACACCAAAATCTAAAGTTCTGCTTGTTCACATAACTGGAGGGAAGGAAATGAGCTTAATCATTGATCCACAAACAGTTTACAATGTCCTCATCTTGATAAATCATGCCCAAAAATTCTAAGCAGAACTGGCTTTGGCTCACATAATCTGTTTCCTTATGGGTCTGAACCATTTGGATTTTGTATGGCTGAAAGTGCAAATCTTGGTGTAAAAGTCTTCATAACGATATGTTTTAAATGCCAAGTATAGTGTTGTGAGGGCGAGCTGAGCAACGAGAGGTTCTCACAGTGGCAACGCTTACACGCTCGATGTTCTCAGGTGTGTACACAGTTTTTAGTCTCCCAGTTTTCTTCTTTGTCATTGACTCTGTCTCCTCAAAGTTCTCAACCCATGTTTTAATTGTACTGACAGATGGCACCGGCCTATTCAAATTAATGTTAAAGTGCTTTCGGAATACACGACATTCTAGCTAGTATGAACTACTGTTTTGATAAAATGCTTTGAAAGCGTATGCATGATGCACAGCATCATGCGTACCCCACAGGGTCCAGTGCTCCATTACAACTAAATGCTATTTCATGCCAAACGTAACTGACACTATCCCCTCCACCTCTCTCCGATGCAGCTTGTTTCACATGTTTTTTAAAATCACTTAATATTACATCTCACCCTGTATTTGTTGCCCAACTAGGCACTGGTGCACAAAAGCAAGATCATATATGATTTCTTGGTTCAAAAATGTATGGTGGTGCTTGAACACCCTCCTTATTTGCCTGATTTGTTTCCATGTGAAGTCTGGTTATTTCCTAAACTGAAAATGGTAATGAAAGGAAAGTATTTTGACATGATTTTATGTATCTAAAAGGCTACAACCATAGTACTGTAACAATTTCAAATTTTGAGTATCACAGTATCACAATTGTTTTGAAAAACTTTATAGTGCTTCAAGATGCTTATTGACTCACAAACAGTCTAGTTTGAATAAAAAGTCATGTAAACTAAAAATAAACAGCACCTTTTATTTTATTTCACATAAGTCACCTTTCCTGTGGAATGGACTGTTTACATTTTGACTTTGGTGTATTATTCAGCCCCATTGGACAGTTTGAGTCTTAAGTGTTATTTTAAGAAAAATTACTGTATTGAAATGTGTATTACAACTTCAGTTCAAGAGAAAGAGAAGGAGATTTAAGGACTGATGGCTGTACTGTGACAATACCATCTTCTGGCAATGTGGAGATTAATGCCAAAACTTTGTTTTATCCCATCTTTCCTTACTTATCGACATTTACAAGCAATTGCACAGCACCCACTTATTGTGTGAGTGTAGCTGTTAAGTGTTTTTCCAACACGTTCAGATCTCAATTGAATGGTGGGCCAACTCAACTTGTTTGATGTGGTGACTTTTGCCAGCTACAGCCTCTCCCTGCACTGCAACCGCTCTTTGTGTGTGACAGTTGGTGTCCTGCACATTGCAATAATCTGTATGCCTCACTCCTTTCATACAATACTGCAGAGCTCTGCGGAGCATCAGAGTATTTTTACAACTCTGCTAGTTATTAATATGTACATATGCCTCTTATTATTTTACAATTACAATTAGAACAGCAAAGTCACTACACTTATCAGTTTGTAGCAAATAATCAAGTTTGTTTCTCTGCAGTACAGGTTTGTCATATAGTGACAAAGATATGAATGAGATCGCTTATACTACCCCACAGAATTTTTATAAATCCGAGCAATGAAAGAAAGACAGATTTTATTCATTATCATTTCATATTTTTTTGCTAATTGCTGCAAAAATTGTTTTGTGTGGAAACCTTCTCCAGCAATATTCAGCATCTTTATTAACATTGCCAGAAGTTTATTTCAGCAAGTCTTCTTCTTCTTCTTCTTCTTCTTCTTCTCTTGAACTTGTGATACTAAGCATGAACCTTGCATGGCATGTTGTATATTTGTATCTTCAATCTTGCAAATTGTCATTGAGAATGAGCTGTAGACAGCACAGACGTGTGACAGTTGAACTTTCGGAAAGTGTCCTTTCTCAGAGCTAACAGAGAAATGAGACAAGCATTTCCACATACACACATAGGTAAACTGTTAGGCACAACAGCCCAGTTGCCTTTATATTTTCCATTGTTTGTATTCTACTCCGGTCTTCTGATTACCCTGTGATAAACTGCCTTGTTCCATTCTGGTTGTTAGTATAGTGAAACTTTCCTGGAAAGTGATATTCAAGTTTTAATGTTACTGAGAGTAGAAATTTTATTTTTGAATATTTTCCTTACAGTGGCAAGAAGTTCTTGATGCTCTTTCTGACATGTACTCAATGTTGAGTGAGGAGGACATGTGGGCTGGCCTGTGGCAGAAACATGCTCGCTACCGCGAGACGAATATTGCCATCATGTATGAGCAGCAAGGCTTCTTTGAACACGCTCAGGGAGCTTACGAAGTCGCAATGAGTAAAGTTCGCAGCGACTTTTCTGGCGCAACTACACCAGGTGTTGTGCAGACGGAGATGAAGCTGTGGGAGGACCATTGGATTCGGTATGTATGAGTCTTGTGTTGAAGAGTCAATCATTTTGTTAGTGGACTAGAATGGATTACTAGAAACTCCAACAAAAGTGTAATAAAATAAAGAGGATTTGATTAAATAGCAGGTCCATATGCCTAAAAATAAATTTATTTTCATGACCAGTTGTGGGCACCAGGCCACTATAAAGGAGTCCATTACTTTCCACAACATGACTCCTGCAAGGATTTATTTGTAGGAGTGATGTCTGTCTGTCTCTAGGCATTCAAAAGAATGAAAAAAATCTCCTTATTGTAGTCCACATGTGACATAAGGGTAATAGTGTTGCCCCTTATCATTTAGCAGAACTAGTTTCTTTGTCATACCACAGATTTCTGATTGCTGCTTATTCTTTCTTGGAGAGGTTGAATGTAAACATAAATGCCTTACATGTTTCACGACAAACCTTTTCTGGTGCTTCTGTTGGGAGCAAAGGGGCAGCATGCTCCATACGATGCAATCTACTGTTGGTTGCATTCTTAGAGTAGGTGTATAATTTAGCACTTCAGTGTATCTTCATTCCAGATTTGGTCAGTGACTTTAATTACAGTGTGGCTCCCTACAACGTGCCTAGGCCTCTTGTACCAGAAATCAAATTTTGCTTTACAATGTGTAGAAGTTTCCAACTGCATGGAATTTCAATCTGTATCCATTGACTACGAATTCCTTAGCACCAGCTGTATTTGGTATAGATGTGCAACCCATTAATGACGTGAAAATTTGTACCAGACCAGGACTGAAACCCGGATTTTCTGGTTATCACAAGCGGTCGCCTTAACCACTTCAGGTATCTGTGCATGCTCCCTGAATCATCCCAAACCCGTACATGTTACGCTTCCTTGTGTCATACTGTGCTAGAGTCACACACCTGTAATCATTGTGCCTTCAGCTTAGTCTGAAATACAACGATAACAGCACCAGTCTCTATACCTTGTGATGTCTTTCTCCCTGTTGTGACAATACAAGTAATGTTGCGACATGAGGTGGTGATTATAGTGGACCATGACATTAAGGATGTAGACAGTGTGACATGGAGGTTTGGATCATTCTGGGGAGTATGCACGGATAGCCAAAGTGATTTAGATAATAAACAAGAAATCTTGGTCCGAGTCTCTGTCCAGCACAAATGTTCATATGTCACTAATGGATAGTATATTTATACCCTTTACAGCTGCCCCCATGGGGGTGGGGAGTGAAAGTGGTGGGAAAAGGAAGTGCATGCTCCGAATGGGGAGGGAGTGGTATGGATAGAACGGGGTAGCAAAAAGGCAAGGAAAGGTGAGTTAGTATGAACAGGTTAGTTTAGGTTTAGGCCAGGTAGACTGCAAGAGCATAGTATGTACTGTAGAGAGACTTCTTATCTGCATAGTTCAGAGAAACTTATGATGGAAGACAGTACCCAAATGGCCAGTGTAGTTAAACAGCTGTTGAAGTAATTTGTGTCGTGATACGCAGCATGTTCGGCAACTTTATGGTCAAGTTTGTGGTTTGCCACAGTTTGACAGTGGACATTCATGTAAGTTGGCAGCTGGTTTCTTGTTATGGCCATGCTGAATGCTGTACTGGAAATGCAGCTTAGTTGATATATAATATGGCTGTTTTCACGTGTGGCCCTGGCTTTTATTGGGATGGAAATGCCTGTGACTGGACTGTACTAGAATTGATGGGAGGGTATATGGAACAGGTCTCCTGGGCCCACCACAAGAGAACAACCCATGGGGTGCAGTATTAGAATAGGATTGGAATAGGGATGAACAAGGATATCTATAGGTTGGGTGGGTGACAGAACACTACTTCCAGGAATGTGGGTAGGATATCCTTCTTCTCAGGGTATGACAAGAGGAAGTTGAAACTCTGGGGGAGGATGTGGTTGAGCTTTTCAAAGGCTGGAGTGATACTGGATGATCAAAGGAGCAGATGGCACAGGAGACTTGTTTATGGATGAGCTATTTAGGTTATAGTCTGTTAGTAAAGGCTCTGGTTAGGTTATTGGTATATTTCACTTTCCACTGCACATGCGGCATTCACAGGCTGCAAGGCTGTAGGGAAAAGACTTTTTGATATCAAATGGGTGACAGTTGCCAAAGTGGAAGTGCTGTTGGTGGTTGGTGAGCCAACCAACATATTTATGGAGCTAAGTGAGAGGTGGAGATCAGCATCTAGGTGTTGACCGGATTTGAAGGATTCATCCAGGTGATCCATAAATAAGTTCGCATAGAATGATGCCATGCAAGTACCCAAGGCAGTACCATGTATTTGTTCATAGATTTGGCTTTGAAAGTGAAATAATTGTAAGTTAGGATGTGGTTGGCTCCTAGCCAAGAGGATAAGAGGTGGTGGTTTCGTAACAGGAGGATGTTGAGAAAGATAGTGTTCCATTGCTGCAAAGCCATTGGCCTGCAGGATGTTGGTGTACAGGGATATGGCGTCCGCAAGGACCAACAAGGAGCCTGTTGGTAACAGGACATGAACTGTCAAGAGGTGGTGAAGGAAGTTAGCAATGTCTCGAATCTAGGATGGGAGGCTATGGACTGTAGTTTGGAGGTGTTGATCAACAAAGACAGAGGTTCGTTCTGTGAAAGTATTGTACTTAGTCATAATGTGAAGCCCAATAGAGAGACCTGTGGGATTGGGATTATGGAGTAAATAAGAGGTAAGAGAGCTTGGGATTGCTGGTGCCAGGAGGAAGATATTCAGGTGTCAAGTTTTGGGATGGACCTAAGGTCTTGAGAAGCTGCTTGAGGTCATGGACTTCTGGGATGGGATCATGGTTGTAAGGTTAGTTTGCAGAGGTGTCGAAAAATTGGTGGAGTCAGTATGATTCATGACCACTGCGGTGTAGACTTTGTAGGTGGGAAGAATGAGAAGGTATGGATTGTTTTCCAGGTTATGGATAGCAGTGTGTTGCACAGGAGTAATGTTATACTCACTAGGAAGCATTTAGGAAAGGAAGGTAGGCCAAGTTGGAAGTGGGGAATTCGTGGAAAATTACCGGAGGATGACTGGGTGGAAGTGGATGTGGATAACAGTTGGTGGGAGGTTGGAATTGCTGTAAACAAGGTTCTATTTGGGCTTCAGTGTGGCTGTTGTCTGTGCGGTGTGTTGTGAAGAAATGTTTCCACTGCATAGAATGAGTAAAGGAAAGAAGGTCCCATACAAATCCAGCATGGTTGAAATTAGGTGTAGGGCTGAAGGTGAGACCTTTAGAAAGCACTTAGCTGCTGCAGGGGTCAGATTTTTGGCAGAAAAATTGACAGTAGTGTTAAAATTGACAGTAGTGTTATGGGATGAGTGTTCCTGGAGGATGGAGAAAGTTTTTGGAGATGTGGAAGACTGATGTCAAAACTCCTTTTCTAAAATGCTTGGACACTTATTCTACTTTCTACAGTCATAGATGAACGAAGTTAAAAAAAAAATGGACTTAAAGTATATTCCTGTTTTTAAGTTTGAAGTTTTATACACTTCTCAGAAAAATCTTCTCTTCTTCGGGGTCTCAGTTTGACAAGTATAGTTTACTAGTTCAGTAAAAGTACCATCACATTTACTTCAGCACATTTTTCACAGCTTGCACAAAGTGCCATGAAAGTAACTGTACAACTATCCTCAAACTGTGTCTTGCAGACCCAGTAATATTCAAGATTTACCTCTGTATAAGAAATGCAATTGAAAGATCTCTCTTTTGAGACTCTTAACAGATCCTTTACCAAGCTCCTGGTCATGGTCATTACACCTGGCAAAACGAGTTCTTTATCTAGTTTGCGGTTTCTTAGCAGTGTCAAGAATGTGAACATTATGGAATGCCCATACTATCCTGTTAGGATCTGCTTGGTTTGAGAAATAAGTTTTGTGTGTTGATAGTCCCAGCTGCTTCCATACTTCTAAATTTTTAGCTCCTGTGTCACAAGCAACATAATTCTGATCCTTCTTGTTCTATTAGTATTGTATGTAATAGCTCGCTGGTAATTGTGATGACAAAGTCATGATGTACTAGCTGCTTCCTTGCTGAAAGTAAGCTGCAGGATGTGTTCTGAAGTATTGCATCAGATGATGTTACTTATTAGATTAACAATGCTTGTTTTATTGAAGGCAAGAATACGTAACTCTTTCAATGTTTCAAACATTTATCCTGCAGCTGTAAGTAAGTTTGTTACCTCTTTTAAAATTCCTAGACTACACTCAAGCTGCTTTGCGCGTATTTGTAGTGTATAACACAAGGGCAAAGAATAGTTCTGTCTCCTCAAATAATTGTATGCTGTGGGAGAAGTCAGTGCAGATTACAAAAACTGCTTTTCCAGTCACTTGCCTATCAACTAGGTGCCAATTTAAACAGTGACCATTGTTACAACAACATCTGAGTTTTAAGTGAAGACAACTTGCTTTTAAATGTTGAGTCCAATTGTTCATAATGTTCCACTGAATATGAGGCACTTAGTGTATTGAAGTGCCTGCCAGGACACGGTCTTCAAATGCAATAACTTTGAAAGTCCACAGGGAGGTCAAACAAGAAATTATCAGCCTGGTGCAAAAGAAATTGCAGATCATGACAGGATTACTGTGATTTCCAAAGGAGAGCTCATGTCTGTATCACCTGAATGGCTGAGTACATTTTCACAAATGCCTTCTGTCACTATGTAAGACTTAAAGCTTGACTAGTTAAAACAGTAGTAGTTTTAAAATTTATCCGAGCTAAAAGATATAATTGTTTGTGATCAGCATGGGAAATGTACTGAGGAACAGCATTGCATTCACAGCTTAGTGCAACTGAATTCGGTGGCACCACTGTGGGCCCGATGAGATAAGAGGACGCTGGTGAATGGCAGTGTACTCTTGAGTGACATACCTTCTAAATTTCTCCCTACATGGGTCCTATTCTACCTGTGCAAGCCAGTGGATACGTTTATGGCGCTCTTGGATGCCTGTGCCTGGTGGGCAGCATTGTAATAGCGTGCTCTATCCGTTTCTTTGTTCTCTTTGACAAGACCATTAGTTGAATGGGGGATGGCTCTTTATACTGGAATTATCGGGCAGCAGTTGCTGATGATTTCTGTTCAAAATCCAAGCAGTGGCTAGTAGCGAACTCGGGACGCAAGACATAATAATTAGGAATCAAAGACACTACTCCAAGATGAGACAGTACAAGGCAGATTAAAGGCTTTTGCTGGAAGAGATGTTGATGTGAGATGGGTAAGTAATGTGGAATTTAAAAAGGACACCATCCTATATTGTTTGGAGGAGCTAGTGGTGGCTGTAGAAATCATTTAACAGCTGATCTGGTGTGCTGCAATTTTCATTGTTAATTTTTAAGTAGTACAGCTCCTTGACTGTTGACTATGTCAGGGTGTTAACGACCTGGGACAACAGGGAAAAGCCTGAGAATTTTTTCATCTGGGATAAAATCGGGAAAAATCCTGGAATTTTTCATTGTTTTCGTTTTCAGTTGAATTTTTGTTATTTTTCCTTATAAGAACTGATACTCTAACAAAGAGTGTTACTGTATCCCGCTGCTGCAGAGTAATACTGCAGCAATAAAACATAAACGAGAGAAAAAAAGCAAAATAAAACTTGAGCTGCAAAGGAAATGTGCCATTTACAACAACAAAACACCATGTGCACACAAGCTTCTGCCAACCGCAAAATGTATCATAGGCCTTAGGATGAAAACTTATGCAATACTTCGTAACAACAAACTACTTCCGATGAGTGTGACGTCACTGCTGTTTACATTAGGTTTGTTTGAGCAGTTGCCAGCAGGATCATACACATGCACAGTTGAGTCATCTGCTGGCATGTATGGCATTATGCCATAATAAAGAACGAAACATGAGATAGTATGGCTCTGGTACTCAAAGAAAATTTACATCCCGAAAACAACACTGAAAAGCTTATATCAGGCTGGGACCTACTTCATTGTGAATTTGGACATAAAATTACGAATATGCACTTCAAGCCGAATTATGCATTTTAGTATGGTTTACAAAATTCCAATGCTCTTGGAGTATGCTCTGATGCCCTGTTTCTTTTATGAGTTACTATGAGATCTTTTTTATACTTTATACATATGAACATATGGGCTTCCTACATCATCATAGCTGCACACGCGCATTAATGCCTGTTTTCTGGCCCTCACTGGCAACTACTGAAATGAACCTATTTCTAACAGGTCTCGAGAAAATATTACGAATTGAAAAGTGTTATTTTCAAAGTAAATTTCCTTTTACGCAAAATGAATTATGTTACGTGTGAGAAAGCGCAATGAGTTTCTTAAATCACAGAGAGTTGGACTCACTTTGAGGACCAGCCACTTAGAAGAACGTAGAGCCCCGAAGACCGGATATTTATGTCATTATTTTAAAATTTTAGTGGCACGTTTTTGTGATGTATCTTAAAGCATAACACACGCAAAAAAGACCAATATTACATGTGAAAGCTTAGCTTCTCATGTAGCTTATTAATCTTCGAGACCAATATTATATGTGAAAGCGTAGCTTTTCTTGTAGCTACAACTTGTGTATTAATTTAAACCATTAACTTTTCCTATTTGTGCTATTTCACAGTGATGTTTGCTATTGACTGGCTACATCACATGTCTTGTGTTCTGAATATCTGCTGTCATCGGCTGGTGAGATCACGTGACATGACCCATGAATTGCTTACAAGAGGTCATCGCAGTATCGATTTCAACACGTTGAAAACTAACAAGCTGTGTTTTGTGGAATTCTAATTTATGCTTTCGTAATAACGAAATATGCTGCGGACGTGTTGCTGCACATCAGAGATCTTTCCAAAACTTTTTATTTTTTTAATTTTTTTTTTTAATGCTGTTTTTCGTGTCCTGAAACGCCGGGAAGTTCTATGCCGGTGTATAAAACATTAACCATTCAAAGGACTGATAGTTTTTACAGTTCAGAGGGTAAGTATACCGTCACTTAACATGGAATAAGTATATTTTTACCAAGAAAAAATGTATTTTTAACTGGAACGTTCGGGAAAAACCAGGAAATTTTTTTCCTTTGTCCACATATACATCCTATGACAAGTTAATTAAGTTTTACCATATTTTCTGTGGATCTTGCCCCCTTCCGTCCACTTAATTCGAGAATTACAAACAGATTACATTTAGTGAAGTAATTTAAATGGAATACTAAAGATGGAAAGATGTGAGAAGGAACGGCTTGCAGATACTAATGACAATCCAATTTTTATTGCTCTACTCAGGTGTTCAAAGGAACTGAATCAGTGGGACATACTTCTAGAGTATGCAAATGACAAAAGTGCTTGCAATCCTCTACTGCTGCTGGAAACATCATGGCGAGTTCCCAATTGGAATACAACAAAGGAAGCTTTAACAAGGCTGGAGCAAAGCTGCCCGAAAGACGTAGCTTGGAAGGTAATATGTAAAGCTGTGATAATTCGCTACCATCAGTACTGTGATAATTATCTACTGTCGATACTTTCAGTGCTTTTATAACAGCAGTTAAATGAAATCATGATCCTGTAATGTACATTAAGTAAATGTTCATACCTATATGTGTGGGGTGGATGGTACTTTGTACCAGTGTAAGTGATTTTCTAACCTGTTCCATTTGTGTATTTGATGATAGAATGGTGACTGTCTATATGCCTCTGCACATGGCCACCTTTTTTCATATTCTTATAATTCTTATACAAGGTGTAAAGTGCTGCTGACTCAGTAATCACAGCTGTTGCATCCATTGCTTGAAATGGTACACAACCCTACTTTAGTACTGTTACAACTTTCCATCTGTACTTGCCATTCACAATGTTGAATATTTACTCTTGACAGTGGTGTAATGCAAAAACTGCAACACCAGAAAATGGCGAAAAATGATCATCATCATCATCATCATCATCATCATTTAAGACTGATTATGCCTTTCAGCGTTCAGTCTGGAGCATAGTCCCCCTTATAAAATTCCTCCATGATCCCCTATTCAGTGCTAACATTGGTGCCTCTTCTGATGTTAAACCTATTACTTCAAAATCATTCTTAACCGAATCCAGGTACCTTCTCCTTGGTCTGCCCCGACTCCTCCTACCCTCTACTGCTGAACCCACGAGTCTCTTGGGTAACCTTGCTTCTCCCATGCGTGTAACATGACCCCACCATCTAAGCCTGTTCGCCCTGATGCTACATCTATAGAGTTCATTCCCAGTTTTTCTTTGATTTCCTCATTGTGGACACCCTCCTGCCATTGTTCCCATCTACTAGTACCTGCAATAATCCTGGCCTCTTTCATATCCGTAACCTCAACCTTGTTGATAAGGTCACCTGAATCCACCCAGCTTTCGCTCCCATACAACAAAGTTGGTCGAAAGATTGAATGGTGCACAGATAACTTAGTCTTGGTACTGACTTTCTTCTTGCAGAAGAGAGTAGATCGTAGCTGAGCGCTCACTGCATTAGCCTTGCTACACCTCGCTTCCAGTTCTTTCACTATGTTGCCATCCTGTGAGAAAAATGATGTGTTATAAAAAATTAATACAGTTTTGTGATCCACATTTCTATAAAATAATGTTCTAGGAATGGTCGCTGTAGCATCTTTTACACGATTTACTTTGCAGATGGACAGCACTGTCCCAGAACTCATCCAAGAAATCTAAGTCTTCCTTTCACCTTACATATTATGTATTTTGCATACTTCCTTCCCTTACTCCTAAATATTTAAGCAATGTGATGTACTCTAGAAGGTCACCACTAATCTTGCTGTCAAATAATGTCAGATTCTTCTCCTCATCAATATTATCATGGGGAATGTGTTTCTGTAATGCCAGTACCAATGAAAACATGATGAATATAATGTAATTCTCCATCTTTTGGTTTCTTGTTGTCATCAGTCATCTTAACTGGTATGCTGTGCCCTGCCAGTGCTTTCTCTCCAGTGCCAGCCTCTTCAACTCAGAGTAGCACTTACACACAAAGACCTCAATTATTTGTTGGATTTATTAATCTTGATCTTCCCACACTGAGCGAGGTAGTGCAGTGATTAGCACACTGGAGGATGACGGTTCAAACCCACTTATGGCCATCCAGATTTAGGTTTTCTGTGATTTCCCTAAATTGCTTAAGCAAATGCTGGGCTGGTTCCTTTGAATGGACTCGGCCATTACCTTCTCCATCCAGTCCGCAGCTCTTGTGGTTGCGTTCTCGTTTCCCAAGCACGGGGTCCCAGATTCGATTCTTGGCGGGGTCAGGGATTTTCACCTGCACCGAGAAGACTGGGTGTTCATCATCATTCATGAAATTGGCAAGATTGGACTGAGCAAAGGTTGGGAATTTGTATGGGCATTGATAACCCCGCAGTTGAGCCGACCCTCAAACCAAACATCATCATCATCATCATGATCATGATCATGATGATCATCATCATCCTTCTCCATCCATCTCTAGTCCAATAGTCTGATCTGGTGCTCCTTCTCTGATGACCTCGTTGTCAGTGGGACGTTAAACACTAATCTCCTCCTCCTCTGTCTTCCGCCACAGTTTTTACCCTCTACAGTTCCCTCTAGTACCATGGAAATTATTAACTGATGTTTTAATATGTCCTTTCATTTTACCCCTTCTTCTTGTCAGTGTATTCTACTTTTTTTTTTTTTTTTTTTTTTTTTTTTTTTATCCTCACCGATTCGGTGGAGAAGCCCCACGTTTCTTATCTCATCAGTCTATCTGATTTTCAGGTTCCTTCTATAGCATCACGTCTTATACTGTTAGTCTTTTCTCTCCACTCCACCCTACAGTCCTTGGTTCACTTCCGTACCATACTGTGCTCCAGATGTACAGCTTCAGAAATTTCTTCCTCAATTTAGGGAATACAGAGAGAAAAGAATGTTTGATACAAGCAGGTCTCTTTTGGCAGGAATGCCCTCTTTGCCTATGCTAGTGTGCGTTATTATGCCCTCCTTGCCTTGTACATTTATTAGAGCTCTGTTAGCCACAATTTCTTCAGGAATTAATGAGCCAAATATTTTTTTTATATCTTTGGCCTCCAGTCCTTCGTAATGGAAGATTAAATGTGATGCGGTTTTATCCCTGAGACCACATAGTATGCACTTTAGAGACTTCTTTCTCTGTTCTCATCATGTGCAGATGTTTCTTGAAGTTACTATAGCCAATTATTGACCTACCATGATTCAAAGTGCCTACAGTTCAAGCCCAGGGTTATTGAACGTTTCTTCTAGCCTCACAATAGCTTCATGGGATTGCGCAATAATTTTTTATCTCTTTGCAACGCTTGACAGAGATTTTGCTGTTTTGGTGTGTCGTCGGATGGTTGACTCTTTCCCTTTTTTTGTTCTTGTGGCCAGTCAACCAGTCTCCGGCCATCTTATTTTCTTCTGTTTCTTTCTGTCTGGTGTTCGTCTGTACTCTTCTTTTCTGTAGTGTTTGTTGCCTAATTTGTGTTCTTTAGTGCCTGGGGGGGGGAGTCTCCTTCCCCTTGGGGTTTTATCTGCTCCGCGCCTTAATGTCTCGCCTGTTTTGGAATGGGGGACTGATGACCTTAGCTGTTTAGTCCACCTTAAACATCCCAACAACCACCACCACCAGAGATTTTGCAGCTGCTTAGCTGTCTGAATGTACGTAGCTGATATATTCCTTGTAACAGCCATGTAGATTCTTCACTGCGCATTCTCTGATTGCCCATTATACATTGTTTTGCTTCCAAGGTAGCAGAATTCCTCCATTACTTCTAATTTGTGGTCCCCAGTTTTGATGTTAATTTTATCACTAATTTCGTTTCTGCTACTCCTCGTGTTCTGTTTACTCTTATTTCATACTCTGCGCCCAATAGACTGTTCATTTTATCAGAACGCCCTATAACTCTCTCTTGCTTCCACGGAAGATAACAAGGTCATTAGCAAAGCTTATCATTGATTTTCTTGCACCCAGAGTTTTAATCCCTCTCTTGATCCTACCTTTTATTTCTGTTGTTGCTACTTCGAAGTACCGATTGAACAATAGGGGAGTAAGGCTTTATCCTCATAATACACCCTTCTCAACCCAAGCAATTTGTGTTTGGCCTTACATACTTATTGTTCCTTTTTGGGTATTATGCATATTTTTCATTTTTTCCCACTACCTTGCACCTATTTTTCTCATAATTTCATACATCTTGCATCATTTTACATTTTCGAACATTTTTCCTGGGTCATCAAATGCTACAAGGTTGTAGGTGTCTTGATTTCCCCCCCCCCCCCCCCCCCCCCCCCCCCCCCCCTTCTCTTCCTTCAGTGTTAGAACATCCTCTCTGGTGGCTTTACATTACCTACTGATTGTCAAATAACATATCCTCATATTTGTGTTCCATTCTTCTGCATATTTTTCTTGTCAGAAATTTTCATACAAGAGTTATCAAACTGATAGTACAATACTTTTCACACTTATCTGATGTCGCTGTCTTAAGAATTGTGTAGATGATGTTTTCAGATGGTATGTCTCCATTTTTGTGTATTCTACACATGATCTTGTGTAATTATTTGGTTGCCACTTCCCCCTTTGATGTCAGAAATTTGCAAGGAATGTTACTTATGCTGTCCATCTTATTTGATTGCAACTATTCTAAGACTTTGCTAAAAATCTTCTTCTGTCATGTCATCAAACAGTTTCTTCCACTCATAGAGACCTTCTGTGTACTCTTTCCACCTGTCTACTTGTCTCCTCTACATTTAACAATGGAAATATTCTTGCACTCTTAGTATTGACTCCTTTGCTTTTAATTCCACCTCAGGTTGTTTTGACTTTTATATATGCTGCATAAGTTATCCTTCTGATGACCAATTCTCTTTCTGTTTCTCCATATTTTTCCTGCAGCCATTTTACCTTGTCTTCCCTGCACTTCCTATTTATTTCATTTCTTAGTAACATATATTTCTGTATTCCTCTTTTTTTTCTTTAGCATATTTGTACTTCCTTCTTTTGTTGTTGATCAATTGATGTCTTTTTTTTTCTGTTACCCAAAGGTTCTTCATTGCACATACATTTGTACATCCAACTTCTGTGAGTGCTTTTTGATTAGAGATGTCCATTCCTCTTCATCTGAGCTGCTTACTGTGATATTCATTATTGTGCGACGTACAGGCTTAGAGAATAAGCACAACTGTCATGTCCATTTTTGTAAACAATCTTTGTAGTTTGTGCACTAGATGCAGCTGACAACTGCCACCGCCGGCACGGTAGCTCAGCATGTTCGGTCAGAGGGTTAGCTGCCCCCTGTAATTAAAAAAAAAAAAAAAAAAAGAGTTAATGGATCAATGACAAACTGACTGCCACTGGAGCACTAAGGTCACAGTTCACAAGAGGAGCACATTTTGTGAGCTGTAGCACATCATTTCAAAGCATACAGCAACCACAATGTGTACCACATCTGGCATGCTTCCCCATGAGAAATGCACCCCAATGTGAGGATGGTTTATGCAGAGATGCTGTTGACAGTCGGCTGCTCCATGTGCAACCTCCTCAGCAAGCATGTGGGGGGTTTACGGTCTCCAGTACCCAAGACTAGCCTCACAGTACGTCGTAGATGCTCACCACCAATCAGTGTCACCTGTAACAACATAATCAATGAAGTGGGCTGTTCTGTCCCAAGTTTGGTAAACAATGCAAATGGAATAAATCAAGTTCTTATGTTTCACTAGAAATTGTGTTATTAATTGAAAACTTGTTTATGGATTGGAAGCACAGTTCATTTTTTGTTGTTCTGGTAACTCTTTCCAAGCCGTGCAGATCGGTGGTGTTGCTCTGGAGAAAAGAAGTAAGGTAGCTGCCTTGGTGAGTAATGAGGTTAGATGTGCAGTTTTCTACCACTTGACATTGTGATGGAAAATTGGGGAAGGAAAGAATTTATTGGGACCAAAGTCAGACTTATGGGGTGGTGGTCTAATAAGAAATTTGTATCCGTTCACAAAAATGCAGGCTTGAATATAATAAGTATTTGATAGTATATCACAGTCTCATTAGAAGTATTTAGCATATGGTAGGCACATAGAAAACTATTTTTACTTTCTCTTAAATGGTGTTAGTGGCTTGGTGATGTAACATAGAACCTTATGTTAAAGTCTCCCTCTTCCAAATTTTCATTTCATTTTCCAGAAAGATATTAGAGGACAATTTATCTCCTTACTTCAACACTCCCCCACAGTAGAGAATTCCTAAGAGGTCTGTCCATCCCATGAATTTCAATTTTGAGTAGCTTCAAGGACATTGATTGATTATATTTGCTCTCTTTCTTTTAACAGCTTCACCTGTTTCGAGGATACATTACTGTTTGTCATCCTGATGAGAACCATTTAAATGTTGTTGATCGATATGTGGAGATTGCCTCAACGCTATGCATGCGCGAATGGCGACGGCTTCCCAGTATTGTCTCTCACGTGCATTTACCGCTGCTACAGGCCGCTCAGCAGGTAACTGAATACAGTTAAAGCCCTTTAGTATTGTGTTTGGATTATTAAAAATAAATTAAGTTATAGATGACACTGCATATGTGCTTCTCTCTCTCTCTCTCTCTCTCTCTCTCTCTCTCTCTCTCTCTCTCTCTCTCTTTCTCTCTGTCTGTGTGTGTGTGTGTGTGTGTGTGTGTGTGTGTGTGTGTGTGTGTGTGTGTAAATTTTTCTTTTGCTCACTGACTTTTCATGCCTTTTGCAGATAATAGAACTGCAGGAGGCAGCTCAGATACATCAAAGTTTGCTGCATGCATGTGCCACATCAGTGCACGATACCATACACGATTCTCTGAGAGACATGAAGGCTACAGTGAAAACGTGGCGGAATAGGCTTCCCGTAATTGCTGATGATCTGAGCCACTGGAGTGATATTTTCACTTGGAGACAGCACCACTATTCTTTTATTTCTGCACACTGTGATTCGCAACATGAACAGACGAGTAATCATGGCATGCTCGGTGTTCACGCGTCTGCACAGGTACGAGGAATTATTCATGCGTCTGCACAGGTATGAGGCTTTTTTCTCTTTTTATTTTCTTTTTCTTCTTCTTGGTGTGGGTTCCTGTAGTCATGTCCTAGTTCATGAACCACGGGCAACATATGAGTGGCCAAGTAAGTGGTCCCGACAGTCGGGATACCAGTTACTTTGGAATAAGGCTGGGCATCTCGGACATATTCTGAGTCGTGGTCACCTTTGTGCTCATACAGCAAAGACTACCAAATCCACCGGTTAGTCCCTCAGCCGTTAGGGGTAAAACCCAATGGGACTTGCGGCAAGTAAGGCTAGCAACCTGCTTCCCTGGTACTTTAAATATGATACTGGCAACAATCAGAGCAAAATGCCTCGGACCTTTGGAGGTGACGGAGTCCCACCTCTAACTGACAAACCAGGGACTCCTAAGATACAACTTGGCAAACAAATGGTAATGAGATGGGGAGCTATTAATATCAATGGGGGCTACTCTTGGAAGAAGGTAGAGCTGGCAGAGGCTGCAAGTAAGATGGGGCTGGCCTTTTTAGCTGTTAGTGACATTCGGGTAAGGGGTGAGAAAGAAGAAGAAGTGGGAGAATACAAGGTCTATTTGTCAGGAGTCAAAACAGGAATAGCACAATGGGGTGTAGGGCTTTACATCAGGAAAGAAATGGAACCCAGCGTAGTTGCAATAAGGTATGTAAACGAACTACTGATGTGAATAGATTTGACAGTGTCTAGCAAGAAAATTAGGTTTGTGTCAGTATATTCGCATTGTGAAGGGACTGATCAAGATAAGATGGATAGTTTTTATGAGGCACTCAGTGATGTAGTTGTTAGAGTAAAGGACAAGGACAGTGTTCTGCTCATGGGTGATTTTAACGCCAGGATTGGAAATCGAACAGAAGGGTATGAAAAGGTTATGGGTAAATTTGGAGAGGATATGGAGGCCAACAGGAACGGGCAGCAACTCTTGGATTTCTGTGCCAGTATGGGCTTAGTAATCACAAACTCCTTTTTTAAACATAAGAACATTCACCGGTATATTTGGGAAAGCAGGGGAACCAGATCTGTCATTGACTATATAATAACAGATCAGGAATTCAGGAAGGCTGTGAGGGACACACGTGTATTCAGGGGATTCTTTGATGACACTGATCATTATTTAATCTGCAGTGAAATTGGGATTGTGGGGCCGAAAGTGCAGGAGGTCAGGTCCATATGTAGGAGGATAAGAGTGGAGAAACTTCAGGATCAGGCACAAGTACATAACAGTGATCTCAGAAAGGTACCAGTTAGTTGAATGTAGTCAATTACAGTCATTGGAAAAGGAATGGACAAGGTACAGGGATACAATACTAGAAGTGGCTAAAGAATGTCTTGGAACAGTAATGTGTAAAAGTAGGAGGAAGCAAACAGCTTGGTGGAATGACACAGTCAAGGCAGCCTGTAAAAGGAAAAAGAAGGTGTATAAAAAATGGCTACATACTAGAACTCAGGTAGACAGAGAAAGTTATGTTGAAGAAAGAAACAAAGCCAAACAGATAATTGCAGCATCCAAGAAGAAATCTTGGGAAGACTTTGGAAACAGGTTGGAGACATTGGGTCAAGCTGCTGGAAAACCATTCTGGAGTGTAATTAGCAGTCTTCGAAAGGGAGGTAAGAAGGAAATGACAAGTATTTTGGACAGGTCAGGAAAACTTCTGGTGAATCCTGTGGATGCCTTGGGCAGATGGAGGGAATATTTTGAAGAGTTGCTCAATGTAGGTGAAAATACGATCAGTAATGTTTCAGATTTCGAGGTAGAATGGGATAGGAACGATGATGGAAATAGGATCACATTTGAGGAAGTGGAGAAAATGGTCAATAGATTGCAGTGCAATAAAGCAGCTGGGGTGGATGAAATTAAGTCGGAACTCATCAAATACAGTGGAATGTCAGGTCTTAAATGGCTACACAGGATAATTGAAATGGCCTGGGAGTCGGGACAGGTTCCATCAGACTGGACAAAAGCAGTAATCACACCAATCTTTAAACATGGAAACAGAAAAGATTGTAACAACTACAGAGGTATCTCTTTAATCAGCGTTGTGGGTAAAATCTTCTCAGGTATTGTTGAAAGGAAAGTGCGAGTATTAGTTGAGGAGCAATTGGATGAAAATCAGTGTGGGTTTAGGCCTCTTAGAGGTTGTCAGGACCAGATCTTTAGCTTACGACAAATAATGGAGAAGTGTTATGAGTGGAACAGGGAATGGTATCTATGCTTTATAGATATAGAAAAGGCATATGACTGGGTTCCTAGGAGGAAGTTATTGTCTATTCTACGAGATTATGGAATAGGAGGCAAACTTTTGCAAGCAATTAAAGGTCTTTACATGGATAGTCAGGCAGCAGTTAGAGTTGATGGTAAACTGAGTTCATGGTTCAGAGTAGTTTCAGGGGTAAGACAAGGCTGCAACCTGTCTCCACTGTTGTTCATATTATTTATGGATCATATGTTGAAAACAATAGACTGGCTGGGTGAGATTAAGATATGTGAACAGAAAATAAGCAGTCTTGCATATGCGGATGACTTAGTTGTAATGGCAGATTCGATTGAAAGTTTGCAGAGTAATATTTCAGAGCTAGATCAGAAATGTAAGGACTATGGTATGAAGATTAGCATCTCCAAAACGAAAGTAATGTCAGTGGGAAAGAAATATAAACTGATTAAGTGCCAAATAGGAGGAACAAAGTTAGAACAGGTGGACGGTTTCAAGTACTTAGGATGCATATTCTCACAGGATGGCAACATAGTGAAAGAACTGGAAGCGAGGTGTAGCAAGGCTAATGCAGTGAGCGCTCAGCTACGATCTACTCTCTACTGCAAGAAGGATGTCAGTACCAAGACTAAGTTATCTGTGCACCGTTCAATCTTTCGACCAACTTTGTTGTATGGGAGCGAAAGCTGGGTGGATTCAGGTTACCTTATCAATAAGGCTGAGGTTACGGATATGAAAGTAGCTAGGATGATTGCAGGCACTAGTAGATGGGAACAATGGCAGGAGGGTGTCCACAATGAGGAAATCAAAGAAAAACTGGGAATGAACTCTATATATGTAGCAGTCAGGGCGAATAGGCTTAGATGGTGGGGTCTTGTTACACGCATGGGAGAAGCAAGGTTACCCAAGAGACTCATGGGTTCAGCAGTAGAGGGTAGGAGGAGTCGGGGCAGACCAAGGAGAAGGTACCTGGATTCGGTTAAGAATGATTTTGAAGTAATAGGTTTAACATCAGAAGAGGCACCAATGTTAACACTGAATAGGGGATCATGGAGGAATTTTATAAGGGGGGCTATGCTCTAGACTGAACGCTGAAAGGCATAATCAGTCTTAAATGATGATGATGATGATGATGATGATGATTCTTCTTGCCCTCCCAGCTGAGATCTTAAGTCTTCAATTCTTCCTTCAGTTCTTGCATTGAAAAGGAGTCAACCAGATACATTTCTTACTATGTTTGTATTTATTTAAACCGGTTTTGTGTGATGTCCTTAGGTTAGTGAGGTTTAAGTAGTTCTAAGTTCTAGGGGAGTGATGACCATAGATGTTCAGTCCCATACTGCTCAGAGCCATTTAAACCGGTTTTGGACATGCCTGTAAGTCTTCAGATTGTTTATGGTGTTTACGTAATCGCTAAGACAGATAGTGCACACTTAGTCTGCGATATGTACTAGGATGAAGTAGTGGCTGCTTCTTTATCGTGTACACGGCACATTCCAGCATTGGTTGCATCGAGTGGTACTGATCGTAAACATAAATCTGTATACTACTTACGTGGACAGTTTTGAGGTGATTTGTTTTTGTTTTTTGTGTTTAGCTTCCACAGGGATGTTTGACTTGGATTTGTATGCTCTGCTTACTGAACTGTGCATGTCCATACTTCACTCGAGAAGACAGAAGTGCTCTTAGATAAAAGTATGTCTCTTCATTTAGTAAGGTAGCTCCAGCACCTCATCTGACTGAGGATTAAATCTCTTGGCATTAATAAGAAGTGCAGTGATTTGACATACACCAGCTACATACCCATCTTTTTTAAAACTTACACATTACCTACATGTACATATATATTCCACAAGGCATTGAAAGGCACATGGTGGAGGCCACCATTATCGTTTATTTCCTTTCTTCTTCCATTTGTGAATGGTGTCTTGGAAAGAGTCTATGTATGACTTCTAATGTATCAGATTTCTCTCTCAGGTCATTCCAAGAGAGATATATAGGAGGAAAGAATACATTGCATAGCCTTTCTTGGTATGTAGGCTCTCAGAATATTCAAGTAATCCTCACCATGGTGCACAGCATGATGCACAACGGCTCTTCTGTTGGAATTTGAACATCATCTCACTGAGTGAATCGGTGAAAAAATGCGCCACTCCTCTTTGTATCGGTGGTCTTTCCTCAGTCCTTCTTGGCAAGGGTCACGCTCTGGTGAGCAATACTCGGAATCTGTTGAAGGCTTTTTTGTTATCCACTTTGTGTTGTGCGTACTGTAAGACCTTCGGTACACACACCATCAGATTATTTGACTTGTCGCTCTAACGAAGTAGGCGAGTGTCAGCAATACGTCTCGTGGTCTTATCGTGGCGTGTTTATCTTCTGTCGTTAGGTCAGACGATAGAAATGCCACTTGCACGCTTAGAGTAGCAGATTGACGGTGACCAACTTTAAACAGAACTTGATTAATTTTCACACACATTTATTAAAATAATAACTATCATAAACCTTACTTAACTTGATTCTGGATGCTATTTACAATTGACAATCTGAAGTTCCTTTGGTCTTGGTACGTTAATCTTATTCTCACATAGCTCTGATACATGACAAAATGTCTATTCATTTATCTTCATGGCTATGTACAGGAATATGGTAATCTTATTAGGTGAAGACTGAAACTTGACCACAGACTAATTCAGACTGACTCATCGGAGGTCGGTACACTCGTTATGATACCTCGAGCTTTCAGGTATCACTGCGCGAGTGTGATCCGCGAGGAGAAATGGTTCTACGTTAGCAGCAATCTCATTGGCTTCATTACATATTAATACGCGGATCGGCGGAAGCAGAATTTGGTCCGTCTTGTAACCTCCCCCTCACTTATCGACCTTAATGACAGTGAAAAATTAAACCGCGTGTACCTAATGGAAATTTGGGAAAAGCAATCGTCACCGAAGTTAATTTGTCGGTAAAGAGGGAGGAAAGGGTTGCATCTAAATGAAAGGAAAAATGCAAATGAAACTGGTGGAAATTGATTTTGAAAAGGGGTAAAGTTAATAAAGAAAGTAAATGTGCGGCCATTACGTTAACAATTAACTAGCGGTAATTAGATATTTGAGATTTGGGAGAAATTACGGTCGCCAGTCGTAAGGACAATTACTATAGTAACTGAAAAAAGAAAGGTTATTACACATATAATTAGCACTAGAAGTGTGGCAACTGAAGGTTGACACGTGTAGTGTGAAAACTGAAAGTTTGTCAGAAGTAATAAATTTCGCTACACTCTGACTTAATTTAGCAAAAGAATTAATAAAACCGGAAAATCGAAAGTTAATTTAGTGACTGTAGTTAATAGTGAGCTTTCTTTCTGAAGCACATCGAAATTCAGTAAAATACGGTTAGTCTTGGACTACCTCAACAATCATTTCAAAAGCTACTTGAATCTACGCAATTTAGAAATAAGAGATTTAACTTTGAACTTGAATTAAATGATTCTGACCAATTAACAATAGTAAAATTTAGTACGTACCAAGCTGAGCTGCAGTCACAGGTAACTAAAATACGGTAACAAAACTCGCACTCTTAATTTGTGCTTGTGCAATCTAAATATTGTAGCCAGCTATGAATACCTTAACTGAACTTTGAAATTAGAGCAGTGAAATTGAATGATGCTGGCGTTTGAATTTCGAAGACACTCGGGCTCATTTCGGAAAAGGAAGGGACCCTGCTTGGCAATGCAATTCGGACAATGAGCAACAAAGGTTCATGCTAAGTTGCTGTAATTTAGTTATGAAACAATTTTAAAAGTTTGAAAAACTGAGGTCTGCCATACAGTTCTAAAACTTTACGTGCTTCCAGTCTTCCTTGTTGGTTGATTGAAGGTTTGAAGCCGTCGATCGAGGAGGTGGCGACAGTCACTCATTGTCGGCCGTCGCTGTTGCAGAAGCTGGATGTTGGCGCGCCTTCTTCTCGACACGGTCACCAGACGAAACGGGCTCTTGATGTGCGCCAGCTAATGCTTCCCGTCCGCGACACCATGTCAGAAACTATCATCGCAAGTCGAGCGCAATTACATGCTGCCAAACCCCGAAAGCGCGGCAACTCGTGGGAGCTTCACACAATACACCTGCTCCACTGCACCACCCCAACCAGACTCTCCCTCTGCCCGCGCTCCATGCGACAGAGTTAACACTACCAAAGATCCTAAACACTTTGGTTCTCCACACGACCTATCGATGGTTCTCCACACGACCTATCGATGGTTCTCCACACAACCTATCGATGTATTCGTTCGATAGCGTAGTTTTCCCTAGGCCAGACCCAGCGTATAAATACAAATAATATTCACAAAACAAACCAAATATAAATTGACATAAATGCATATATATACAAATAGTAAAACAATTACAATATACAAAGACACAGAAATGTTATATCTTCAGGTAACAAAATAAGGAAAAAAATTTGCAGTGCAATAGATGGAAATAGGAGGACATGCATTTCCGGCGTTACAGTCTCTAAGACAGTGCCATCTTGTAGTGCGGAGACGGATGAGTGCTACGCCTGCGCTGTTGTGCTTAGCGGGGCGCGCTCTATTGGGAAAGTTGTGTACGCGCTGACTACGCGGAATTATGTACACAACACACTTCAGTTGTATTTCATTACGATTTTTGCAGTGATTCTTGATGTGGCATCTACTTTCCCTATTTTTTGGTCTTTCCACCTCATTTAACTCTAGATGGTTATTCCTTGGTATTTATTGTAATTACTGTTTCATGTGATTTGACGCCAATAGTGTAATCGAACAGTAATGGGCCGTTCCACCTATTTAGGCAACTATATGTTGCAATTCTTTATGTTCAGGGTCAACTACTAGTCACAGCAACAGGTGTCGATCCTGTGCTGTTCTTCCTGCATTTTGATGCACTGTGTGACATTGCTACTGCACTGTACATAAAGATTTCCGTTCGAAGGCTGTACAGTCCAGAATTGGTATGTCAATGAGGCAAAATCATCTTGAGCATTGAGGAAATCTTCCTACCAGTGCACCAGGTTGAAGATACCCATTTGGTGTCATGCTGCATGAAGAAGACTGTAACCTCCTGCTGGGAGCAGAAGAATGATAATCGTGTGTGGAGTGGTATGACTATAGAGCAGGTACTAAAGTGTCTCCCACTTGAGTCGATGTAACTTCTGAGTTACGGCATTTGTGATGTGGGGTTGTGCATCATAATGTGGCAGCAGGACCCCCTTCCCAGATGTTTTGCCTTAATTGCATGCCACACTTTCTCCAGCACTGTGCAGTTGTGTTCCCCAGTGATGTAGGCACCATGTTCCTTGAATTCAATGAGCAGTGGACACCAGTAATCAAGGAACAAGGTAAGCATCACCTTTCCGACAGGTGGCTGACTCTTGGAATGAGGGGATGATTCATGACACAACTGGATGCTTTAGACAGCACTTCCCAATGATGGCACCAGCTTTCACCGCCTGCAACATTGCACTAAAGGAATGTGTTGCCTTTAAGACTGAAATTCTTCAGGCAAATGGTCATTTGTTTTGATTTTTGTTTGGTTTCAGCACCAGGGGTATTCAGTGCCCGCAGACTGTAGGGTAGCCTAACTGCTGCTAGACATTGTGTTGACAGCTCCCAAAGCCAATGCTGAAATCCTTTGCTAGCACTTGAATGGTTATGCAACAGTCTGCTCTAACCACATCGTCAACCACCTGCTTGTCGTTGCCCCTAATGAATGGGGCTGGCTCACCAGATTGACTGGCATCTTGTGTTGAATTGCGACCAGCGCTATACTTGGTGCATAATTCAACTATTGTGGTTTTTGACAAGACATGCTGCCCCATACGATGGATGTCTGGCAGTGTTTGTCCTTTTGGCAGTCAAGAAAAGAATAACAGCATTTTGATCCTTTGATCCTGTTTGCCACATTTGGTATTAACTTCGCCATGGTTCATGTTTCCACATTTACTGCATACATGTTGGAAAGACACTATTGCCACACTAATTCCTTACCTACATATCAGTGCTTTGTACCCGCATCAGAGACGCACTAACTGCATATATGCTGCAACAGCGCCCTCAAACATAAACTTTTTGATCTCCCTTTCTACAGCTGTATCAAATGTAAGCAGCTACACAGAGCTTTCTGTCAACAATAATGGCTCTGTAACACTTTCTTGTTGTGTTGCTGAAGTCACTTTTACGTCAGTTAATGTTGCAGTATTCAGAACATATTGTTGAGTTCAAGCTGCTATAAAGTTGTGAATGCAATTGTAAAGCTAGCCTGATATTGTGTAAACTGTATTTTGAAAAGTAAGCAACTGTGTGTAACTGTTTTGAATGCCTTGCTAAGTCAGGGAACATGGTAACCTGAGCAGTGTTGTATATTGCCTTCTTGTTTTCATGGGTGAAGAATGCTAATTGAGTTTCATAAGGCCACTCGGAATTATACAGCAGACTGACTTCAGCAGTGGAGACCTATAATTACAGTATGAAAAGGATAGATTGCTACGCACCATATAGAGAGAATGTTGAGTCATAGACAGGCTACAATGTAAAGACTGCTTTTCATAGCATCTGTTTGCTACTCAGCGTCTCCCCTACATGGTGAGTAGCATTGTATCCTTTCCATATTTTTGTTATTCCACCCTGGACTTGAGTCCTACAGTTGTGCACATTTGTCAAGCGATACTTCTGGACAGTAGAAATGCTTTTTCCATTCACTTGGTACATTTTGTTGGTTCAATAACGTACAATTAACTGGTACTATAAGAGTGGAAAGATGTTGCTCCAATAACCTATAATGAACTGGTACCGGAAGAGTGCAAAGAAAGTTATTTCAAGTAATGTGTGTACCTGTGTGTCATCAGGCATTTTCTCTTTTGAGGAATTTCAGTAGGTTTTTTATTCTGCACTCATTGCCAGTACAGTTCTCCAATATGAAACAATTTTAGAAGACCAAATTTAGTATTTCTGCATGCTCTCTGCTGCCATAACCTATTTCGGTGCCAGTACCATCACCGAGCAACTTAATGATTATTTGTACCTGTTTACTGACTTCATGCAAGACTGTACCTTATTTAAAGTCAGATCAGTCAACAAAATTTTTCTTCAGAAGTCATCAAAATCTCTCCTTCTGCTCATTCAGGCTTCTTTCAGTTTTTGTGTGACAGCAGAGCTTTGACTTTCGTTAAATCTATGTTAAATGTCTTTCTGATTTTGCAGCAAGCCCCTAATGTGTTGTCAGATGACGCCATGTGTGCTGGAACAGATTTGTTTATTTAGTATGGGTCTAAAAACACTTGGAGAGTGACAGATAAGAATGAGTCTTCAGCTTTGGCCAGAAATTACTCTGGCAAATGCGCTCTTGTGAGTAGCAGTGTGTGTAGGAAACTGAATTGTGCTCGATCTGACTGTTCAGACGAGGAAATGGACAGAACTCGGTACCTGCCCTAGAAATGAAAAAGCCTTTCTGCTTAGTGAACTAGTCAGCAGGAATGCTGCTGCTGGAGATGACAGGCGCATGTTTACAAATTTTTGTTTGTTTCATTAATTGTTGCCCCAAGGGGAGGGGAGAGGGAATGTAAGATAGGAGTCAGTAATTTTGGAACTACTGGGACCACTGTCACTGCTGCCCCTGCAGCACCATTTGGTACTGATGATTTCATTGCAGCACTAGTTGCTGCTGGACACAAGCTTTTAATTATCCATGATAATCGTCCTGCTGTTTCCTTAGCTTCATAGGGGTTTATTGCATTGTTTCAGCTAGTAGTGTTCCAATTTGTATTTGTAGTTTGTAGAGGAAGTGCCTAATTGTAAATTTTATTTGTGTGGAAGCTGATCTTTATTGAGAAATAATGAAAACATATTCACTTGTTCGAGGAATCTGGTGTTGCAGTAAATGCAAAGAGGTACTGAATAGAGTGCAGTGAAAGTACTACAGTGTATGTGGAAATTCAGAAATTATAGTTTTCACAAGAGCATGATCATACAGAGTACAAAAAGTAATGGCATCTGGAACCATTGTAGCACAGACGTAGTGAGAGTGTGGATGAGTGAGCAAGCAGCCCTTCAAGGAATCATAACAGCTAACAGCAGACTTAGCATGCCCTGCATTTCCCTTCTGTTATGTTTTAAGCGATTATATCCCCTGCAGCAGGGCTGTTTGTGTGTGCTCCTTGTGAAGTTGATATCCAGATATATCACAAGAAGTACAATTTAAAATAATATGCGGCTCATCCACATGGTTTCTCAACCTGAGAAGATGGAGGGAGATAAAGATACCAAGCTGTATTCACTGTGGCTGCCCATCTTCTTTGTGCTGAGTTTAATTCTGTATTATTTATTGAAAATGGTTCCCCATAAAATGTACAAATGCACAGTCAATGACCATTTCCTTTTCATTTTTATTGTTTTCTATTTTCCCCCTGCCTTCACATTTCTTAAAACTGTGTACCATTTTTTATTTTATTATTATTTTTTTGATTTTTAAGTCATAGTGCTTTCTTTATTATGTAAGAAATTTTCTGTTATCACTATTTTTGATTGAAAATTGTCTTGTTTCTAGATAATAGAATTGCTTGAAACGTATATATATATGATCTTACTAATTTGTCATAAGAAAATAATCACAATACAATTATATAACTTAAAAGAGCTGCTAATTGTGCTGTTTAAATTGCTGTTTTGTTGCTCACTGGATGCTTTAAAAAGTCATCATTTTGTTTTGAGAAATTTTTGTAAAGTTTGACGTATAAATGAAGGTCCTTAGTTTTTCTAATCATACCTATTTTATTATTAACCATGTGTCCTTTTATTCCAGGCAATCCTACACTTTGGCAAAATTGCCAGGAAACAAAATTTGACAAGTGTTGCATTGGGACTTATTTATACCGTCCCAAGTTTGTTAATAGTGGATTGCTTCCAGAAATTACGCCAGCAAATTAAGTGTTACGTGCAGTTATCAACAGTTGCTGGAAGACCTGAACTAAAAGAGGTAATAACTAATTTATCAAATTTAATTGCTGCATTTGTTAAATAATTGTGGCAAAGACATCATCTGTAAGCAAATGTGTTGCTTGTTTTTGGTCTGCTATTTTTCTGGACCTCCAAATGGAATGATTGGAGTGAGTATTCCCTCCGCTGTATTGGAGCACTGTCACAAGACCGTGTGATAGCTGTCAAATTCTTTAAAAAAATTATAATTATGTAATTATAATTACCAGAACTTTTGTGTTAATTGTTTAATCCCCCCCCCCCCCCCCCCCAAAAAAAAAAAAAATGTAAAATATAAATTAGAAATTAGACATTGGTAGCAGACTTGAAAGGCTGGAAAAGATAGTTTTTTTAAAACTTTTTTGTTTACTGTTCAAGTGAGATATGCTTTTGGCATGAATTGTATGTATTCTAGATGTCAGAGAGGAGTGAGAGATAGGAATGTCAAATCATCTCTCTTCAGAAATGTGAGAAATTGTTTTAAATTTAATAAACTGCCGTAATTATGAGACAGATTGATAAGGTCTTCTCTTACGATATTAAGTAGACTATTTTACTTAAGAAAGTGTTATTTTCTATATGTCTACTGTTACTGGTCACTTTACTCATTTCACATGCCAAAAGGGAATATTCACATTTGCTTAGAGTAGGTTATAGTTGCTACTTGTAGAATTGCATATGTCCCTTGTACAGACTCTTAATAGATAAGTGTATATCATTTTTACAAGTTTTTAAATGTGATTTACAATGCTTTGCCCTCTTTTTATCTGTTTGTATTTCAGGCTCTTGATCTCATAGAGTCCACAAATTTGAAATATTTCACAAGAGAAATGACTGCAGAACTTTACTCATTAAAAGGCATGCTGCTATCGCAGCTAGGTAAGTTCATTGTCAGCTTAATTATCCTCTAATATCTACTGTATAGAGTACATCTGAATGTAAAAGATCAGTTTTGATTGTCTTAGCATAAAAGAAAAATTAATTTTTCAACGGTTGCTTGAAGAAGAGGGGGGAGGGGCCAGCATTATCGATAATTAGTGTATGAACCTAATGATAGAAATAAAGGATGAGAATGAGAAATATGAGCTTGCTTGTGGGAGGAGCGACATTTACTTATTCTTTCAGATCTCCGTCCAAACATCCTTCTTTTGGGGGAAGATAGAGGAATGAGAAGACCGCGGAGGGGATAGTGTGACTGTAACTCGATAGAGCGAAGTAGGAAGCAAGGGGATAGGATAAGCATGGAGTTGGGTGCGAGACTGTGACTGATGGAGATTGGGACCGAGAGAAGTAAGGGTTGAAAGGATTTGTTGTGTGGAGAATTCCCATCCACCTTCTCCAGATAAGCTACTCGGGAGGGAAGGGGCTGTGGGGATCAAGTTGACACAGATTGTGAATTGGCTCAGCAGCAAGTTGTGCCATGGGATGATAAACTCTGTTCTGGGCCACAGTTTGGCAGTGGACATTTACTAGAGTGCACAGATTGTGGGTGGTCATTCCCTCATAAATAGCAGTGCAGACGCTAAAGCAGAGCTGAAATACCACACGACTGCTTTCAGCGGTGGACCTGCCACTCGTAACGGTGCTATTTGCATGTTGCAGGACTGGAGTAGGATGTGCTGGTGGGTACACAGGGTAGACCCTGCACCTCAGAGGTATTATATATCATTTTACAAGGGTTATAGAGTAGTGTGGCATAAGGGTGGATGAGCAGTGGAATACCATTTTGGGAGATGTGCGAAAGGTGTTCCTCATTTTCAAGGTGGTAGCCTCTGTGTGGGGGGATTTGGTTATGTTGTTCCAGTACACGGATATTTTGGCCGTAAACAGTACTGATATTCCTTTGCAGATGTTTCTGAGAATGGTTGTAGAACAAGGGGCATTTTTGTTACAGGTTCAGATCTGTTATGACCTAGATTTAGAGGGTAGTTAACCAACTATACCAAGATGTTTGTGAGATTTTTGGGACTTCACAGGGAAATTAATAACAAATAGAGGACAGGTGGAAGGAAAATGTGAATATACCAAGAGAATCAGTAAATGCTGATGAGAAGAGCAATATGAAGTGTGTCTGTGGGCAGGTGGATGGGTGTGCATACAAGCGCGCATGTGCACCCTTTGGAGCACTTTACGACACATTAGTCTTAGCGTAGTTGAGGACTGTGTAGTGCCAATTGCATGGAGTGACTGATGCATGATCCCTAATAAGGCTTAAGCTATTGCATTGCGCAAGGACCTGAAGGTAATCCTGTAAAACATTTGAAACAAGTCATATAAAAATCTATACGATCTATGTGTGGTTGTGTGTTCAAAACAGCATGTTCACAAATCCAATCTAAGGAATGAAACCCTTGAGACATATATACAGTTTCAGTGTACTGTAGTTTTAATTTGAGTTAGTGTCAGTGTATCTGTGTTATCAGTCGCAAACATATCTCTGACTGTTACCTCCTCTGTCCCACAGGACGTTCGGATGAGGCCAACAAAGCATTCTCGGCAGCTGTGCAGCTTCACGACACGCTGTTGAAGGCGTGGGCCAACTGGGGGGACTACCTGGAGCAGGTGTTCACGCAGGAGCCCACCAATCTGCAGATTGGGCATGCCACCATCACCTGCTTCCTGCATGCCTGCCGGCACCAGAACGAGCACAAGTCACGCAAGTACATCGCCAAGGTACGCTCACCGGCAGTGGGGCAGAGTTTGTGGGTCTGCACCTGAGTTAATGTCGCAGTTTTACTTCCATTACTTTTCAACAACTTCCCCAGTATGAAATGTCGATTTTGTCACATGCCGCTCAGCTTCGACCGAACTGCTACAAATTCAGAAATGTGTAATTCATGAATTTCGTCGAAAAAGTCTACAAGTGTCTCATTTAGTTACATAATTTTTGACAGATTTTATGTAAAAAGTGTTTTCATTAAATATATGGTTATAACGCACTGGCGTGTGAAACGTAAGGACAAAAGTAACTTTTGTTGATGTGTCACTGCCACATTACATAGCTCAACGAAACTTGAACTGTACACAGAAATAAATGCTTTAGTATAGTGCAGAAAGTAGCTGAAAGAAACATGCAATGAGACAAACAGAAATGACAAAATTTAATAAAAGGCAGTAATTATGGGGAAGTCACTGCGAATTATGTTCGTTCCCTAGACATTAAAAATGGTAGGGCATGGTTCTTAATAGGATGGAAAGCAGTGCATACTACACAAAGTGCTCTCATAGTGGCCCCAACATTGGCAAGGCATTTTTGTGGTAAGGTGTTCTATACTCCTCCAGCACTGTTGACAACTGCTGGATGGTTGTTGGTGCACGTGGACCTGCTTAATATGTATTCTCAACACATCCCACACATGCTCAATGGGATTCCTGCAAAACTCAATGCGGTCACACATAGTCATTTATAAAAATGGAGTCACAGCTGAATACACCCATGAAAAGACACATTGGGAAGGAGTGGAGTCACACGATTATGTTGACCATTGAGTGTAGCGTGTTCAGAGATTTGAAGGTCAATACTACTTTGCTACATTATGTCTCTCCACATCATAATGCCTAGATTTCCAAAATGATCATGTTTGTCAGTGTTCCTGGATGCATTACGTGTTCCACCTTTTACTATATGAGGGTTCATAATGCACCTAGAAACACTGTCGAACATCATCATTTTGGTGGACCAGGTTTTTCGGTGTTGGCAGCTCCTAATCTTCGAACACCATACACTCACCAGTCAACATTTGTTTTCAGGGGTACAAACAGTCCTGATTTCATTCTTATGGATGACAGTGTGCAACTGCAATGGACTGCACAGTTGGAGGAGCTCTTGGAATAAGAATATATTCAGTGAATAGACAGGCTTGCACAAACCCCAACTTAAATCGCATTGACCACCTACGACATGTTGTAGCACGTCCGCATACTCCAATGCCGTCCAGCTACTGTCAAATGTGCTGGTGGAGGAATGGAACACCCTGCCATAAGAACTTCACACTAACTTCATGGCCAGCATCAGAGCACACTGTACAGCACACATTGCTGTCCATGGTGCTCACACACCCTATTAAAACCATGTCCCACCTTCTGGGGCTCATCATGAATCGCGGTGTCTTCAGTGCAATTATTATCTTTGAATAAAATTGTAATTTCTGTTTGTTTCGTTGCATATTTTTGTGTTACCTTTTGTACTATATTGTAGCAGTTCTTTGTGTTGAATCATACAACTTTCATCAAGTTATGTTATTTGGCAGTGACATGTCATGCAAAAGTTACTTCAGTTTTGCATATCACTGTGTGAAGTTGCTGCAAATCGCACTGAAGAGAGCTTAGTCTAGGAAGGCCTACAATGGTGAATAATTTGAGTGCACTTGAAAATAATGTCATTTAGTAATTGATGTTAAAAAATTGAAACATGACGGTTTACTTATTGAGCCTGAACTAGCAAGACAATCACAAATAAAATTATGAGAGAGAATTACTGGCCAGTGCTTATCTTGAGCAGAAATGATTGTACTGCCGATAGCGATGTATGAAACTAAATACACAGCTCTAACTTTTGGAAGCAGTTGTTCCTTTCGCAGATGTGAGGGAGAATGATAGACTGGGAAAAGTTAAAAAGAAAAGGAGGAGGGGGGGATGTCACTGAGACCCCAGGGTGAGAGGGACCCTCCTGTAGTAAGGAGACTACTGTGGCACTTATGAGCTCACCCTGACTATGTGGAGGAGTAAGTTTTGGGAGAGATAAGATAGGTGAAGAGGGAACAGTGTAGATGTAGATCAATGGAGGGAAATTAGAGGCACGGGAGACAGGAGTGTAGATGGTATTGCATAGAGGCCAGTGGAGATGGAGGCCAGGAGAATTGTGATTGAAGGAAAGGACAATTCTAATGCAGTAACTCAGGGTGTCGGATACGGGAGGGCTAGATCTGGATGTCACAGGTTGTGAAGCAGCTCCTGAGGTGGGACATGTTGCACTCAACAGCATGGTCTTCCATTGGATAAGACCGTAAGTGTGGCCTCACGATGGGCCAACATATTTGTAAATTGAGTTGTGGGATACCACTGGGAGAAATGTGGAAGTTGTTCCTCATTTCAGGGCAAGATGAAAGGTAGTTGAAGCTGTAATAAATAATATAGGTTAATTTGTTTCAGTCATGGATTGCATTTTGGTACCAGCAGAGGAAGGAGGGGGGAAAGGGGTGTAGTTGCTGCTTTGAAACTGGTTGTCGTAGGTGGTTGTAGAATTAATGGCATGTGTTGATATGACGTGGTAGACTTGTTTTTGGAGTATGTTTGAACGGTAGCACCTGTCGGTGAAGGACTTAGTGAGACCATCAGCACATATAGTGAAGTGTTTCTCCTCACTGCAGATGCAACCTATATGGGTGAGACCTTTTAGTCTGGAAGGAACATCATCTATTGAAAAAGTAATGTTGGTGGTTGAGAGGATTGAAAAGTATGGAGGTCTTTATCGAGCTGTCGGAGAGATGGAGGTCAGATTCAAGGAAAGTGCCACACTGGACTCAGCAGGACGATGTGGAATGGATAGGGGAAGCGATATGAGGGTATAATGTGATGGCACCAGGGCTCAGGTGCACGAGTAGTTCTGCAAATAGGCCTGTTGTGGACCATGACATAGATTGGTAATGCTACGGTGTCAGATACGTATGGTTTTTTACATGTTTAATCTTCCCGTTCTGAAGAAGAACAGAAGTTTAAAATTTTTACTGCTCTATGTAAATATCAGCCCCTCTGTATTTGGAAAACTGTTTATTATTAGCTTTTGCTGTGCTTAACTTTCTCCAGTAGTATCTTTCTAAAAGAATGTAGTTGTAATTCCTATTTTTGCATTTGTGGTTAGATTTACTTACATTTTCTCTGTATTCTTATGAGTTTTTGTGAGATTCAAAAAGATCTAATTCACTTTTGCATCTGTTGTTGCTTGTTAACATGAATGACTGTTTGTGTTCAGGATTTTAGTGCCTTTATATATTAAATATTATGATCTCTCTATAGGTTTTGTGGCTGTTGACGTTTGATGATGAGCGCCTCGGATTGGCGGAAGCAATGGATAAATATTCCATTGGTATTCCTCCACTGATGTGGCTCCCATGGGTTCCACAGCTGCTCGGCTGTATTCTCCGTATTGAAGGCAAGCTCGTGCTGAATCTTATCAGCCAGGTAACATATCATGCCATTTGAAGTCTGATGCAAAATATGCTACATAGTGGAGAAATTGCATTTACATCTGAAGGAGCTAGCTCTGACTTTAGACAGTAGAAATTTCATGTTGTGAACCTTTAGTTGATGTTCCAAATATTGTACAGTAATGCTATAGTAAGTAATTAGCTGGTAAAAACCATGTCATTTAATTTTAATGTACATATATGGATGACTTCATGGGTACTGTAAATTTGTTGAAAAGACCCAGGGGGTTGGAATGGATGATTGATAAACATAAGTTTACACACTCTTGTGGCTCTAATTTTTCTCATTTCAAGACCGAAATAGCCCAAGTTTACTAAAATTACAGTTGAGTCATTCTAGTAAGTGTAAGTTGCCTCAACATATACTGAAATTTTTACGTATCATTTCTTTTATGTCTGTGTCATTTTGTATTGATGCACTGTTTGATCGTAGCCTTTGGTGGCCCATAACTGCTTTAACTGCCCCTGGGGTCCTCGATTTTGGCACTGGAATGCATTTGATGATCTTGCTGGTCCCACACATTCTGTTGGGGGCAGATAGGTGGGTTTTGTTGGTTAATGAAGCACATCTGTAACATGCAGGCAGTTTATAAAGGCACTTGAGGTGTGTGGACAAATTTTGTTCTGTGTGTGTGTGCGAGGGGGGCATGGTCGCAGGGTACTCTCTCATGAGAGGAGACATAGCGCATGAGGACAAGGGATACCTGTAAGACACTGCTGTGCTGCTAAGTGTTCCTGAGCCACTGCTGGAGGTGACCCGTTGCTGTACCTCCTGGCTGTCTCATGAGAACATTGGCAGAATGTTGCAGGCCGACCCCTCCAGTTGAGAAAACAATCAGGTCAGTTTGCGCCTTTGTTCTCAGTTGGTGCTAGGATATATTGGAGGCTGTACCAGCAAAGGACCCTGGTGACAAAATGTGGCTCTGCATTCTTCAGAGAGGGTCATCCACTGCTGGGCTTCTGCCCTAATAATGGTCCCAGGTGTGTGTTATAAATTTTGTTTGGCAAGCTCTGATAAAAGAAATGAATTAATTTGGAAAATCCTGAGGAAGCAGAGATTGTTGTACTTTCAGGTCAAAAATGTGGAAATGTCTACAGGCAGAAGTTACTAGAAATTCATGTGTGTATAAGAAGATGGAAGCGCAAAGCATACAACTACTACCACCATCATATTTTAGAGTAGGGTCTTGCCGAGAACCTGATAAAATTCTGGTCCTACTTAAAATCATTAAGTGAGTTTAAGGCTTTTATCCAGTCACTTGTCGACCCCTTCTGTGGCAACAGAAGACAAAAAAATAAAAACTGAAGTTTTAAATAATAATTCATACTGGATGGTAATACAGACCTGTCATTGTTTGACTATACTACAGTCTCCAATATGAAGGAAACAAAAATAGGCATTCTTGGCACTGAGAAGCAAGTGAAAGAGTTGAAAACAAATTTTCACCAGGGCCAGACGGAATCCCAGTTTGGTTTTATCTAGAATACTTCATGACATTGGCCCCTTATTTAGCTCGCATTTATTGCAAATACCTCACCCGGCGTGAAGTCACAAGCAACTAGAAAAAAAGTGCAGGTGACTCGAACATATGGGAAAAGTAAAAGAATGGAGATGAAAATTAAAGACACATTTTCTTATCATTGGTATTCTTGAACTTATTCTAATTTGAAATATAGTACATTTTCATGAGACAGGAAAGCTTCTGTCCACAAATCAGCACAGCTTTGGAAAGCATTGCTCACGCTAAGCTCAGCTTGACATATTCGCACACGATATCCTATGAACGATGGATGAAGGGCAACGGGCAGATCCCACATTCCTAGATTTCTGGAAAGCGTTTGACACAGTGCCTCACTGACATAGTGCCCCACTGCAGACTGTTAACGGAGGTCCAAGCATATGAAATAGTTTCCCAGATATGTGAGTGGCTCGAAGACTAAGTAATACGCTGCCCTACACTATTGTTAATAAGAGACAAGGGTATCATGAGGAGTGCCCCAGAGAAGTGTGATAGGACAGCTCTTGTTATCCCTACATAAAAATGATCTGGTGGGTAGGGTGAACAGCAGTTCGCAACTGTTAGCTGACAAAGCTGTTGTATACAGGAAAGTATTGTTCTTGACTGGCTGTAGAAAGGTGTAGGATGACTTAGAATTTCTGTTAAGTGTGATGAATGACAGCTTGCTTTAAATGCAGAAAAATGAAAGCTAATGCACATGGGTAGGAAAAACAGTCATTTACTGTTCAAATTCAGTATTAGTGGTGTGCTGCTTGATGCAGTCATCAATTGAATATCTAGATGTAAAATCGCAACATGATAGGAAATGCAATGAGCACTTAAGGATGGAAGTAGGGGAGGCGAATGATTTGCCTTATTGGGAGAATTTTAGGAAAATGTAATTCATTTAAAAAGGAGATTGCATGTGGAATGCTTGTGTGACCAATTCTTGAGTGTTGTTCTAGAGTGTTTGGGATACCCAACACATTGGCTTAAAGGAAACATTGAAGAAATTGAGAGGGTTGCTGCTAGATCTGCTATCAGTAGGTTCGATCTTCACAAGTGTTATAAGAGAGCCTTTTTGAACTCGAGTGGAAATCACTGGAGCGAAGATTAAGTTCTTCTTGCGAAAGACTAATGAGAAAATTTAGAGAAAGGTATTTGTAGCTGACTGCAGAAAGATTCTACTGCCACCAATGTACATTTTGCGTAAGCAACACAAAGAATAGATAAAAGAAGTTAGAACTTATATGGAGGCATATAGACAGTAATTTTTCCTTCATTCCATTTGTCTTTGGATTAGTGGTGGTACATGGTACTTCCCACCATACATCGTATGGTGGCTTACAGAGTAAATATGTAGATATAGAAATCTGTTGCAGTGATCAGTGAACAGTAAAATAAGTTGAATAAAATAAGAAATTCAATGGAAACAAAATACTAAATAATTTATTCTGCACAATGGGGACGACTGAAAACTGTATTTTCACTAATAACTCCAGAAGACGTATGGTAGCCTTACACAAAATTATTAAATGTATGTAGGGTTTCACATTAAATTTAAGGATTGAAATTGTAGCCAAATGCAGTTGAGATTCTGTGAAATAGTGAATAATATTTGCCTGGATGCTCAGTTAAATCAGGTATGTTGCAAGCAAACCAAAGTCCCAAGTCCCGCCTATGTGTTATTGTACAAGTTCATCAGTGGTGCTGCTTCCTTGTCTGCTTAAGTTCATCATGAAGTAAACGAATGCTCAAGCCAGAGTAAGATTCTCCAATTGTGAAAGCATACATGAAGTTCATCTCCTCCTAAAAACTACTTGTTCTCACCAACAACTGCCCTTGCAAACAGGCTGACTGCTTGTGACTGACTGAAGGTAATAAAGACCACGAGATGCAGCAGCGACGTATGATTAACACCTCGGAAACCAGATTGCGCTAGTCATGGTCGTAGCTTGTAATGATAATTCGTTATAATAAATGACCACAGTTGGAAATAATTTGTTCTTCTTTCTATTAGACATATTGATATGAGCACCTTTCCATACTGGTCACTTTTCGACCTGAAAAAACACCCTTATGTGCATATTAGAGTAAACATTAATAAAAAAGTAAGATGGTGCCATTGAACAAAATACAAGTATCTATTTGCATATATACAAGTGTGTCATAAGTGTTTTTATTATCATTGTCTATACACAATTTGATATTGGCACTTATTATGGAGGTGTAGTGTTTTTCCGTGTAATATTTGCAAGTAATATTCTACAGCTGCAAAGTGACAGTTCCAACTGTACTTGGAACTGCTGCAGGAACCAGAACTTGTTTGTGAAGTTCCATCCATTACATGTGGCCACCTGTCTTGGTGCTAAATTCTGGCCGCGCTTCTGAAGATCCACCTTGCTGTGTGCTGTTTCACTCAGGCCATGTCGTGAGCGGCAGGGCTTGTAAACTCACAATGGGTCCTCTTACCTTGAAGGTGCCGTACACCTGCACTGATAGCGATAATTCCAGGGGTACAAAACTGATATTCGTCAATGAAAATGATGTGGTACTACTATTTGGCATTCCATTATTTCTGTGAATTACTCCATTCCAAAAGAAGCTGTCTGTTTTGTGGATTTAATGGCAAGTTGCTCATTGGATGGCAGTTCAATGGCCCAGCTGGTGCCTGTCTCCCTCCAGTGGTGTAAAGCACACTGGGTGGTCATTCCTAATCCACTTTAACCATCTTGACAGATTGTGTGCGCATTACATAACCTGAGAGACCTGATAACATGGTTACAGGGTGACATAATAATTTTACATATGTACTGAAGTCGCCTAAATGTATGGAATAGCATCTACATAAAATTGTTGCTTACAGGTACTTAGCCTTTTTTCTGACAATGAGTATATTGTATAAACCTGGTGAAAATTCTTTCAGAACATTTAATTTAGTGAGCACTGGATTAGCATTCATTTCAGAGAATATTCTTATTTATAATGTTGCTAGAGAAAACCTAGTCACCAGATATAAATGCACTGAATGTATAAATCTGGTTAGTTTTCAGTGCCAGGAGCAGCAGATAGGAAAGGATTTGAGGCTTAAGTCCATAAAATGTCAACCAAGACACCTGGTCACAGGAGACAAATTGTACTAGATGATTGGGAAATTAGCCCTGGTAGTATGACAGAAGATTTAAAAACCTAACAATTTTAAAGTGGCAGAGAGCATAGTAGGCTAGTTAGGGATGAGGGAAGTACATTATAAATGACCCAAAAAGAGGGAGTAAACTAAATACAGGAAAAATTCGTGGCAGGAAGAAAAATGTGTAAAAATCGGTAATGAGAACAACCACTTGTTGTTCAGCAAGTCCTCTCTGCCTATGGTCCCAGCAGGGAGAATACAGATTGGACACTAGGTAGAACACACAGTGAGATAACTACTATTGTCTCACAGTGTTTGCTCTATGTGTTGCCAGTACATACTCTCTTGTCACTTACACAGAAATTTTCTTTGCAGTAAAAGTCTATTAGGTTTGCCCAATAGTAAGTTAGGTTGCATTTTTCCCTTTTTCAGGAATATTGAACTCATAACATTTATTGAAAAGACTGTCTCCATATTCATCATTATGCATAATGTTGATAGCTGTTGCAATGCCAACTTAATGCTGGTACATTAGTGAAATCAAAATCATTTAGGCATCTGTTAGTTGTCTGAACCCTGCATCAGGTGATTGAATCTCCTTATGCAGGGTTCGGAGCATCTTTTTCTTACCACTTTCCTTAACCTTCTCCTATTTGCTATCTTCCTTTTTCTTCTGATTAAGCAGCCACTGTAAGAAGTTCTGAAAGGTTTTTTTTTTTTTTCCATTTGTGCTCCCGCTGTGCGTGTTTCGACAGTTGGTAAGTAGGCACTCCTATTCATTATTGTTCAGTTGTAATCTCAAGGCCCTATCATGTGTGAACAACTGACAATATACTGCTTATAATAAGGAGAATGTACCCTCATTTGTGGAAAATATTCTTAGTTTTACAAATATGTCTCAATGTTTTGGTTTATTTGTACCATAGATTTTGCTGTGATATGTTTTGCTACTGACGTTGACAGAACTGTGTTTACCTGAATATAAGATGAGGCCACCCCAACCCTTGTTAAACAGACTCAGTGGGAAAAGTTTATTTTTAACATAATCTGACTAATCATAAGTAGAAACTGTTTTATTGATTCAAAGTATGTGCCTAAAAATTAATGTATAATATTCTAAACATAGCTCATTCGCTGATTGTCTACATTTTGATAATAAAAGGAGAAAGAAAATAAACAGAGAGAAATAATTTATCTCAATTTTTATTTTCAATTCCTTTTTTGCGTACTATTTTCGCCATATCAGTATTTTTAATTGTCTTCAATTCATCTTCATTTTTAAGCCTACTGCCATTTCTTCCTCCCATAGTCCCATAATTTGTGAACCACCCATAGCATTGGATATGCAGCACTTTCTGAACCCTTTCATAATAGAGTCACAATACTCCATGTGCCATGCCTCCCATCTGTGTCAGCTGTGGAGAACACCATTCGCCTTGCTCGCCTGACTGTGGGTTTCTCCAGAAAGAAAGGAAAATCGTGGAGTCCAAGACCCTGGACAGACTGACCTACACTGAGGCTAAGTGAAAATTTGAATGCCTGCATTCTGTGCGTATGACATCGTCTTACGCCGCCGCTACAACAGTTCTGGCACCATCAGCTCCGCCAACCCACGTCACCTCTCAGAGCTGGAAGACTGCACCTGCCCCCTAGATGGTGGGGGCATTTCCCTCAATGTTGCTCCTGCACCACCTACTTCGCGAGCAACACCCCCCCAACCATCGGGGATGTCTGTCCCCACCTCTAAGCCGGAGAAGCATAAGTCTTCTTCGGCTTCTCTCGCTAGGAAGGGGTCCCTTGGGTCACCCCCTTAGCAGGTTTCTTTTAGTGGGAAAGACGACACCTGCCAGTGGCTGAAGAGCCCAAAAGCAGCTGTTTGTAGGGCTTCACGCTCATGCTCAGTCCCGGAGACTGAGCCAGTGAAGTCCACACAGCCAGGTAAACCCAAGGAGCAGCGGGAGAAACCCAAAAATAAAACCCTCAAGACCAAGGAAACTGTGGTGGCACCCACACCACCTCTACCTGCAAGCTCTGTGGCTAAGGATGGGGTGGAGATTTTGGCGTCCGCTGAGGACCTAGATCTCGCCAGACCCTCAGACACAATGGATATAGAGTGCTCAGGCAATAAATCGGGTGCAGCAGGTGACTCTGAGGCATAAACTGCCTCATTGAATGTTCTATGCCTTCCCAGTCTCTCGATGCCATCCTCTAGTGGAACTGCGGTGGTTTTTTCCACCGCCTGGCTGAGCTACGGCAACTGCTAAGCTTTATACCTGCTATCTGCATTGTCTTCCAGGAAACCTGGTTCCCAGCAACGCGGACTCCTGCCCCCCCCCCCCCCCCCCCCCCTCCCTGCACGGTTATAGAGGATATTACAGTAACCGTAGTGACTGTAATCGAGTGCCAGGTGGAGTTTGCGTTTATGTCCTAAACTCGGTCTGTAGTGAACACGTGCCCCTTCAAACCTTCTTGAAGCTGTGGCTGTCAGAATAAGGATGACACAGGAAATAACTGTCTGCAATTTATATCTTCCTCCAGATGGTGCAGCACCCCTGAATGTATTAGATGCACTGATTGATCAACCCCCTAAACCTTTCCTACTTGTGGGAGACTTTTATGCCCATAACCCCTTGTGGGGTGGTACCATGCTTACTGGCCAAGGCAGAGATATCGAAACTTAACTGTCACAATTCAACCTCTGCCTCTTAAATACTGGGGCCGCATTTCAGTGTGGCTCGTGGTAGTTACTCGGCCATTGATTTATCAATTTGCAGCCCAGGACTTCTCCCATCTATCCACTGGAGAGCTCACGATGACCAGTGTGGTAGTGATGACTTCCCCATCTTCCTGTCACTGCCCCAGTGTCAGGCACCCGGACGCCTGCCCAGATGGGCTTTGAACAAGGCGGACTGGGGAACTTTCACCTCTGCTGTCACCGCTGAATCTCCCCCACACGGTAACATCGATGTGATGGTTGAGCAGGTGACTAGCACAATTATTTCTGCAGCAGAAAACGCAATCCCTCGCTCTTTAGGGTGCCCGAGGCATGAGGCAGTCCCGTGGTGGTCGTCGGAAGTCGCTGAAGCAATTAAGGAGCGTTGGCGAACTCTACATTGGCATAAGCGGCACCCTTCCCTGGAGCACCTCATAGCCTTTAAACGGCTCCTCAGTGCCCTTGCACATTGCCCCGACACAGCTCCTGGGCCTGATGGCATCCACAGCCAGATGATTAAACATCTCGCATTTGACTAGAATAGACATCTTCTCGTCATCTTCAACTGGATCTGGTGCGATGGCGTCTTTCCATCGCAGTGGCGGGAGAGCACCATCATTCCGGTGCTCAAACCTTTTTAAAAACCCGGTTGATGTGGATAGCTATCGGCCCATCAGCCTCACTAACGTTCTTTGTAAGCTGCTGGAATGTATGGTATGTAGGCAGTTGGGTTGGGTTCTGGAGTCATGTGGCTTGCTGGCTCCATGTCAGGGCGGTTTCCGCCAAGGTCGCTCTACCACTGATAAACTTGTGTCCAACAAGTCTGCCATCCAGACAGCGTTTTCTAGATGGCAACACCTGTTTGCCGTCTTTTTTGACTTACGTAAAGCATACGACACGACTTGGTGACATCATATCCTTGCCACATTGTATGAGTGGGGTCTCCGGGGACCACTCCTCATTTTTATTCAAAACTTCCTGTCGCTCTGTACTTTCTGTGTCAAAGTTGGTGCCCCCCCCCTAGTTCCATCCATATCCAGGAGAATGGAGTCCCGCCGGGCTTTGTATTGAGTGTCTTTCTATTTTTAGTGGCCATTAACCGTCTGGCAGAAGCTGTTGGGCCTTCTGTCTCACCTACTTTGTATGCAGACGACTTCTGCATTTCGTACTGCTGCTCCAGTACTGTTGTTGCTGAGCGGCGTCTCCACGGAGCTACCCACAAGGCGCAGTCATGGGCTCTAGCCCACGGCTTCCAGTTTTCAGCTGCAAAGTCGTGTATCATGCACTTCTGTCAGTGTCGTACCGTTCATCCGGAACCCACACTTTACCTTAATGACGATCCACTCACTGCAGTGGAGACCTATCAATTCCTAGGACCGGCTTTCGTTGCTCGATTGACTTGGCACCCTCATCTTCGTCAGCTTAAACAGAAGTGCTGGCAGCACCTCAATATCCTCTGTTGCCTGAGCAACACCAATTTGAGTACAGTTTGCTGTACACTGCTGCAGCTCTACAGAGCCTTTGTCCAATCCCGAATTGACTATGGAAGTGTGGCTTATGGTTCGGCAGCGCCTTGAGCATTGCACTTACTCGACCCTGTGCACCATTGTGGGGCTCGATTAGCGACAGGAGCTTTTAGGACGAGTCCAGTGACTAGCGTACTGGTGGAGCTGGTGTCCCTCCACTGCACATCACACGTGCACTGCTGCTCGCCAGTTACGCAGCAGACATTCATAGTTCCCCTGAGCATCCGAATTACCGTCTCCTTTTCCCGCCCGCGGCAGTCCATCTCCCGCATCGGCGGCCCAGATCGCGGCTAACAATTGCGGTTCGCGTGCGGTCCCTTCTCTCCGAACTGGAGTCCTTCCCTTTACCACCTCTACTTGTGGTCCATTTACATAATAAGAAAAAGAAAACACGCAATCCGCAACACAAAGCATTTGGTAGTGGACACAGGGCAGTTATTTGCTGTGGTTGTCAGTGATAGTTAATGCCCGACTTCTTTTGGTATCGTGCACTACCGTAGTTCAAAACACTCTCCACCTAAAACTGCCACAATATAGTGTCCATTTAATACTTGAAGTTGTGAGCTCGTGCAACCAGAAATTATTACCAGATCTATGTTGTTCTTTGCTGTCAGATTCTTAATTTCATGAAAGGACCCAGCACAACCATTTTCCTTTTTTTAAGCAAAGAACTTGGTATTCTGGTCAAAACAACCTTTGACCAATCCAGCTTCAGGTAATCATCCATCCCTTTTCATCTGCGCTGGAGGCAGTTTTTCTTTTGATATCGTTTTTCTGCAAAGAATCACATATTGAGGGGATGCTTGCTTCCCTCTTCCAGTGCACCCATCATTACTGTTATTTTGGCCATTTCCAGCTGAGGCCACCTGGCGAATAATACCATATGGTCATTTCATTTCATTTCATTTCATTTCTAGAACTCATTATAGGTCACTAGTATTTGGAGGCGTATCAAAATAAGTAGGTCTGATCAGTATTGCCCATATGACTTAGCAAGTAGTCATGCAATTTCCTAAGATTGACCACATGAAGCTGACATGTAAGTAGTTTCCTACATTTGCCGTGGGAAGTCACTGAGTGAGTGTAGTTATGCGTCATAATGTTAAGTCTTGCCCTCTTTTTCATCCTCATGCACTAACCATTACTTGCTTTGAATTCTATGACACACGCAGTTGGCAAATTCTTCTGTGTGTCCAGTACATTCATTAGGATAACTTCTCAAGTAATCGGAAAGACTTCATTATGTTTCTCTTGCACATATTGGACAACCTGCTGCTCCAAATCATGAAATTTTCCCTATGTTTTTCCCGTCAAAGTTTGGCACGTAGAACTGATAATCATTAATTTATTCTTTGTCTTGATGCCACCTGCGAACATTCATATCTACGACAACAAATTTTCATCCTTCTGCTCAATTGTTTATGGCCTCGGCTTCATGAATCATCGTTAATTTAAAGTTAGCATTGTGTTGTCTGTTTGAACCAGTTGGGAGCTGTGAACTTGTAGGTCCATGTTTCTTAGCTGAGTCACAGCTGTAGTTTGCATCCTCTATTGATTCCTACAATTTACAGTTCTTACAGCACTGCCAATATAAGCATAAATGACAGGTATACAATGTCCTGTCAGCTTCCTATAGTGGAATTGGCAGAAATCGTACAACTTTGGATTAACACTGTAACCAACTTCGAAAAATCAACAGTGCTCTTACTACAGTGGCAGTTTAAGGGCCCACATGAACAATGTAAACCGCAACATTGTCAGAAATAAACCGCCAAATATTTTTGACAGCCTGAGCTGTGAAATTAGGTTCCTACCTTACTACAATTTGTGAAGCCATAGCTTTCCTTTACAATGCTGTTTATATTTTAGTTTGTTATACTAACTTTGTGTGATCATATTGTCCGTAGTTGCTTTATAAATATTGCAACTACAAGAAAGTACACATTTTGTCGCCAAATGCATTTTTTGAAAAATCGAAGTAAAACATAATTGGTGGTGTGTAATGAAAGATATTTACAATTTGGCTGGCTTTCTAGATCATAAAACAATTCATAACAAAAAATGTTGATTTTACTTGTGGTATTTGTTGTCCGGTTTTAGTTCACATCAGAAAACTGCGTGCTTGGACGTTTTTGAGGTACTCCTATGTTTGCCACTAGGAATCAACAGTGCCAAACGAAGGACTGCCTTGAAAACATGCAAGCAAATGGCATTTCACGATGTGAATGAAAATCAGTCATAAATTGTCATACATGAAATCAACATTTTTGTAACAAACTGTTTTCTGATCTAGAAAGTAAGCTACATTTCAAATTTCTCATTACAGACCACTGATGATTTTATTATTATTATTATTATTATTTCTTTACTTTCTCAGACGTTAAGTCTGGTTAAAAATGGAAAGTGACGCGGACCTTGATCAAGCGTCACTTCTTTTTAACTGTACGGTATATGTTATATTGCATTTAGGAACTTTCGGGTAATTGAACATGTATCAATAATTACAGATTTCTGTAGTTGTATATATAAGTTAGGATGTAGCTGTATTGCATTGATGTACTGGTGGATATTGTGTGGTATGACTCCTGTAGTTGATAGTATAATTGGTATAATGTCAACTTTATCCTGATGATGCCACATGTCCTTGACTTCCCCAGCCAGTTGGATGTATTTTTCAATTTTTTCTCCTGTTTTCTTTTGTATATTTGTTGTATTGGGTATGGATATTTCGATTAGTTGTGTTAATTTCTTCTTTTTATTGGTGAGTATGATGTCAGGTTTGTTATGTGGTGGTGTTTTATCTGTTATAATGGTTCTGTTCCAGTATAATTTGTATTCGTCATTCTCCAGTACATTTTGTGGTGCATACTTGTATGTGGGAACGTGTTGTTTTATAAGTTTATGTTGTATGGCAAGCTGTTGATGTATTATTTTTGCTACATTGTCATGTCTTCTGGGGTATTCTGTATTTGCTAGTATTGTACATCCGCTTGTGATGTGATCTACTGTTTCTATTTGTTGTTTGCAAAGTCTCCATTTATCTGTTGTGGTATTGGGATCTTTAATAATATGCTTGCTGTAATATCTGGTGTTTATTGTTTGATCCTGTATTGCAATCATGACTCCTTCCGTCTCACTGTATATATTGCCTTTTCTTAGCCATGTGTTGGATGCGTCTTGATCGATGTGTGGCTGTGTTAGATGATATGGGTGCTTGCCATGTAGTGCCTTCCCCTTCCAATTTACTTTCTTCGTATCTGTTGATGTTATGTGATCTAAAGGGTTGTAGAAGTGGCTATGAAATTGCAGTGGTGTAGCCGATGTGTTTATATGAGTGATTGCTTTGTGTATTTTGCTAGTTTCTGCTCATTCTAGAAAGAATTTTCTTAAATTGTCTACCTGTCCATAATGTAGGTTTTTTATGTCGATGACTCCCCTTCCTCCTTCCTTTCTGCTTAATGTAAATCTTTCTGTTGCTGAATGTATGTGATGTATTCTGTATTTTTGGCATTGTGAACGTGTAAGTGTATTTAGTGCTTCTAGGTCTGTGTTACTCCATTTCACTACTCCAAATGAGTAGGTCAATATTGGTATAGCATAAGTATTTATAGCTTTTGTCTTGTTTCTTGCTGTCAATTCTGTTTTTAGTATTTTTGTTAGTCTTTGTCTATATTTTTCTTTTAGTTCTTCTTTAATATTTGTATTATCTATTCCTATTTTTTGTCTGTATCCTAGCTATTTATAGGCATCTGTTTTTTCCATCGTTTCTATGCAGTCGCTGTGGTAATCCAATATGTAATCTTCTTGTTTAGTGTGTTTTCCCTTGACTATGCTATTTTTCTTACATTTGTCTGTTCCAAAAGCCATATTTATATCATTGCTGAATACTTCTGTTATCTTTAGTAATTGGTTGAGTTGTTGATTTGTTGCTGCCAGTAGTTTTAGATCATCCATGTATAGCAAATGTGTGATTTTGTGTTGGTATATTCCAGTAATATTGTATCCATAATTTGTATTATTTAGCATGTTGGATAGTGGGTTCAGAGCAAAGCAGAACCAGAAAGGACTTAATGAGTCTCCTTGGTATATTCCACGCTTAATCTGTATTGGCTGTGATGTGATATTATCTGAATTTGTTTGGATATTAAGTGTGATTTTCCAGTTTTTCATTACTATGTTTAGAAACTGTATCAATTTAGGATCTACTTTGTATATTTCCAATATCTGTAGTAACCATGAGTGGGGTACACTATCAAAAGCTTTTTGGTAATCAATGTATGCGTAGTGTAGCGACCTTTGTTTAGTTTTAGCTTGATATGTCACCTCTGCATCTATTATCAGTTGCTCTTTACATCCTCGTGCTCCTTTGCAGCAGCCTTTTTGTTCTTCATTTATAATTTTGTTCTGTGTTGTATGTGTCATTAATTTCTGTGTAATGACTGAAGTTAATATTTTGTAGATTGTTGGTAGGCATGTTATGGGGCGATATTTAGCTGGGTTTGCTATGTCTGCTTGATCTTTAGGTTTCAGATAAGTTATTCCATGTGTAAGTGTATCAGGGAATATGTATGGGTCTGCAATGTAACTGTTAAATAATTTAATATAATGGAAGGAAACATTCCACGTGGGAAAAATTATATATAAAAACAAAGATGAGGTGACTTACCGAACAAAAGCGCTGGCAGGTCGATAGACACACAAACAAACACAAACACGCACACAAAATTCAAGCTTTCGCAACAAACTGTTGCCTCATCAGGAAAGAGGGAAGGAGAGGGGAAGACGAAAGGAAGTGGGTTTTAAGGGAGAGGGTAAGGAGTCATTCCAATCCCGGGAGCGGAAAGACTTACCTTAGGGGGAAAAAAGGACAGGTATACACTCGCACACACGCACATATCCATCCACACATACAGACACAAGCAGACATATTTGTCTGCTTGTGTCTGTATGTGTGGATGGATATGTGCGTGTGTGCGAGTGTATTACCTGTCCTTTTTTCCCCCTAAGGTAAGTCTTTCCGCTCCCGGGATTGGAATGACTCCTTACCCTCTCCCTTAAAACCCACTTCCTTTCGTCTTCCCCTCTCCTTCCCTCTTTCCTGATGAGGCAACAGTTTGTTGCGAAAGCTTGAATTTTGTGTGTGTGTTTGTGTTTGTTTGTGTGTCTATCGACCTGCCAGCGCTTTTGTTCGGTAAGTCACCTCATCTTTGTTTTTATATATAATGTTAAATAATTTAGTTAGATGTGAATGTGTTGAGGTGAAATTCTTTAGCCAGAAATTTGCTATTTTATCTTTTCCAGGGGCTTTCCAATTGTGAGGAGAATTAATAGCTCGGGTGACTTCATGTTGCAAAATTATCACTTCAGGCATTTGTGGTATCATCTTGTATGAGTCTGTTTCTGCTTGTATTCACTGTGCATGCCTGTTATGTTGTACTGGGTTTGACCATATGTTGCTCCAGAAGTGTTCCATGTCTGTTATGTTTGGTAGATTGTCTATTTTTATGTGTGTGTTATCTATTGTTTGGTAAAATTTCTTTTGGTTTGTGTTGAATGTTTGGTTTTGTTTCCTTCTATTTTCACTTTTTTTGTATCTTCTAAGTCGTTTGGCCAATGCTTGTCATTTCTGCTTCTTTTCATCTAATTGCTCTATTGCTTCTTGTTGTGAGATTTTACCTAACCTTTTTCGTTTTTTGTCTGATATTTCATTTCTTATAAATTGTGTTAGCTGTCCGATGTTTTTTCTCAGTTTTTCTATTCTGATCTGTAGCCTGTGTTGCCATGCTGGTTTTGTGGGTTTCTTCTGTGTGTTGGTTGTTTCTGATCTCTGCCTAGTGTGTATATTTAGTGTAGTGAGTGCTCCTACATAAACCAGTAGTTGTAACTCTTCCATAGTTGTGTATTCATTTATTTTGTTGTGTATGATTGTGTTGATAGTTTTTATTGTTGTTTCGACTTTTGGGTTATTTGGTGGTCTATGCAAGAATGGTCTAATGTCTGTATTTGTGTCTTTGTATTCTATATATGTCAACTGAAATTTTTCTTCTATATCTAACGTGTGTGTCACTTCATGTTCTATTTGTACTTGTGCTGGTGGATGTCTTAAGATTTCATTTTCCTCTGATTGTTTAATTGATGCATTTTGTTCTTTGTTTGTTTTCTCTGGGATGTTTGAGTCCATTACTTATTTTCTTCTTCTTCTAATTGCACATTATTTTGTTCCAGTATTTGTTGTACTTGTTGTTTGATGTTTTCTGATTCTGACTGGGGTATCCTGTTATTATTATTATTATTTCAGTAAAATGAAATGGATTTGGTGACAAAATATGTTTTCTTGTAGCTGCAAAGACAAGGTTTAAAATACCTTGAATATTAGACATAAACTATTCTTATTTTATTCATAATGCATGCGTAATCATCTATATGATATTATTGGAAGTCATGATCATGTTTGGTGTTGTGTGATAGGCTAACAGAAGCAAATCGTGTACCTGCCATCTTGATTTAATTTCTCGTGAAGGTAACATATGCTGTATTTAAACATTTTCTTATTTATAATTGCATGTTACAAAAGTATGCAGTTCCAGCAGTAGATGGCATTAAAAATCTCTCCAAAATGCTATTTTTGGTACAGTTCGTTGTGGTAAATTGGCAGGAAGTGCTGCTTTGGAATATAAAACCTTTGCCTAATCAGTTGCACTATGTAAACACAGTGACTTCAGTAGCAGTAGTTTAATCTGTGAATGTAAGGTGACCCTGTATTTTTTGAAGGACAGATTTGAGAAAAACCCTTGTCTTGTAATTGGGTAAATATGGTAATTTTATTAATAGTGTAACAGCTCTCTGTTCACAGAAATAATTAGTGTGCTCCTCCTCATAAATGTGACATTTCCTTTTCTATTATATGAAGTGATAATTGCCTAAGTTTTTAAAATAATTGAAATATTGTTCCTTTTAATTCTTTGCATCATTTATTTATTTATTTATTTACAGTTGTTACGTGTAGGCTGTGCTATGTGTGAAAGTTGTTGTGACAAATATTGTGTTACATTTAATTAATTAATTCATTTCCAGATTGGTCGAATGTTCCCTCAGGCAGTTTATTTCCCCATAAGGACATTGTACCTTACACTGAAAATAGAACAGAGAGAACGAAATAAAAATGTCGAAATGGTACCTGTGACTAAACAGGTAAGTGCAACAGAAATAAAATATCCCTAACTTTTGCACTCTAGCTATATTTTACTTGCTTTTCCAGTTATCTCGTAATATGAGTAGTAGTGGTAGTAGTAGGCTTGTTGTTGTAGTCGTCACCATCTTCACTCAAAAGACTGGTTTGATGCAGCTCTCCATGCTGCTCTATCCTGTGCAACCCCCTTCATATCTGAGAAATTACAGCAACCTACATCTCTCTGAATCTGCCTACTGTATTCATTCTTTATCTCCCTCTCCAATTTTTACCTCACATGCTTCCCCCCAGCACTACATTGGTGATCTCTTGGTGCCTCAGAATGTGTCCTACCAGCCAATCCCTTCTTTTGGTCAGGTTGTATCACAAATTTATCTTCTCCCAATTCTGTTCAGTACCTCCTTGTTAGTTACATGGTCTACCCATCTAATCTTCAGCATTGTTATGTAACACCACATTTGAAAACTTCTATTCTCTTCTTGTCTAAACTATTTATCGTCCATGTTTCACGTCGATACATGGCTATACTCCATACAAATACTTCCAGAAAAATCCTAAGGGCCCAGGTTTGATTCCCTGTTGGCTCGGAGATTTTCTCGCTCAGGAACTGGGTGTTGTGTTGCCCTAATCATCATCATTTCATCCCCATTGATGTGCAAGTTGCTGAAGTGGCGTCAAATCGAAAGACTTGAACCTGGCGAACGGTCTACCCGACGGGAGGCCCTAGGCACATGGCATTTTTATTTACTTTCAGAAAAGACATCCTGACAAATCTGTTCTTGATGTTAACAGATTTCTCTTCAGAACACTTTCCTTGCCATCGCCAGTCTACATTTTATATCCTCTCTACTTCAACAGTCATCAGTTGTTCTGCTTCCCAAGTAGGAAAACTCGTTTACTACTTTAAGGTGTCTCATTTCCTAATCTGGTTCCCTCAGTATCATGTGATTTAATTCGACTACATTCCATTATCATCATTTTGCTTTTGTTGATGTTCATCTTATATCCTCCTTTCACAATCCTGTCCATTCTGTTCAACTGCTCTTCCAAGTCTTTTGCTGGCTCTGACAAAATTACAATGTCATCGCAAACCTCGAGGCTTTTATTTCTTCCCCCTGGACTTTAATTCCTACTCCAAATTTTTCTTTTGTTTCCTTTACTGCTTGCACAATACATAGAGTGAATAACATCAGGAATAGGCTACAACCCTGTCTCCTTCCTTTATCAACCACTGCTTCCCTTTCGTGCCCCTTGACACTTAACAACTGCCATGTGGTTTCTGTACAAATTGTAAATAGCCTTTTGTTACCTGTATTTTGCCCCTGCCACCTTTAGAATTTCAGAGAGTATTCCAGTCAACATTTTCAAAAGCTTTCTCTAAATCTACAAACGCTATAAATGTTGGGTTGCCTTTCCCTAACCTATCTTCTATGAAAAGTCATAGGGTCAGTATTGCCTTGCGTGTTTCTACATTTCTGCGGAATCCAAACTGATCTTCCCCTAGGTCAGTTTCTACCAGTTTTTCCATTTTTCTGTAAAGGATTTGTGTTATTATTTTGCAGCTATGACTTATTGAACTGATAGTTCAGTTATTTTCACACCTGTTGTCACCTGCTTTCTTTGGAGTTGGGTTATCACATTCGTCTTGAAGTGTCTGATGTCTTATACATCTTGCCCACCAGGTGGAAGAGTTTTGTCATAGCTGGCTCTCCCAAGGCTATCAGTAGCTTTACTGCCAGGGTCTTGTTTTGACTTAAGTCTTTCAGTTCTTTGTCACGTTTTTCATCCAGTATTATATATCCCTTCTCATCTTCCTCTATGTCCCCTTCCATTTGCATAATATTGGCCTCAAGTACATCACCATTGTATAGACCCTGTATATACTCTTTCCACATTTCTGCTTTCTCTTCTTTGCTTAGGGCTGGTTTTTTATCTGAGCTCTTGATATTCATATAGGTGGTTCTCTTTTTTCCAAAGATCTCTTCAATTTTCCTGTAGGCAGTATCTGTCGTACCCCTTGTGATATACACTTCAACATCCTTACATTTGTCCTCTAGCCATTCCTGCCTAGCCATTTTGCACTCTCTCTCTCTCTCTCTCTCTCTCTCTCTCTCTCTCTTCCTCCTTTTCACCTGCTTCATTCCTTGCTGATTAAATGTCATATCTCTTCTGTTACTCAAGGATTTCTACTAGCCCTCTGGTGCCTTCACTATTTCGTCTCTCAAAGCTACCCATTCTTCTTCTACTATATTTCTTTCCTCCATTCTTGTCAATCGTTCCCTAACGCTCTCTCTGAAATTCTCTACAACCTCTGGTTCTTTCAGTTTACCCAAGTCCCACCTTCTTAAAATGTCACCTTTTTGCAGTTTCTTAAGTTTTAATCTACAGTTCATAATCAATAAATTGTAGTCAGAGTCCACGTCGGCCCCTGGAAATGTCGTACAATTTAAAACCTGGTTCCTAAATCTCTGTATAACCATTATATAATCAATCTGAAACCTTTAGGTGTCTCCAGGTCTATTCCACGTATACCGTATTTACTCGAATCTAAGCCACACTTTTTTTCCAGTTTTTGTAATCCAGAAAACAGCCTGCGGCTTAGAATCGAGTGCAAAGTAAGTTGAAGTTCTGAGAAATGTTGGTAGGTGCCGCCACAACTAACATCTGCCGTCGAATATATGTAGCGCTACGTAGGCATGCTTTGCAGGCACAAAGATAAATACTGGCGCCAAAACCTCTGCGTCAGTAAATAAATTAAAGAGGCATTTCAATGTACTACGAAAATCTGACTGGCAAGACTGTTTGGGATGTTTGTCAATGTGGCCAACTCTATGTTCTGAATTTTTTCCTACCTGTGAGAAGAGGTGGTTGCTAATAGGAACTTTTATGAATTGTGAATCACATGCAGTATTCTCTCACCATAAGAATAATACGAATATAAACATTTTTCCATGTGTTCTTTCGTGTTTGCTGCTATCTCATTTAAATCCTGTGTGCCTAGTGAACTACGAAACTAGAGTGAGACAACAGCAAATGCGGAAGAATATACATATAATGTCATGTTTATATTTGTATTATTCTTATGCCTGATAGTGATACAGTCAGAAATGAAGCACGGCAATTGACTAGATTTTTAAATCTAAGATGACTCTAATTTCTGTGCAGAATGTAATGTACTAAAGAGCCGACAGGCCGTAAACACTCAGAATGCGACAAATGAACGCATGACACAGTACAGTAATGCATTTTCAGCTTAGAGTGACGTAAACACCTATAAGAAAGAGAACGGCACTTATCAGATCAAAGAAAAATAAGCAATCAATTCAAACCAGACAAAGCATGTGAAAAAGGAATGGTGCCCGTATAAATACGGACGGAGCGCCTGACACATAGCAATGGCTACCCGGTAAAGCTTAACTGCTAAGCTTACGACTCGAACCAAACTACTGTAGCTGTATCGTCATTCATTCGACCTAAATTGTGTCTCATATTACAATGGACCAACTTTGTTTCGATTTGGAGGTGCGGCCTAGAATCATTATTTTGTTACTTAATTAACTTGCTGTGTGTTTTTAATTATTGAGACATGGGCACTAACGAGTGTACTGCAGAACAACATAATCTAAAAGAAAACAACAAATGAGTTTTGTAACATTTTAACATGTGTGTTTGTACCTAGATGCAATAGATGTTTCACATGTTGATATATTTGTAATGTTTAATGATTTAGAGTAGTTCAGTACTCTAATTAAGTATTAATAAAGCCTTGATGAATATATTCGTCAGGTCAGAGATCTTCAAATAAAAAAGATTATTTTGTAATTTACTTCTTTTCTTTTGCTTGTCAGGCTTCCACCTCTGATACTGGTAATACTGCTGTGGGCAGCCCAACACCAGGTGTTGCAGGTAAGGAGCATCCTTTTACGATCCACAGTCAAATATATGAATCCATATGGTTGGACTATTCATTTTCTCACTTACCATCCAAATTGACGATCTGCTGTAAGAAATCACCACAGTACAAGGTGGGACCAAGGAAAATAAAAGTATTCTTGATGATACTAGAAGTCATAATTGTAATAAGTGAACAGAGCATCTCAAAACAGGGAAGAAAGAATGCAGTTTGAATGCAATTTGGTGATTACTTTCGGAAATAACCAAGAATGTAAGATATGGAATATAATGAGCATCTACATAATTTACAATGGATGTTGGAGGGTGCTTTGCTAGTCATTCTCTCTCTCGTTCCACTCGCAAATTGAATGAGGGACGGTATCGGTATGAGCTCCAGTTTCCCTTATTTTTTCCTTACTCAAGTTTGGAGACAGTAGAGCCCTTCTACAGGCTGTCACAACTGCTGATTCTCCAAACTTTCTCAATACCAGGTCATGAAAAGCTCTTGCTCTTCGCTCCTAGGATTCTCATTAAATTTTGGGCAAACCATTTTCATAAAACTCTCATATTGCTCCATTTCCACATACTCATACTGTTAAAATTGACTGCTAACACATCTAGCAACGTGCCTTTGAATTGCTTCAATGTCGACCCAAAATCCGATCAAATGGGGGTTTCAAATACTCGAGCAGTATTGAGGAGTGAATCACACATGCTTCCTGAACATGGTGTCTTTTATAGATGAGCTGCACATTCACAAAACTAAGAGTAAACTGTTTTAGTCCCAGCATATGCCTTCTCTACGACTAACCTTATGTTCTCACTACATTTCATGCTGTTTTGTAACTTGATAGCTGACACATGAGACTGAGTGGAGTAACATACCATTAACATTGTATTAAGGCAGCAAAGAAATATATCTCCTACTCATCCAATTTAACTTACATTCATTCACCTTTGAAGCAGTCTTGCTATTCATTGAACCAAAAAGAAATTCTGTCCAAGTCATCCCTAATCCTCCTATACCCACCCAGTGACATCAGTTTTCTGTGCACAACAGCTTTGCGGGCGAGTAGTTTCAGGTAGCTGCCTACGTTTTCTGGCAGATGTACATGGAGGACAGGAGTACTCCTTTGACACTTCGATGTGGCACTTCCGAAGTTACATTCAGCTACTAGTGTCCTTAGTTCTCTCGGTATAAAAGTTTTCGAGCCACTCGTATATTTGAGAACCTATTCTGTGTGCTCAGACCTTTGTTAATATTCTGTAGCGTGGTACCCCATTGAACACTTTCTGGAAATCTAGAGATACAGAATCTTGCCATTGGTCTGCACTCACCATTTGTAGGATATCATATGTGAAAAGTGTGGACTAGTTTCTAAATCCTTTTGGAATTGTGGAAAGATCTTCTCTATCTAGGGAACTAATTGTATTTGTGCTGAGGGTGTGCTCAAGGATCGCATAGCAGACCAGCATTTAAGATATTGGTATATAATTGTGCACATTTCTTCTATTTCTCTCTCCTTCTGTATGGGATTAACCTGCACCTTTGACAGTCACATAGGACCATTCATTATGCAAGAGGTCCACATTGAATGTGAGCTAAGGTGTGCCAATGCCACACAGTACTACTTGAAACTGACTTGGAAATTGATGAAGGGGTGTAGTTTTGTTTGCTTCAAGGTGGTTCAGCTATTTAGTGCAAGTATTGAAAGTGCAGCTTGTTTTTCTGTTGTTAATGTGTTTCTTTCCAAGTTGCATCACTTGGCGGTGTTGCTGTAGTGGAAAGAAGCAAAACTGTGGTGAGCACTGTGGCTGTGCACGGAATACTTTGTGATTTGCATTTGTGTTGTCAAGGAATGCAGGGGAACGAAATTTATTGTGATTAGGTACGATGATAATGAGCAAACACTGTAGACATTGGGAGAGTTTCAGAAGATTGTTTCATTGTGGTCTCAAAGATTTGAAAGGACCACCACGGAGTAGCATATCATCTCTGATAAACTAACCAAGGGTCTTGCAAAGTGTAAGTTGCAATACTGTTTGGTAGGTGCGTTATAACCCAAATAATTATTAGATTCGCATTAGCTAAGCATCAGTGCATGTGATACTATATGAATGACAATGACAAAAACATTGGCTTGATGGGTTCCTCATATTTTAACACTCATTCAAGGGGAGGAGAGTGTGACATCTGCAGTGAAAATGTTGAAGATGGACAGGGCCATCCTTCCTTGGCCTTGTCCATCTTCAACATTTTCACTGCAGATGTCACTCTCTCCTCCCCTTGTATGAGTGTTGGATGAGAGTTTTGCTGCCGTCTAATCACTGTGACCCCCATGAACCATGGACCTTGCCGCTGGTGGGGAGGCTTGCGTGCCTCAGCGATACAGATAGCCGTACCGTAGGTGCAACCACAACGGAGGGGTATCTGTTGAGAGGCCAGACAAACGTGTGGTTCCTGAAGAGGGGCAGCAACCTTTTCAGTAGTTGCAGGGGCAACAGTCTGGATGATTGACTGATCTGGCCTTGTAACATTAACCAAAACGGCCTTGCTGTGCTGGTACTGCGAACGGCTGAAAGCAAGGGGAAACTACAGCCGTAATTTTTCCCGAGGACATGCAGCTTTACTGTATGGTTCAATGATGATGGCGTCCTCGTGGGTAAAATATTCCGGAGGTAAAATTGTCCCCCATTCGGATCTCCGGGCGGGGACCACTCAAGAGGATGTTGTTATCAGGAGAAAGAAAACTGGCGTTCTACGGATCGGAGTGTGGAATGTCAGATCCCTGAATCGGGCAGGTAGGTTAGAGAATTTAAAAAGGGAAATGGATAGGTTAAAGTTAGATATAGTGGGAATTAGAGAAGTTCGGTGGCAGGAGGAACAAGACTTCTGGTCAGGTGACTACAGGGTTATAAACACAAAATCAAATAGGGGTAATGTAGGAGTAGGTTTAATAATGAATAGGAAAATAGGAATGCGGGTAAGCAACTACAAACAGCATAGTGAACGCATTATTGTGGCCAAGATAGATACGAAGCCCACACCTACTACAGTAGTACAAGTTTATATGCCAACAAGCTCTGCAGATGACGAAGAATTTGAAGAAATGTCTGATGAAATAAAAGAAATTATTCAGGTAGTGAAGGGAGATGAAAATTTAATAGTCATGGGTGACTGGAATTCGGGTGTAGGAAAAGGGAGAGAAGGAAACGTAGTAGGTGGATATGGATTGGGGCTAAGAAATGAAAGGAAGCCTCGTGGTAGAATTTTGCACAGAGCACAACTTAATCATAGCTAACACTTGGTTCAAGAATCATAAAAGAAGGTTGTATACATGGAAGAATCCTGGAGATACTAAAAGCTATCAGATAGATTATATAATGGTAAGACAGAGATTTAGGAACCAGGTTTTAAATTGTAAGACATTTCCAGGGGCAGATGTGGACTCTGACAACAATCTATTGGTTATGACCTGTAGATTAAAACTGAAGAAACTGCAAAAAGGTGGGAATTTAAGGAGATGGGACCTGGATAAACTAAAAGAACCAGAGGTTGTACAGAGATTCAGGGAGAGCATAAGGGAGCAATTGACAGGAATTGGGGAAATAAATACAGTAGAAGAAGAATGGGTAGCTTTGAGGGATGAAGTAGTGAATGCAGCAGAGGATCAAGTAGGTAAAAAGACGAGGGCTAGTAGAAATCCTTGGGTAACAGAAGAAATATTGAATGTAATTGATGAAAGGAGAAAATATAAAAATGCAGTAAATGAAGCAGGCAAAAAGGAATACAAACGTCTCAAAAATGAGATCGACAGGAAGTGCAAAATGGCTAAGCAGGGATGGCTAGAGGACAAATGTGAGGATGTAGAGGCTTATCTCACTAGGGGGTAAGATAGATACTGCCTACAGGAAAATTAAAGAGACCTTTGGAGATAAGAGAACCACTTGTATGAACATCAAGAGCTCAGATGGAAACCCAGTTCTAAGCAAAGAAGGGAAAGCAGAAAGGTGGAAGGAGTATATAGAGGATCTATAGAAGGGCGATGTACTTGAGGACAATATTATGGAAATGGAAGAAGATGTAGATGAAGATGAAGTGGGAGATACGATACTGTGTGAAGAGTTCGACAGAGCACTGAAAGACCTGAGTCGAAACAAGGCCCCCGGAGTAGACAACATTCCATTGGAACTACTGACGGCCTTGGGAGAGCCAGTCCTGACAAAACTCTACCATCTGGTGAGCAAGATGTATGAAACAGGCGAAATACCCTCAGACTTCAAGAAGAATATAATAATTCCAATCCCAAAGAAAGCAGGTGTTGACAGATATGAAAATTACCGAACAATCAGTTTAATAAACCACAGCTGCAAAATACTAACACGAATTCTTTACAGACGAATGGAAAAACTAGTAGAAGCCGACCTCGGGGAAGATCAGTTTGGATTTCGTAGAAATACTGGAACACATGAGGCAATACTGACCTTATGACTTATCTTAGAAGAAAGATTAAGGAAAGGCAAACCTACGTTTCTAGCATTTGTAGACTTAGAGAAAGCTTTTGACAACGTTAACTGGAATACTCTCTTTCAAATTCTGAGGGTGGCAGGGGTAAAATACAGGGAGCAAAAGGCTATTTAAAATTTGTACAGGAACCAGATAGCAGTTATAAAGAGTCGAGGGGCATGAAATGGAAACAGTGGTTGGGAAGGGAGTAAGACAGGGTTGTAGCCTCTCCCTGATGTTATTCAATCTGTATATTGAGCAGGCAGTAAAGGAAACAAAAGAAAAATTTGGAGTAGGTATTAAAATCCAGGGAGAAGAAATAAAAACTTTGAGGTTCGGCGATGACATTATAATTCTGTCAGACACAGCAAAGGACTTGGAAGAGCAGTTGAATGGAATGGACAGTGCCTTGAGAGGAGTATATAAGATGAACATCAACAAAAGCAAAATGAGGATAATGGAATGTAGTAGAATTAAGTCGGGTGATACTGAGGGAATTAGATTAGGAAATGAGACACTTAAAGTAGTAAAGGAGTTTTGCTATTTTGGGACCAAAATAATTGATGATGGTCGAAGTAGAGAGGATATAAAATGTAGACTGGCAATGGCAAGGAAAGCGTTTCTGAAGAACAGAAATTTGTTAACATCGGGTATAGATTTAAGTGTCAGGAAGTCTTTTCTGAAAGTATTTGTATGGAGTGTAGCCATGTATGGAAGTGAAACATGGACGATAAATAGTTTGAACAAGAAGAGAATAGAAGCTTTCGAAATGTGGTGCTACAGAAGAATGCTGAAGATTAGATGGGTAGATCACATAACTAATGAGGAAGTATTGAATAGGATTGGGGAGAAGAGAAGTTTGTGGCACAACTTGACCAGAAGAAGGGATTGGTTGGTAGGACATGTTCTGAGGCATCAAGGGATCACCAATTTAGTATTGGAGGGCAGCGTGGAGAGTAAAAATTGTAGAGGGAGGCCAAGAGATGAATACACTAAGCAGATTCAGAAGGATGTAGGTTGCAGTGGGTACTGGGAGATGAAGAACTTTGCACAGGATAGAGTAGCATGGAGAGCTGCATCAAACCAGTCTCAGGACTGAAGACCACAACAACAACAACAACAACAATCACTGTGAATCAATGTTGGGTTCACCCTTAGAGTCCATAATGAAAAAAAGAAGCGAAAAATGGAAACACACAGATTTTTCTCCACAAAGGAAGACAAAGATGAAGTCCTTCTCTGGGAAGGTTATACTGTCTCTCTCTTTTGTGATGGGTGGGAAATGATGTTAACCAACTATTAGGCTGAGGAGAGATTGTGAAACACATGTGACTCCTGCATAACAATGTGCCTGCTCGCAGTGCTCAAGAGATGAAATCTTACCTCATCCATATTATTTGCCGGAAATAACACACAGTATTTCTCACTCTTCCGAAAACTGAAGGAACATTGTGTGGATAGCATTCCACCAGTGGTGACAAGGCAGTTGCAGCTGTGGAAAACTTTTTCCACAGTCAAAAACTTTTTCCAGAGTCAAACTGAAGTCTTTTAGGCTGTGTCCTACGTAAGCATCAGAAGTGACTGACAGCGAGGGATGCCTGGATACGCCACACTCCAGCAAAAAGCAGCCGCATTGGGTGAAAAGTTTGGGTGTCCTCCATGTGAGCGACAATCACCCGCTACAAGATGGCTACGTGGAGCCAACTAGCTATTTCAACAAAACGGCACCCTAAACTGTAGAATACTGTAGCTCAAGAGTAAATGAACAAAATTAGCTTTACAAAGGTAATTAAAGCAAAAAGGAATGCTGTGCATGAAATTTCCAAAGGGAGGAATCTTCATTGAGAATTTCATAATTTTTATCATCAACTATGAAGGTCACCAGACAAATTCTTCAAATACACGTGAATGAGCAGAGTAGCGTTCAACTTTCTCATCAGTAAATTGAAGATGAATGTTTTTTACATGATCAAGAACTTTTAATGCGGAAGAATGACTAACAACTTTAAATACAAAGAATGCAGGTGGTGTCTTGGAGTTATCTGTGGTGTAAAGTAGCGTACTCGATTGACAAGGGTGGTTGATCAACGGACATGGGTTCAGTTCTCGGCTGTTTCTTAAATTTTAACTGACTCAGCTGCAATTCTGTATACTAAGTTTTATGTACACTGATTACACTGCATCGCCAAGTATATTTGTAAGTGAAACTTCCTGGCGGATTAAGCGCACACTCCGCTGCAGAGTGAAAATCTAATTCTATATTTGTAAGTTCTTGTCAAATTACTTGATCTACAAGTGTGTATATACCTATCTCAGTATATCACACACATTAAATTCGTAATAAAATACAATCAGTAACCATGAAATTTTACTGATACTCGATTGTTGCGAATGTAATTCATCAGCAATAAATATTAAGGCCAAGTCTGCCTAAGTAAAGCGTACACGAGTTTTGAGAACAAAGTCAAACATTTCGTGAAATTATTTGTCTGAACTATGAAATAAAGAGTACTAGAGAAACATTTGATGTTTCTCAGTTGGATTCTTATTGGCACCCCATTTGCCATGCTAACATCTTCTTTTCTCAACAATTCTAACTTTAGTACTTGATTCGAAGGAAGCCTTTTTCACATTTAAATATTGCACCAATGTATCTTTTTATATGCAAAATAGCTAGGCCTTGAACAGATGAACGTTTTCACACTTCATTTACATAGCTTGCAGCAGTTTTTTGTGGAATATTTCGATTTTTCCTCGGCTCGGTGATTATGTTTTACTCAACTATCCTGATTACTTTGAGGCAATTAAATATTTTCAAGCAAAACTAGACCTCATGCTGGTCACTTCGGTACGCTATTTGCCTGTTTCTCTCTTTTTTTTTTACTATGAAAATTCTGACAAAAACTCACTGTGTAATTTGTAGGGAGTCTTGTTTTTGCCCTGCTCACATGTTTGACAAAAATGTATCAAGTGTTAATCATACGATAAAATGGTCCTTTCTGCGTGCAGTCATTCCCAAAGAATGTCGTCTCGATATCTTGAAACGTTTATGAGATATGACGATTTTTATGACCATTTTATTCCCGATGCACAGGAAAGGATGCGGATGCGCCGCGAGTGACCCTTCCATGTATATAACAACCAATATTGCAAGAATGAAAAGAGATATCTTTCTGCTCCCAACTTTAAATACAATTTGGATATTAGATAGACTGGTTACATTTCATAAATAATAATGTATGGCCTAAAATGAACTATGCAGAAAGTCTAGGCAATGTGATTTTACCTCTACAAACTCTTAAAAATTTTGTACAGACATGTACTCAATTTTGTGCACCACAGTGTGACATTCACCTGCTTTATTTCTTTGTTGATAGTCCTTGGGTTCGACGTACAGTACTTTTATACTGGCTGAAAATTGGGGCGTTGAGTTCAACACTGACTACTGTATTTAATGTAGCTGCAATCGCACAGTTGCGTTTCACATTTCTTTACTTTCACTGTTCACAAACCCCCAATATTGCGCAATTATATGGCCTGTTCACTATTGTTAAATGTTGATCAGCCTCATTAATAGTTTGCAGACAAAATCAGCTAACTGCTACAATGGTTTACTGTTGGAACAGCTATGAGCAGTGTTGTGGATTGGCAAGAGAGCCAACCCAGGAATACTAGAGGAAGCTGAAAGGCATGCATTTTAGCTCACGCAGGCTGGCGTGAGGTCTGGAACAGGACAAGGAAATTAGAACTTTGAAAAAATGGACGTAGCTGGTGGAATACTTAACTTTAATCCATTAATGGTGAACGTCGGTCTTGCCGTTACATGATTCACAATATTAATAGCAACTGATAATGGCGCCTTGCTAGATCGTAGCAAATGACGTAGCTGAAGGCTATGCTAACTATCGTCTCGGCAACTGAGAGCGTATTTTGTCAGTGAACCATCGCTAGCGAAGTCGGTTGTACAACTGGAGCGAGTGCTAGGAAGTCTCTCTAGACCTGCCGTGTGGCGGCGCTCGGTCTGCAATCACTGATAGTGGCGACATGCGGTTCCGACGTATACTAACGGACCGCGGCCGATTTAAAGGCTACCACCTAGTGTGGTGTCTGGCGGTGACACCACATTCCTCCCCCGCAAATCGGCGAACGGTTGTGGCATAAGGCATCCGCCCGCCGTGGGGAGGACCCCATGTTGATGTATGCGACGAGGTGGGGAGCTTAACAACAGGCGAGGCTGTGCCACCCGCACCCTGCCATTCGGTCCGCGGGGAGCTAGGAAATGCCTGAAAACCTGCTCCAGGTTGCACGCCAACATCCGGTGTATGCGCCCGCAGAGAGACAGGAGGGGCCGAAGGGTTGACCTCCATCGGGCCGGGGCACCCGACGGGCGAAGACGACATATGGTCCGGAGCGTGCAAGAGTTCCATGTCGGAGGACAACTGGTCACGGGAAGCGATCGGCGGCGCGTGACCCAGGGAGGCGCCTGGCGGTTGCAGCGACGTGTCCACTGCGGGCGTCGCCGGCGGGAGAACAGGCGGCGGCGGCGCGTCGCCATGGGGCAAAATGGAAGGCAGCGTCAGTAACACCTGGGGCTGAGGCGAGCCAGTAGATGGGTCCCCAGGACGCTGACTGGACGGCACCGTCGCCGAAAGCAGACGGCGAGCGGCAGATCCCATGCGATGACAAGAGGCGCAGCTGGTTGAGATGCCGGCGCACCTCACCAGAGGCCCCCAAAACCAGAAACATAGCGCGTCCGAGGCAGCGAAGAATGCGCCCTTCGAGCCAAAGCCGTGAACCTCGGTAGTGACGATAGTAGATAACGTCGCCTGGAGCAAAAGCAAGTGTCTGAAGCTGCACAGGAACCTGATGTGGCGGATGTAGCAAAGACATCAAGGTTCGATGATGACGACCGTGAAGGAACTCAGCCGGCGAGCTACCATCTCGGGGCTGAGAGTGATACGAGGACAAAAAGAGCAATAACGCGTCCTCCCGAGAATGCGACTCTTTTAACTTCAACATCTGTGACTTGAAAGTCCTGACCAATCGTTCTGCGGCACCATTGGACTGTGGCGAAAATGGCGCGGACGTCAGATGTTGAATACCAGTGGCCTTGCAGAATGACTGAAATTCTGCGGACATGAATTGTGGGCCAATGTCGGAAACAATAGTCTGTGGAAGACCTTCAATGCAAAAATAGCAGATAACGCTTGGATGGTGGCAGATGAAGTCGTGGAAGACTTCCGGACAACAAAAGGAAAATTACTGAATGAATCGACCACAACCAACCATCGAGCATTCCAGAATGGACCAGCAAAATCGATGTGTAATCGTTGCCAAGGGGAAGTGGCTTTTGGCCATGCAAAGAATTTCCGTGGTGGGGCTCTTTGTTGTTCGGCACACACCATGCAAGAAGAGCACATATTCGTAATTGCGGCATCGATTCCGAACCAAGTAAAGTGCTGACGAGCAAGTTGTTTCGTTCTCACTATACCCCAATATCCTTGGTGGAGAAGCTGTAAGACAGAGGACTGTAACGGACATGGGACCACGACCCTGGACTGATCATTATCAGAACGCAGCAGCAAAACACCACGTCGAACAAAAAGTCTCTCCCTGTGAGCACTGATCGAGGTGGCGCAGTGGTTAGACACTGGACTCGCATTCGGGAGGACGACGGTTCAATCCCCTGTCCGGCCATCCTGATTTAGGTTTTCCGTGATTTCCCTAAATCGCTCCAGGCAAATGCCGGGGTGGTTCCTTTCAAAGGGCACGGCCGACTTCCTTCCCCGTCCTTCCCTAATCCGATGAAACCGATGACCTCGCTGTCTGGTCTCCTTCCCCCAAAAACCACCACCATCTCCCTGTGAGCAAAAAATCGGCGAACCAATAGATCCCTGATCCGTGACTTTGACAAGGGCCACTGTGTAGCAACAAAACGCAGAACGGTAGCAAGGACAGGGTCGGCAGCTGTGACTGTAGCTACACGATGAAAATCAGTCGGAAACGATTGGACCACGTCATCGGTTTCCGCATCAATGAACGTGCAAGCAAGTTCGGAGGAATCGAATGCCCTATCCTCAGCAACAGGCAAACTGGATAACGCGTCGGCGTTTCCATGCATAGCAGTGGACCGATACAAGATATCGTAGCGGTAATGCGAGAGGAAAATAGACCAGTGAATGAATTTCTGCGCTGTACGTGGAGGCACAGGCTTGTTCGGATGAAAAAGCGATGTCAAAGGTTTGTGGTCAGTGATGATGGTAAAGTGACGACCATACAAGAAATCATGAAACTTGTAACACCAAATACGAGAGCTAATACTTCTTTCTCGATCTGTGAATAATTTCTTTGCGCAGACGAGAGCAATTTGGACGCAAAGGCAATAGGGCGATCGTGCGATCCATCTTTGTGCGCAAGCACAGCACTGATCCCGAAATCTGATGCATCCACCATCAACAAAAGGGGTTTCTGGGGATCTTATGGCATAAGGCAAGTATTGGAAAGCAACGCCGATTTCAACTGGCGAAAGGTGCGTTCGCATTCCGTCGTCCAGACGAACGGAACACCTTTACGGCGAAAGCGATGAAGCGGAGCTGAAATGGAAGAGGCATGGCACACATATTTATGGTGAAAGTTGATTTTTCCCAGCACACCCTGTAGCTACTTCAAATTCTGCGGCGAAGGCAAGTCTTGTATGGCACGGAAGTGCTCAGGACTGGGATGTATGCCTTGGGCATTGATTACATGTCCCAGGTAGGGCAAGTCACAAGCAAAAAACACACATTTGTCCTTCCGCAAACGAAGACCATTTTGTTGCAAGACCTGAATTAATGTTCTGAGATTGGCTAAATGTTCTTCTTCCGTCTTTCCGGAGATCACAATATCGTCCAGATAGTTTGCTGCAGTAGGGACCAACGCACAAACAGTTTGTAGATATTGCTGAAACAATTCAGGGGTGGATGCACACCTGAATGGCAGTCGTTTGAATCGATACAAACCAAGATGCATGTTAACCACCAAAACGCGCTGGGATTCTTCGTCCACCAGTATTTGCAAGTACGCATCTGCTAGGTCCAACTTCGAAAAATATTTACCCGGGCACAGTTTGTCAAAAAGATCTTCCGGGCGGGGTAAAGGAAAAGTTGCAATCACTAGTTGTGGATTCACTGTTGCCTTGAAGTCCATACGAAGTCTCAATTTTCCGGAAGGTTTTGGCAAAATTACTAAGGGTGATGCCCAGAGAGAAGCCTGCACACGTTCAATCACACCTTGTGATTCCAAATCGTGTAATGTTTTTGCGACTTCATCACGCAATGCGTGGGGAACGTTGCGCGCTCTGAAAAATTTCGGTTGCGCATTTACTTTCAGTTCCAAACGTGCTTTATAGTTCTTAGCGCAACCAAGGCCCGGTGCAAAAATGTCTGCAAATTCTTCACATAGACGAGAAACACTGTCTGAAGGCACAGTCTGGTTCACTGATAGGACCTGATTTACTATAGACAAGTTAAACAACTGAAATAAATCGAAACCAAACAAGTTCACTGCAGAAGAAGAGCGAAGGACGTAAAATGTCACAAGGTTTGTTTGTCCCTTGTATGTTGCAAGAAGGCTGCACTGTCCTAACACAGGGATTTCTTGACCGGAATAACTACTTAACTTAACATTTGCGGCACGCAATGGAGGTGTGCCCAGCTGTTTGTACGTGTCGTGATTGATCAGTGAAACTGCAGCCCCGGTATCGAGCTGGAATGGTATCACTTTGCCGTTAATGTCCAAATCTACAAAAAGTTTATTGTCCTGCTGACGACAAGAGCGACTGTCTCGTGCAACGTGAACTGACACTGGTACAGAATCACTTGCGACTTGACGGGATTTCCGGTGATGTCGACGCACACTGTTTGTGGGACGAACACAGTCACTATTAAAGAGAGTGGCACTGAGCGGAGTGGAATGAACTACATGAATTTCCATGGGTGCAGTTTCACGAGCTTGAGTATCCTTGGTTCGAATTCGGCACGAAGAAAAGGGCCTGGAATGGTTGTGAATGTCCGATCCGAGCTTTTTCTGGCAAACACTCTGAACATGTCCTTTTTTATTACAGAAAAAGCAAATAGCTTGGCGTGATGGGCAGTTCTCACGCGTATGTCTAGTAGCACACCGCGGGCATGATTTTAGCACTGCATTTGCTTGCCTGCGTGGCACACGTGGCTGAGAGCCTGGCGGCATCTGCGCGGCCGGGCGCGAGGACTGTTTACTGTTCCGTGCAGCTTGCCCGGTGGGCCGGTTAACCTGACACACGGGTGGCGAATTTTCAAATGATTCCTCAGCAAAGTCAAGTGTGTCCTGCCGATACAATATGTTTATCACTTGTTGACGGGAGGGATTGACTAGGTTCCCTTATACGAACATCAGAAACATTCTTTGCAATTGCATCACGTACCATAGTATCTGAATAAGGGAGTCCACATTGACACTCAAAAGCACAATCCCTAGTAAGGCCTTGCAAAGTTGCAACCCACTCCCGATTAGTTTGACCTGCCGCACGTTTTGTACGAAAGAAGGTATACCTTTTCGCAACTACATTGACTGGTTCTTTGAAATATGCATCTAATGCACACAAAATTTCGTCGTAGGACAGAGTTGCTACGTCACGTTGGGGAAATAATTTGACTATCACTCGGTACGTTTGTACCCCGAAGGAGGAAAGGAGAAAAGGCTGCCGCTCATTACCTTGAATTCTGTAGGCGGCGAGATGGAATCCAAATTGGCGTGACCACTCCGTCCAGCTTTCCAGTGCAGTATCAAAAAGTCGAAAAGTTGGTGCAACAGCGTGTTGTGGCTGCGGTAGCGGTGGAGCGTCGGCTGCCGCATTGTTTTGCATTGCACGGTGACCCTGGACGAGCTGTCCAAGGGCATCCAGTAAGGCCTGCGTCTCCTGATTCTGTAAGCGATAAAATTCGGACAGTACATCTGGAGATTGTGGCGAAGCCATTACACAAGTAAATCAGAGCAATATTGATACGAACGCGGATTGGCCTCGTCGCCAAATGTTGTGTATTGGCAGGAGAGCCAACCCAGGAATACTAGATGAAGCCGAAAGGCACGCGTTTTAGCTCACGCAGGCTGGTGTGAGGTCTGGAACAGGACAAGGAAATTAGAACTTAGAAATAATGGACGTAGCTGGTGGAATACTTAACTTTAATCCATTAATGGTGAACGTCGGTCTTGCCGTTACATGATTCACAATATTAATAGCAACTGATAATGGTGCCTTGCTAGGTCGTAGCAAATGACGTAGCTGAAGGCTATGCTAACTATCGTCTCGGCAACTGAGAGCGTATTTTGTCAGTGAACCATCGCTAGCGAAGTCGGTTGTACAACTGGGACGAGTGCTAGGAAGTCTCTCTACACCTGCCGTGTGGCGGCGCTCTGTCTGCAATCACTGATAGTGGCGACACACGGTTCCGACATATACTAATAGACCGCGGCCGATTTAAAGGCTACCACCTAGCAAGTGTGGTGTCCAGCGGTGACACCACATGCAGTTAAAACCTAATCACACAGTTCACAGTTCTTGCAGAATAATACGGTATGTGTGACACAGTTTTTCAAATAAATTAAACAAACATTGCCATTAATTGTTCTAACACGCAGCCTATTTGTGCTACACTTATTCCACTGTTAAGTTGGATGGATTGTTGTTAATCTAACCAATACATGTTTCACGTCTGAAAATATCCTCACAATAATAGGCACTGAAACTATATATTGTTTAATGTTTAACTTACAGAAATGACAATTAAAATAAATAAATGTTAGGCTGAATTATTCAAATAATGAAATTAATGGATATAATTATACAAACAATACTTTTGACAAATCAGTAATTATTTTGGAATTAATGAAGGGCTGGCTTCATTAATATGTTTTCGAATAGAGCCAAATAAATACTTTAAGAATCCTAGTAATTCCTCTTTCAGATGTTTATAATTAGTAAAATATTTATATTTGTTTATAAGTTAACAATAGAATCTAAGTAACAAAACTGTTACTGATTTCTCCTATAATGATCTGTTGCAGAAGATATTAACTAGGAATGGTGAAAATAAATTAAGAAATTAATTATGTACACAAAACTAAGCACAAAATTAGACCTAGCGCTATATTCCTTTAGACTGAGGGCTAACCTTTCTCTTTTATGGAAATGCAGATTATACTCATGCATTTAATGGTAATTAGGCAGAAATAAAAATAAAATGAATTTAAGGAGGCAGATGGCAAAACAAGATAGGAAGTAAAGAGATATCAACTTGTTTCGTGACATTACCTCCTCATTGGATTGTCTAGATAGGTATTGGAAATAGCTAAGTGGGCAATTCAGTGACCACAAGTGACCCCAGAAAGTGGGTTTAATATTTTACACACAAAATAATATTACATAAGAAATCTCCTTATCAAAAGCTACAGTATGTATGTTTTTCAAATTTCTGATTTTATGAACTAGCCATATGAAAATGCTGATACAAAATATTTACACATAGTGTATTGTACAAAGGCACAAAACATCCACAAATTATATTTTTAATAAAAGTAGGCATCTTCATCATAAGTTATGTCCTTTTTGGATGAACAAAGATTACATTCGAAGATACATATCACTTTATACAAGTTCTGCCTTGCTTCAAAGAATAAATGATCGTGGGTTGCAAAAAGTTAAATTGTGCTTTGCCATGCAGTTCATTTTCAGACAGAAAATTTCAATTTTTTAAGTTTTAGTATTTTGCACAAGCACTTTCACTCTTTTAATGAGCTGTAACACATTTTCTCACCAAGTCGTCCACACCTTCAACAGATCTAAGTGGCAGTTAGTAAAGAAATGCATTTCTTTACTAACTGCACTGCTATCAGTTCCCTTGGACGTTGTTCTCCTCGGCTACAGTACATGAAAAAATTAGACAAAGCACCTACTATAGTACACTCACTCTTACTTCTAAGTGTAAGGGAAAAATGTTTCACACTAATGGCAAATAATAGTCATTACTTCATAAATAAATACATTACACCGTTCTCATAATATCACAATAATTACCACTAAAATTGACTACAGTACAGAAGTAAGTAAGTACTAGGAAAAATTTAAAATCAAGTGCACAGTGCACTACAAAACATTACTCTAGGTCATAACTCTGTCACAAACTGGTTATACTTGAAAAATTTGGGTTTCTTTTCCATTTGCAAAATCACTAAAATGCCAAGTCCTGTTTTGAAATTCACAAGCCACACTTAAAAGTGAAAGACGTGGCTGATCATGTGATGGATAGAGTATTAAGTGGCCGTACCTCTCAGGGATTTGGGACACTTAGAATTACAATTACATCGCAAAACACTGACAACAGTGAAAATTCACGATATCTATCGAAATACAGTATTCCAGATCTACATGCACGTGAGCTATGAGCAGTGAAGTTCCAGGCGAGCTCGCTGTACTGCGTGCCGGAACACAGTCATGATTTTTCATGTTTTATTATTAACGCTGGTGACTCCTTGTCACTACTTTCATACAAAGCATCATCCTCTGTACCATCAAGCGCATTAGACATACAGTATTTTTTAAATGCGTGACGAACCGTTTCAGTTGGGAAACATTTCCAAGATTGACTAATGCACATGCACACTTAACATGTCCTGTAGGCGTTAATTGCCCATCTTCTTTCGTTAGGCACTGTGTATACATACTGTATTTTTCTGCTTGTCCATAAAAGGTTTGTTTAAACAAACATCTAACGGATGCAGAATGGACGTCGTCCATTCTGAAATTACAAGCTTTTCCAAACTCCCCCCTCCAGCGCAGCGCCACAGCTGGTGTACAGGCAGTGAGCTGCGTACGACTCTAACACAAGCATACGTGTTGAACCAGCCAATTTCGTTAGCACGTACAATAACATCTTTAGGGGACACTTCAGGCTTCGTTAAAGTTTTCCGTGTGAAATGAATGGTGGCAGTTTATGGCCATCGGCTGTACAAGCCAGCGTGAATTTCCGGTGCACAGTTTGATGATGTAGCGCTGAAATGCAATGAGTTCTTCCCCATATTTTTCAGGCCCAATTGCGGCTCCCTTTAAAATCCTGGTTTTTCTGACATGCTCTTACCTGAATTATTTCTGCAGTTACAGGTAAGCACTGTTGCTGCTTCCTCAAAAAATCGTTCACTACGACTTCCAACTCATAGTAGAAGCCACGTTTTGGTCCATAAAATGCTTTTCTGTTGCTGGAACAAGCTGAAAGTTGTTACTTTTGCTGTCTCCATGTCTTACCGAAGTTCAAAAGCAGACTGAAACAAACGTTTTTGCAAGCACTGCTCTCATTATCAGGAGTTGTCAAGTTTCTTCAAAATGTCCATTTTGGTGGTGTATGTGTAAAGTTTTTTTAAATTGTTATGAATATTTGAAAATTTTCTAAATTCGCCCATTATAAAAAAGACCTTAACATTCATTACTCGAAACTTAACACAACGGCTTCTGTGGCGGCTTCTAGTGGCAAATAGCAGCAATAAAGGATGCAAGCACTTACGGTGGCAACTAGCGGCATTTTTCAGAACTACTTAGGCTTTGTACCCAAATGTAAACTGCAGGCGGTGTTTTTGGATTCTGAAAACTGGAAAAAAAGTGCTGCTTGCATTCAGGCTGCAAAAGCCACTATTGTATTGTTTTCAGTATTTAATATTCCTAACGCTAAATGCCGGTTTTGCCCCAACGTGAATTACGTTAAATTGAATATAAAATTGCTTTGCACTTATGGAATAATTTTCGGGCCTTGAAATTCCTTCCATTAAATGCAGGTTTACGCTAAATTGAGATCACACAATATTGAGTTTATACTATAGTTAGCTCCATACACTGATTGCATTGAAAAATAAAATTTCTATTATACCACAATTAATATTAAGACCTAGTATTCAAGATGGTTTTTACTGCATATTACCTCTGCTGCTGCGCCAAATTATACTAATTTCACACATGAGCTGATTACTTCATATGTTAATTATAATTCTCAGATAATCTGCACCTTCTCCTCCACACATATGCTGGCACCTTTCATTTTCTGTGGTTGACTTTACCTCTTTGTTTGACAGAAATTCTTTAATCATGATACCAATTTACTTTCATTGTATTTCATAAAACCAGAGTCAACACGTATCCAAATACCACTGCCGTTTTTCTTATATTGCCTTTTCTTCCATTCTCTTACGATTCCATACTTATCACCAACACAACATAAAATATATTCCTATACTAAAGTATCCTGCTGTACAAAATCACTTGAAGGTCGAAGATAAAATGTTTCTGATTCACTTATAAACTACAGATAGGATAGGAGAAGAGTTTGACTGCCTCAGGAAACACAAAAAATAACCATATTATTACCACATAATTCAATCCAATTCAGAACGTTGAACCCCCTACTTGCTTCCAGAATTACCATCTTCTCCGCCATTTGTGTTCCTTGAATTTCTCCTACCATTTTCATGCCCGTTCCGACTATCCTACACCCAGTCATTCCTTGAATTTCTACTAGGACGAGCTGTATTCGTCCTATCTATCTGAAACTGTCTCCCTGATTGATTGTTATCATCAAATTCCTTCTACAATCTTCCACTGAGGACTGCACACACTCCACTTTATCAACATAATTTAAAAAATCACTAATATTACCCCTAGGGGCAGGTACAGGCAATTCTCTAACTTTCTGAGGCAACTTAGCTTCTAAACACATAATTATTGATTCACTACCTAGCACTTTGTCCAAATATTTCGGTTTGCATATCCAAAACTGACAGAAACATTTCACAATACCTTTCCTAGAGTCAAATATCTCTCCTCCCCAAAATTCACTCACAATCCTCTGCTGCTCCTCTTTGCACCAATATTCATCTAAAAATGCTTTCTCAAAGATATGCCAAAAAGTCCAACTACCAGCTACCTGAGCTGCCCACCCATAAGCAAATGACATTGTCTCTTTGTCATTCCATGTTTCAGGCAAATCACTGAATCCCTAGTGAAATCCAGTGGATGCACTTCCCCAGAAGTTTCAAAAGTATTAAATTTCTTACAACCAACAAATGAGGGACTGTTTGGGACACTACACACTCTATGCTTTAGATTTTGTACCTCTTCCACTTTTTTCCCCATTTCAGCCAATTTTGAACCTATATTTTTATCTACTTTTACCAGTTTTTCCTTTACCACTACTGCACACTTGGTTTCTTCCTCTGTTTCTAAATCATTTTTAATCTGATCTTTCTGGTTCTCAAGTTTAACTTTATTTCCAACACAAAATTTCCTGGCCGCTTTGACTTCATATTTACACTGTTTCTCGGAAGCCTCCACCCTCCTACTATAGCTGTCACGAAGCTTCTTTTTCTCTTCTACACATTTATCACTCATTAAGGTTAATTTACCATTAGTATTCTGTACTACTCTCTTTATCTTTTCATCACAGTCTTTCACTATCGCCTCAATCTTCTTATTTACTTCTGAAAGATTGGAGCTGACTACCTTAACTTCAGTTCATCCTTTAAGCCAGCCATGTCAGGTTTAATGCTATCCGTTTTATTTTCCACCCTACTAACATCATCTTTCATACTGGTACTACTCAAACTATTGGTAACTTGCCTTAACATCGCTTCCAGTTTTCTTTCTGCCATAAACTTATGCCTTTGCTGACTTTCACTACTAGATTCTTCCTCGTTAGCCTTAACAATTTCACACACTTAAGTACTGTTTTTGTCCATTTCGCTCACTCACTACACAGTGTAGATGACACTTTTATCATCTCATCTACAACATGACTTTCGTCCTCATCATTCAAAGTTACATTCGTGTCTGATTTATAACCACTATCATCTGCCAAATCAGTCCCAATTAAGTCTTTCTTTTCATTTAGAAGCTTAACCTGTACAGCTTTGTTATCCATCACATCACACCCCTTTGTCTGTTCTCCCCCATCACACTATCTTGTTCGTTAAGGCCACTCATTATGTATCACTTAATATAAAATGGCTTTTGCTATGAATTACCTTATTTTTATTCACTCGTCTGCTGCTGCTGTGGTTACTTACACTCGTCCAAAACCCACTTCTTTACATCAGGTGGGTTGAGTCCAGCTGGCACGGTGATTGGCTGCTGCGGCTGTCCTCCGTCATGGCTGCTCCATCGTAGCTTAATTCCAGATAGGCTGCTCTGTCCAACATTTGTAATGGCTGCCTCCATAACCCCGGCCAACGATCTGTTGTTATGCTGTGTTGTTGATGCTTCCTATTGCATTATTTGTTCATGCATGTTCAAACCTATGGAATACTGTAATTACTTTTCACTCTCAATTAGTCTGTTCACTGAACTCAATAATACTGGTGCCACACGTACTTTAAATTCAGTTATTCCATCCAAACTGCACTGTTCACTGTTCGAAGTTCGCGAGTCCTTGTTTATTGTGTCCAAATACAATATTGCCCATCCCAGATGAGCCTCCAAATGTGACATTTGTCTGCTTTATTTCTTCGTTGACAGTCCTCGGTGTCAACGTACTGCATTGTTATACTGGCTGAAAAATGGGGGATGGAAGTTCAACACTGACTACTGTAAATGAAGTAGCGGATAGTTGCACAATTACATTTCACAGTTCTTTACTTTCATTGTCCACAACCCCCCCCCCCCCCCCCCCCCAATATTACATAATTATATGGCCAGTTCACTATTGGTAAATGTTGATAAGCTTCATTAATAGGTTGCAGGCAACATCAACATCCTGCTACAATGGTTTGCTGTTGAACAGCTATGAGCAGTAAAAACCTAACCACACAGTTCACAGTTCTTGCCTAATAATACAGTACATGTGACACTGTTTTTCAAATACACACATCAAAAAATGTTTTGCATCACCTCGGTTGTCAGAGTTCCGGAACCTGTACAGAAAATTGGAATAGAGATAGACATAAACATCATTTTCGCCCTTTTTATTGATCATGAAAACCACACATTGCATGTTGCACCACTGTACAGTGAGACATTCAGAGGTGGTGGTCCAGATTGCTGCACACACCAGTACCTATTGCACTGATGCATGGCTGTATTCATTGTGGCATATTAGCCACAAGTTCATCTAGGCAATGTTGGTCCAGATTGTCCCACTCCTCAACGGCGATTCAGTGTAGATCGCTCAGAATAGTTGATGGGTCACGTCGTCCATAAACAGCCCTTTTCAATCTATCCCAGGCAATGTCATAGGGTTCATGTCTGGATAACATGCTGGCCACTCTAGTCAAGTGATGACATTATCCTGAAGGAAGTCATTCATAAGATGTGCTTGATGGTGGCGTGAATTGTCAACCATGAAGACAAATGACTTGCCAATATGGTTGCACTGTTGGTCAGAGGATGGAATTCCCATATTGTACAGTGTGTCTAAGGCATTCAGCCTGACCGGGTTGCCTCCGACGATTGTCTGGTTGAAGGCATATGCGACACTCGTCGGTGGAGAGAATGTGATGCCAGTGCCAATCCCAAGCGGTCCATTCTGAATATTGTTGGGCCCATCTGTACCACACTGCAAAGTGTTGTGGTTCCAAAGATGGTCCTCGCCATGGACATCAGGAGTGAAGTTGCGCATCATGCAGTCTATTGCGCGCAGTTTGAGTTGTAACAAGACGACCTGAACTGCATGAAAAGCATTATTCAACATGGTGGCGTTGCTGTCAGGGTTCCTCCGAGCCATAATCTGTAGGTAGCGGTCATCCACTGCAGTAGTAGCCCTTGGGCGGCCTGAGCGAGGCATGTAATCGACAGTTCCAGTCTCTCTGTATCTCCTCCATGTCTGAACGACATTGCTTGGTTCACTTAGAGATATCTGGACACTTACCTTGTTGAGAGCCCTTCCCGGCACAAAGTGACAATGATGACGTGATCAATCTGTGGTACTGACCATCTAGACATGGTTGAACTACAGACAGCACGAGCCATGTTCCTTCTTCCTGGTGGAACGGCTGGAACTGATTGGCTGTCAGAGCCCCTCTGTCTAATAGGTGCTGCTCGTGCATGGTTGTTTACATCTTTGGGTGGGTTCAGTGAAATCTGTGAACAGTTAAAGGGGCTGTGTCTGTGATATAATATCCGCAGTCAACATCTGTCTTCAGGAGATCTGGGAACCAGGGTGATGCAAAACTTTTTTTGATGTGTGTAAATTAAACGGACATTGTCATTAACTGTTCTAACACATGGCCTATTTGTGTTACACTTATTCCACTGTTAAGTTGATGCATTGTTGTTAATCTAACCAATATGTGTTTCCCATCTGAAAATCGACCGTCGACTGGCTTTATTGGGACTAAAACTCGGTCCATTATATATCGACGCAGTAATAGGCACTGAAACCGTACATTGTTCAATGTTTAAGTTACAGAAATTACAATTAAAACATAAAGCATTCAATTATCTGACTACATCAAAAAATTCCTTCCTTTTAACAATTCCTTTTACCACAAAGGTTAGACTGAATTATTTGTTTAAATAATGAAATTAACAACTCAAACAAAAAGCAGCTCAATCAAAAAAACCAACTGGTTTCATGAAACAGAAGAAGATCTAAAACAAGCAGGAGACAAATTCAGAAACAAAATTATGAATACGAAATTTGTAGTAAAAGAAAGGAAGAGACCAGGGAAAATATGGGCGGAACAAAGGAAACACAAACACAATCAAAGAATGAAGAGGTTTTGGGAAGAGAAAAAGAAGAAGAAAACAAAAAAGGGGGAAAATTGAATAATAATGCTACGCTGTCTTAAGGGCAAAAATGTATAATAATAATATAATGAAGTTAACAGATATAATTATAGAAACAATACTTTTGACAAACCTGGTAATTATTTTGGAATTAATTATGGGCTCACTTTGCTAATATGTTTTCGAATAGAGCCAAATAAATAATTTAAGAATCGTAGTAGTTCTTCTTCCAAATGTGCAGGACTTATATTAGTTTTTAAGTCAACAATGGAATCTAAGTCATGAAACAATTACTGGTTTCACCTATAATGAGCTGTAGCAAAATATATTAACTAGGAGTGCTCTAGATGACATTATTCAGAAAATTCCGGATAAAAACATCATCATTCTTCTTGGAGATTTTAATGCACAGATTGCTAAAAAAAAAAAGGATATAAGAAAATAGTTGGAAACTATCCTGCACACAAGAGAACAAACAGAAATGGTGTAAGACTAACAGAACTTTGCCAAGCAAACAATTTAATTCTTAAATCCACAGCTTTCAAGAAACTACCATGAAGACAAAAGACATGGGTATCCCCAAATCCTAGCCTTGGGGAATTTCAACTTGATCATATGGCAATCAAGAAGATTTCTAGCAAAGAAATCATGAATATTAGGGTACTCAGGGGTGCAAACTTGGATTCAGACCACTACCTTTCTAAAATTAAGTTCAAAGTCATCCCAAACAGGAAACGGAAACACAGCATGAAACAAATTAAGGGTCGGAAGCATAGCACAGAAAAGATATTAAAATCAGATGAATTCACAAAAGCAACAGAAACCATTCAGACACAAAGCTGGTGGGATATCAAGGAAAACCTCATTACTACAGCTGAACGGGTAGCACCTAACAAAAAAGTAAAAAACATGCCTGGTGGTCGCTGGAAAGTGATACCCTTATTGAAACAAGAAAACAGGCATGGCAAAATTGGCAATCATAGAAAACAGAAGAAAGTAGACTGAATTTCATTACAGTTAGAAAACTGGTAGATAAAAATATAAAAAGGATTAAGAAGACACATGAAAACAAAACTCTCCTCCAAATTGATGAAGAATTTGCTAAAAACAACACAAGAAGCTTTTACAGAACTTTCAAACAAAGGTTATCAAGATACAAAGCACCCACCCTCCAATTTCGAGATGTAAATGGGACCATCGCTCACAACAACACGGAAAACTGCAAAATGCTAGCAGGCTACTTTGAGAAACTCTTGAATTGTGAACCCATCCTTGAAAAATTTAGAAACGGTAGATCATGTTCGGAACAAATACTAAACCTCAAAAACATAATGGCATACCAAAAATCAAGGGCAAAGACATATGTAATCTCCTTCATTGATTTCAAAAAAGCATATGATTCGATTGATAGAGAATCTCTGTTATCAGTCCTGGAAGAAATGGGTTTGGATAAGAAAACTAATATTATAAAAGCGACCCTTGCAAATAAATTTTCGAAAGTTAAATTTATGAGCGAACTATCGGAACCCTTTGAAATAAAAATGGGAGTGCGACAGGGCGATGGGCTCTCACCGTTGCTGTTCAATTGTGCGCTTGAGAATGTAGTCAGAGAATGGAACACAAATATTAAGAGTGGTATAAGACTGGGTTGCAAAAAGAACCACCTTAAAGTAAATTGCATTGCTTTTGCAGATGATATGGCCCTGTTTGCTGAAGCAATGGAAGAAGCACAGGAGCAAATCCTTGAACTAAAGAAACAAGCAGCTAAAATTGGTCTTCACATCTCCTTTGAAAAAACTAAGATATTTACAAACATCAAGCACTCATGTAAATACCTCAAAGTTCAAGAACAGAAGATTGAAATAGTAAAAGAATTCAAATATCTCGGAGAATGGATTAGTTGGAATGCTGGGGAAAGCAAAGCAATGGAATCCAGAAAAAATAAACTTGAATTGGCCTTCCAACTAACAAAAAATACATACAACAAAAAATCCCTTTCATGGGGATCCAGAATTACACATTACAAGACAGTGATTAAGCCAGAAGCACTGTATGCAGCAGAAACACTTAACATGAATTTCAAAGGCCAAATGGAGAAACTTGAGCTAAAGGAAAGAAAAATTTTAAGAAAAATCATTGGGCCAAAATTTCAAGACAATAAGATTATATACATCAAAAATGAAATTCTCTACAAGAAAATTGAAAAACTTTCAGATTCTATGCGAAAAAGGAGAATAAATTTTTATCATCATCTTCTCAGAATGAATTCCAAGAGATTAACTAAGCAAATCTTTGACTTCTTCCGTAAGCGAAAAACGAAGCCCAACTGGTTTAAAGAAACTGAGAAAGACCTAGTGGAATTAAAGATTTCAGAAAATTCACTTATTGATCGAACTGCTAAATTAATTACTAAAAATGAAAACATAAGGTTCCATGACAAATCCACACAAAAGAGGAAGAAGAGAGGAGAAGAAGATCAGAAAGAATGAAGAAATAGTGGGCCCTAAGAAAAGAACAACGCACAAAGAAATGATTGATCCAGTGTACCCCAAAGAGGGTGAAACGAAAGAAGAAGAAATTAAGAAATTAATTACATACACAAAACGAAGCACAGAATTAGACCTGGTGCTATATTCCTTAAGACTGAGTGTCCACCTTTCTCTTTTGTGGAAATGCAGATTATACTCATGCATGTTAATAGTAATTAGGCAAAAATGAAAATAAAATGAATTTAAGGAGGCAGATGGCAAAACGAGAGGAAGTAAAGAGCTCCCAGCTTGCTACATCATGACAGCAACTATGATGAATAATGAAAATAAATTCAGACCTTTATCAAGCACAGATATCAAACTATTAGATGCACAAGAATAAAATTTTTTCACCTAATAGTTTTTTAAAAATCAGATGACAAGCATTTCATAGCCACTGGCTTGTCCGCTCCACTGCTTTGCTGAGAACACTTGTAACTGTCGCTCTCACTGTTGCACGTGCTGCACTGACGAGATTCAAACATGTTTGAATTCAAACGTCTCTAGTTGTGTAATGGAGAACAGGCAGTGCCATGGACGTTGCCCCAATAGGACATTTCCCTAAGCATACCTGCGGTGGTGTTTCGTCATCTGAAGCTGTCGTGCACTTCTGTCGCTTCCATAGGAGCAGGTCTTACTGTCACAGTGTATGTTGTTCATTGCTGTGAAAGTATATAAACTTGCAGGGGTTTATGTAAACAGGGACTAGTAAGTGTGCAAAGTTTTTTATTTCATTGTTGCTTCCCTGGCAGTGGAAATTGGGGATGTTTACTGTTAAATACTTTTTTATGGAAATCAAAGGCTATTCTTTTACCACATTCCTGAGCAGCTATATGTATAACTTTAATTTATTGGCAGCTATAGGCCTACTGTTACCTTAACGGAGGATGCTGGTGTACATTAATAGGACACATTTGCAGGGGTATATCACATCCATAATTGGGCGAAATTGCCTGAAGATGAAGCCTTAGTCGCTTCAAAATCAGTTGAAAATAAAACAATAAACACAGCTGAGGGAAGAGCAGTGAAAGAATAGCTTTAGTTTTCCATAGCAAACAGTGTATTTATTCTTTCTTGTATTTTTGTTTTGGCATTTAATAAATTTGTTGGGGAAGAATATTGTATGATAATGACTGTATTTTACTTCACACTTTCTTGTTTACTCAATATGTGACCCTGATGAATCTCTCTCTTTGCAGCTGACGGTCAGCAGGTGGCGTCAGAGGCTGGCCCTATAAGGGCGACGCCACCCATGTGGCGCTGCTCCCGCGTGATGCATATGCTCCGTGACATCCACCCCACCGTCCTGTCATCGCTAGAAGGCATTGTCGACCAGGTATGTATCCCATTCCGCAATATTTTTTTCCTTCAGTGAACCAGTTTTCCCAATTCACTAATGGCATGTCTCACAGTAATGCTGTAGTTTTCATTTATTCTTTTTTTTATGCCTTAGAACCCCTGACCAATGTTAAACAGTTATGATACATGTCCCAGATTGGTTGTGCATGACTATTCCCTTTCCATTCTAAAATATCAAGTCACCAGTCCGTTGACTAATTTGACACTGTTGTCCATCTTTGTCTCTCTTGTGCTAATCTTTTCTTCTCAGCGTCTTCCATAATCTGTTTTGGATGTTCTAGTCTTTGTCTGCCTTCGTAATTTTTTTCACGTACTGCTCCTTCCAGTACCAAGCTGTCCCTTCTTCAAGTAACTGTTTCCTGTAGACTTCAGTTGTCACCCTTTTTACTACTTCATTTTGCACCTCATCTGTTCTCTTAATTTCCAACTTACTTTGAGAGCATCACATTCAAATGCTTTCAGTTTCTTCTGTACCTAGAGTCATGTTGTTGTTGTTGTGGTCTTCAGTCCTGAGACTGGTTTGATGCAGCTCTCCATGCTACTCTATCCTGTGCAAGCTTTTTCATCTCCCAGTACCTACTGCAACCTACATTCTTCTGAATCTGCTTAGTGTATTCATCTCTTGGTCTCCCTCTACGATTTTTACCCTCCACGCTGCCCTCCAATACTAAATTGGTGATCCCTTGATGCCTCAGAACATGTCCTACCAACCGATCCCTTCTTCTGGTCAAGTTGTGCCACAAACTTCTCTTCTCCCCAATCCTATTCAATACTTCCTCATTAGTTATGTGATCTACCCATCTAATCTTCAGCATTCTTCTGTAGCACCACATTTCGAAAGCTTCTATTCTCTTCTTGTCCAAACTATTTATCGTCCATGTTTCACTTCCATACATGGCTACACTCCATACGAATACTTTCAGAAATGACTTCCTGACACTTAAATCTATTCTGGATGTTAACAAATTTCTCTTCTTCAGAAACGCTTTCCTTGCCATTGCCAGCCTACATTTTATATCCTCTCTACTTCGACCATCATCAGTTATTTTGCTCCCCAAATAGCAAAACTCCTTTACTACTTTAAGTGCCTCATTTCCTAATCTAATTCCCTCAGCATCACCCGACTTAATTAGACTACATTCCATTATCCTTGTTTTGCTTTTGTTGATGTTCATCTTATATCCTCCTTTCAAGACACTGTCCATTCCATTCAACTGCTCTTCCAAGTCCTTTGCTGTCTCTGACAGAATTACAATGTCATCGGCAAACCTCAAAGTTTTTATTTCTTCTCCATGAATTTTAATACCTACTCCGAATTTTTCTTTTGTTTCCTTTACTGCTCGCTCAATATACAGATTGAACAACATCGGGGAGAGGCTACAACCCTGTCTTACTCCCTTCCCAACCACTGCTTCCCTTTCATGTCCCTCGACTCTTGTAACTGCCATCTGGTTTCTGTACAAATTGTAAATAGCCTTTCGCTCCCTGTATTTTACCCCTGACACCTTTAGAATTTGAAAGAGAGTATTCCAGTCAACATTGTCAAAAGCTTTCTCTAAGTCTACAAATGCTAGAAACGTAGGTTTGCCTTTCCTTAATCTTTCTTCTAAAATAAGTCGTAAGGTCAGTATTGCCTCACGTGTTCCAGTGTTTCTACAGAATCCAAACTGATCTTCCCCGAGGTCAGCTTCTACTAGTTTTTCCATTCGTCTGTAAAGAATTCGTGTTAGTATTTTGCAGCTGTGACTTATTAAGCTGATAGTTCGGTAATTTTCACATCTGTCAACACCTGCTTTCTTTGGGATTGGAATTATTATATTCTTCTTGAAGTCTGAGGGTATTTCGCCTGTTTCATACATCTTGCTCACCAGATGGTAGAGTTTTGTCAGGACTGGCTCTCCCACGGCCGTCAGTAGTTCCAATGGAATATTGTCTACTCCGGGGGCCTTGTTTCGACTCAGGTCTTTCAGTGCTCTGTCAAACTCTTCATGCAGTATCATATCTCCCATTTCATCTTCATCTACATCCTCTTCCATTTCCATAATATTGTCCTCAAGTACATCGCCCTTGTATAGACCCTCTATATACTCCTTCCACCTTTCTGCTTTCCCTTCTTTGCTTAGAACTGGGTTTCCATCTGAGGTCTTGATATTCATACAAGTCGTTCTCTTATCTCCAAAGGTCTCTTTAATTTTCCTGTAGGCGGTATCTGTCTTACCCCTAGTGAGATAGGCCTCTACATCCTTACATTTGTCCTCTAGCCATTCCTGCTTAGCCATTTTGCACTTCCTGTCGATCTCATTTTTGAGACGTTTGTATTCCTTTTTGCCTGTTTCACTTACTGCATTTTTATATTTTCTCCTTTCATCAATTAAATTCAATATTTCTTCTGTTACCCAAGGATTTCTACTAGCCCTCGTCTTTTTACCTACTTGATCCTCTGCTGCCTTCACTACTTCATCCCTCAAAGCTACCCATTCTTCTTCTACTGTATTTATTTCCTCCATTCCTGTCAATTGCTCCCTTATGCTCTCCCTGAATCTCTGTACAACCTCTGGTTCTTTTAGTTTATCCAGGTCCCATCTCCTTAAATTCCCACCTTTTTGCAGTTTCTTCAGTTTTAATCTACAGGTCATAACCAATAGATTGTGGTCATATCTTTCTTAATATCTTCACATGTTCTCCTCAGTATTTCCCATTTAGCTCTTTGCACTCCCTGTTAATTTGCACCTTCGCTGGTGCATTCCTACCTCATTTGAAAAATTCCATTATGCTCTTCTTCCATAAGCTCAAGTGTTTCTCGAGTCATCTTTGCTTTTACTTTATGTATATGTGGAATTTTCTGTCCTGCGGTAATTATTTCCTTGCTTATTACATTCTACTCCTCTTGTTCTAAACCATCCCAAGACCCCATTGAATTCTTTTGGCATTGCACCTGATGTGCCAGAAACTACTAATATCAGTTTACTAATTTGTCAGAGCTACTAAGTAAGGTTCATTTGCAGATCTTTGTATCTTGCAACTTTCTCAACTGTTGTTTGTTGAGTTTGCTATTGTCTAATATAGCGATGCGAACAATCCATGCTTTCTTTTTCTGCACAGGGGATGTTCAGTGTGTGAGAGTTCTGTGTTTGATTAGTCTGAAGTCAGTGGTTTGCCTTATTCATTTTTGACCAATGTTTCAGGCTTATGATCGTACCAGTTAGCATAAGTTGCATTGTATCATATATGCCAGAATGTTGTGCCTCTGGTTATATGTCTGTGAAATCCTTGTACAACAGCTCAGGATGTGGTTGGTTGGTTCCTCAAAAATTATGCTATGTCTGCATACGGATACGGAATCACCTATCCCCGCAATGTTAATATATGCCTACTATAGGGAACATTTTCTCACAAACTACTGGAGACAGAGAGGTAAAAATTTTACTGTATGTGCATTCATATGTTACAACAATACTGAAACAACAGTTTATTGTCAAAGTATTTTCTTACAGAGATATTGTACATTTATTTTTAAGTAAATTTTTTCCATCGCTTTTTACTAGACTATCACCCCTAAGTCTTTTGTAAATCAAGTAATTAAAAAATCGTTGTTTCAGTATGTAATAGGGACCTATGTCACTACGTCATAAAAATTTCAGACTTCTAGGTTGACCAGTACCTGAGATAATGTTCCTAGATGAAGTAAAAAGTAAACTTACGGGAAACGGAGAAAGAAGATTAAAACATTCCTGATCCGTAGCTAATACCCCCTTCACAGTCTTCATAATCATCTTCAAGTCTTCTTTTGGCACCCCTCTGCACCTGTCTTGCTTTTTTCACTAATGTCTTGATTATATTATCAGCATGCCTTAGTCTGTGCTGATCTAAAAAGAACATAGCACGTACCGTACGGGAACCAACACACATACCCAACTTTTGAAGGACCTGGCATTTAGTTATATTTCCAAGATTGAAGGTTGCCACAGCATCATACACACCAAAATGTAGTGTATTAATTCCGACAAACACTGTTTTTGGGAGACGATGCCATATCACACTATTCAAGCACTCGTTGGGGTTCTGCGTTTTTCCGTGAAGACATTTCATCAGAAGACTTCTGTCAGCCAGATCTCTGAAAATGGGCTTTATTTCTGCCATGATGGCTGATGGTAGACTGTGGTGGTGAATGTATTTCTCTCCTGTTGTTAGTCCCCTATTGTATTTACACCAGCTGTTTTCACCTTTGGGGCACAAACCATGTTGTGGATGCTCATCCGTGGATGCGGTGTGGAAATATAAAGCCCATATAGCTCTCCTCATTTCTTCAAGATTGCCTGTATTTTGCCTGATTGCAAGGCCATAGCAGTTCTGAATGTGGTCTATTATGGAATCAGTCAATCTTCCTCTGCCATCCAAGGTTTTCCCATCATCTAGTTTTTTCCCTTTCATAACTGATTTTAACCTTCTCAGCCTGGCACCCATTCTCTTCTGCACATGTCCTATACATTCAAGTTTGCTTATATTTACACTGTTCCCATATGGTTTGCTTTCCAAAACTTCTTTGAATGCTTTAGAGTCACCATCTCCCAGATATTTGACATAGCGAACATTATACCACTGTGAAGAGCGATGAAAAATTTTCTTCACCCCAGCAACCTCCATGCCACCACTACTACCATAATAATTAGCAATACAGTCATCACTGTGTTCATTTTTCAGCCTGCCTGTGCACCTACAGTATTTAGACATTATTGCAACATCAATAACCTTGCCAGTATCAACACTAGTTGCTGTTACAACACCATTGTTGGAGGTGTGGCCCCTTTTCTGCCACGTGCCATCAAACGCCACTGTGAGGTCACGACTGCCGTCATTTTCTTCCACTGCTTCTTCCACAGCAACCTGCATTGACTTCTGTGCTACATCTTCAACTGCAGATCCTAGTACATAATTGTAAGCTTCAAACTTTGAAGGTGCACTTGGAAGATTTAGAACACCACATAGCATATCACCAGCTGCTTTGCCCTTACCAATTGCTCGCAATCCATAAACTAACCTAATATTTACACTATAAAGTTCAGTTTTCTTGTATCCATTATTTACAGTTACTGAAACCGAACTTGGAAACTTACAGCTGTATTTACAAACACTGCATATTAAATTAAACTGGCCAGCCAGGCCAACATGGGATTCTACTTTCAGAGAAACGTTTCCATGACATTTTTTGCAGCACAAACTGTTTTCAAGAGCTTCACACAATATATTCGTATCAATGAGTTCAAAAACTTCATTCCCTCTATCAAGTAAATTATATTTCTCTTCCAAATCTCTTAGTTTTTTATGAGAAGCACTGTTTTCATTTGGTGTAAGTTCGTTCGGCAAATCAGTAATAAGTGGATTCACATTTTCCAACAGTGATGATGATGAACTGCTTTGCTTTGCTAATGAATCATTATTTCTTTTCTTTTGCCAGTTCACACGCTTTTTAAATACTTTTGCTTTAGCTCTAGGCATTTTCACTGCGAAAAATGAAGCACTAAATACGAAATAACTCAACAACAACTACTTTCTTATATCACACTGTTTACAAAACAGTCCCGCCACAAAGTCAAAGAGTAACTTGAGGAAACCAGAGAGAAACATTTTCGGGCAACTAGTGTATAAATAGTCGCTGGAAACCGGGATATTTGAATTCATGTCACTTTAAAGGTACTGCCAAAAAGTTCATGGTCAGCCACGAGAGACGTGTATAACTAAAGCGCAATACCCGATCTCACAAATATATAAAAATAAAATAGTTATAATTGTAGTAGAGCTATGTATGATACGTCATTTTAAAGAGGAAACATGGCAGAATATAATACGCCAATAAAAAAAAATTCGATTTTTTAACCCAAAATCCGATTCCGTATCCCCTTGAGGTCTTCTGCTTTCTCAGTTCTGTCTTTAACAGCATTCATGTGATAGCTTGTTCCTATGTTGTCAGAATACTCCTACCCTTTCCTTTTCCATAGCGTGTTCCTATGCTGTCAGAATAGTCCTACCCTTTCCTTTTCCAGGGTTCATTGATCAGCTACGATCAAGCCCTTGCTACTTAGTCTTCAGATTTGTCCAAAATTTGTTCATACAGTTCATTAGTGCATCTTTCGTCCCTTAAGATTGGCATAGGTGTCGTTATTATTATCGTTGTCATCGTTGTTGTTGTGATTGTTGTTGTTGTTGTTGTTGTTGTGTGGTCTTCAGTCCTGAGACTGGTTTGATGCAGCTCTCCACGCTACTCTATCCTGTGCAAGCTTCTTTATCTCCCAGTACGTACTGCAGCCTACATCCCTCTGAATCTGCTTAGTGTATTCATCTCTTGGTCTCCCTCTACGATTTTTACCCTCCACGCTGCCCTCCAATACTAAATTGGTGATCCCTTGATGCCTCGGAACATGTCCTACCAACCGATCCCTTCTTCTAGTCAAGTTGTGCCACAAACTCCTCCCTAGTCCTATTCAATACCTCCTCATTAGTTATGTGATCTACCCATCTAATCTTCAGCATTCTTCCGTAGCACCACATTTTGAAAGCTTCTATTCTCTTCTTGTCCAAACTAGTTATCATCCATGTTTCACTTCCATACACTGTCCATTCCATTCAACTGCTCTTCCAAGTCCTTTGCTGTCTCTGACAGAATTACAATGTCATCGGCAAAGCTCGAAGTTTTTATTTCTTCTCCGTGGATTTTAATACCTACTCTGAACTTTTCTTTTGTTTCCTTTACTGCTTGCTCAATATACAGATTGAATAGCATCGGGGAGAAGCTACAACCCTGTCTCACTCCCTTCCCAACCACTGCTTCCCTTTCATGTCCCTTGACTCTTATAATAGCCATCTGGTTTCTGTACAAATTGTAAATAGCCTTTCGCTCCCTGTATATTACCCCTGCCACCTTCAGAATTTGAAAGAGAGTATTCCAGTCAACATTGTCAAAAGCTTTCTCTAAATCTACAAATGCTAGAAATGTAGGTTTGCCTTTCCTTAATCTTTCTTCTAAGATAAGTCATAAGGTCAGTATTGCCTCACGTGTTCCAATATTTCTACGGAATCCAAACTGATCTTCCCCAAGGTCGGCTTCTACCAGTTTTTCCATTCGTCTGTAAAGAATTCGTGTTAGTATTTTGCAGCTGTGGCTTATTAAACTGATTGTTTGGTAATTTTCACATCTGTCAACACGTGCTTTCTTTGGGATTGGAATTATTATATTCTTCTTGAAGTCTGAGGGTATTTTCCCTGTCTCATACATTTTGCTCACCAGATGGTAGTGTTTTCACAGGACTGGCTCTCCCAAGGCCGTCAGTAGTTCTAATGGAATGTTGTCTACTCCATGGGCCTTGTTTCGATGTAGGTCTTTCAGTGCTCTGTCAAACTCTTCACGCAGTATCATATCTCCCATTTCATCTTCATCTACATCCTCTTCCATTTCCATAATATTGCCCTCAAGTGCATCACCCTTGTATAGACCCTCTATATACTACTTCCACCTTTCTGCTTTCCCTTCTTTGCTTAGAACTGGGTTTCCATCTGAGGTCTTGATATTCATACAAGTGGTTCTCTTTTCTCCAAAGATCTCTTTAATTTTCCTGTAGGCAGTATCTATCTTACCCCTATTGAGATAAGCCTCTACATCCTTACATTTGTCCTCTAGCCATGCCTGCTTAGCCATTTTGCACTTCCTGTCGATCTCATTTTTGAGACGTTTGTATTCCTTTTTGCCTGCTTCATTTACTGCATTTTTGTAGTTTCTCCTTTCGTCAATTAAATTCAATATTTCTTCTGTCACCCAAGGATTTCTACTAGCCCTCGTCTTTTTACCAACTTGATCCTCTGCTGCCTTCAATACTTCATCCCTCAGAGTTACCCATTTTTCTTCTACTGTATTTCTTTGCCCCATTCCTGTCAATTGTTCCCGTATGCTCTCCCTGAAACTCTGTACAACCTGTGGTTTAGTCACTTTATCCAGGTCCCATCTCCTTAAATTCCCACCTTTTTGCAGTGTCTTCAGTTTTAATCTACAGTTCATAACCAATAGATTGTGGTCAGAGTCCACATCTTCCCCCGGAAATGTCTTACAAATTAAAACCTGGTTCCTGAATGTCTGTCTTACCATTATATAATCTATCTGAAACCTGTCAGTATCTCCAGGCTTCTTCTGTGTATACAACCTTCTTTTATGATTCTTGAACCAAGTGTTAGCTATGATTAAGTTGTGCTGTGTGCAAAATTCCACTAGGCGGCTTCCTCTTTCATTTCTTACATCCAATCCATATTCACCTACTACGTTTCCTTCTCTCCCTTTTCCTACTACTGAATTCCAGTCACCCATGGCTATTAAATTTTCGTCTCCCTTCACAATCTGATGAATTTCTGTTGTTTCATCATACATTTCTTCAATTTCTTCTTCATCTGCAGAGCTAGTTGGCATACAAATTTGTACTACTGTAGTACGCGTGGGCTTCGTATGTATCTTGGCCACAATAACACGTTCACTATGTTGTTTGTAGTAGCTTACCCGCATTCCTATTTTTTTATTCATTATTGAACCTACTCCTGCATTACCCCTATTTGATTTTGTGTTTATAACCCTGTAGTCACCTGACCAGAAGTCTTGTTCTTCCTGCCACTGATCTTCACTAATTCCCACTATATCTAACTTTAACCTATCAATTTTCGTTTTTAAATTTTCTAACCTACCTGCCCGATTAAGGGATCTGACATTCCACGCTCCGATCCGTAGAACGCCAGTTTTCTTTCTCCTGATAACGATGTCGTCCTGAGTAGTCCCTGCCCAGAGATCCGAATGGGGGACTATTTTACCTCCGGAATATTTTACCCAAGAGGACGCCATCGTCATTTAACCATACATAAAGCTGCATTCCCTCGGGAAAAATTACGGCCGTAGTTTCCCCTTACTTTCAACCGTTCGCAGTACCAGCACAGCAAGGCCGTTTTGGTTAGTGTTACAATGTCAGATCAGTCAATCATCCAGACCGTTGCCCCTGCAAATACTGAAAAGGCTGCTGCCCGTCTTCAGGAACCATACGTTTGTCTGGCCTCTCAACATATACCTCTCCGTTGTGGTTGCACCTACGGTACGGCTATCTGTATCGCCGAGGCACGCATGCCTCCCCACCAACGGCAAGGTCTGTGGTTCATGAGGGGGATTATTATCATTATAATGATTATTGTGCTGTACAAGGTGGCAATGTTTAATGACTGATAAATAGTAGCAAATTGGATAGGCGATTTCCATGGCCTGTTCTTACAAATCACCCAGCATTTAGCTAAAGTGGTTCAGTGAAACTTGCTGTACAAATTAACTACACTTGGTCATCGTTATGAACAACAAAATCTTCCCAAGTATCACCCATTTAGTGACAATTGTCATTATGAGTGTTAAATGTAAGAAGTGGACATGAAAACTAACCATGCACCCTGCTGTACAAGGTAACGTTGACTACGTCACTGTATGGAGAGTGCTACGGGAGAACCAGTTGTTTCCGTAACATGTACAGCGTGTGCAGGCACTATGTAATGAATCTGGGAGATGTGTTATTTTGTACCGGATTTGTCGATACCAAATTGTAAATCTTTTCATATATTTTTGTCAGAATTTTTTTATTGTAATTTGCCTTATTATATGCTAATTTACTTATATTTTTGAGAGTGAAAGCATATTGCCCCCCATGAACCATGGACCTTGCCGTTGGTGGGGAGGCTTGCGTGCCTCAGCGATACAGATGGCCGTACCGTAGGTGCAACCACAACAGAGGGGTATCTGTTGAGAGGCCAGACAAACATGTGGTTCCTGAAGAGGGGCAGCAGCCTTTTCAGTAGTTGCAGGGGCAACAGTCTGGATGATTGACTGATCTGGCCTTGTAACATTAACCAAAACGGCCTTGCTGTGCTGGTACTGCGAACGGCTGAAAGCAAGGGGAAACTACAGCCGTAATTTTTCCCGAGGACATGCAGCTTTACTGTATGATTAAATGATGATGGCGTCCTCTTGGGTAAAATATTCCGGAGGTAAAATAGTCCCCCATTCGGATCTCCGGGTGAGGACTACTCAAGAGGACGTCGTTATCAGGAGAAAGAAAGCTGGCATTCTACGGATCGGAGCGTGGAATGTCAGATCCCTTAATTGGGCAGGTAGGTTAGAAAATTTAAAAAGGGAAATGGATAGGTTAAAGTTAGATATAGTGGGAATTAGTGAAGTTCGGTGGCAGGAGGAACAAGACTTTTGGTCAGGTGATTACAGGGTTATAAATACAAAATCAAATAGGGGTAATGCAGGAGTAGGTTTAATAATGAATAAAAAAATAGGAGTGTGGGTAAGCTACCACAAACAGCATAGTGAACGAATTATTGTGGCCAAGATAGACACAAAGCCCATGCCTACTACAGTAGTACAAGTTTATATGCCAACTAGCTCGGCAGATGATGAAGAAATTGATGAAATGTATGACGAGATAAAAGAAATTATTCAGGTAGTGAAGGGAGATGAAAATTTAATAGTCAAGGGTGACTGGAATTCGTCAGTAGGAAAAGGGAGAGAAGGAAACATAGTAGGTGAATATGGATGGGGGGGAAGAAATGAAAGAGGAAGCCGCCTTGTAGAATTTTGCACAGAGCATAACTTAATCATAGCTAACACTTGGTTCAAGAATCATAAAAGAAGGTTGTATACCTGGAAGAATCCTGGAGATACTAAAAGGTATCAGATAGATTATATAATGGTAAGACAGAGATTTAGGAACCAGGTTTTAAATTGTAAGACATTTCCAGGGGCAGATGTGGATTCTGACCACAATCTATTGGTTATGAACTGCAGATTGAAACTGAAGAAACTGCAAAAAGGTGGGAATTTAAGGAGATGGGACCTGGATAAACTGAAAGAACCAGAGGTTGTAGAGAGTTTCAGGGAGAGCATAAGGGAACAATTGACAGGAATGGGGGAAAGAAATACAGTAGAAGAAGAATGGGTAGCTTTGAGGGATGAAGTAGTGAAGGCAGCAGAGGATCAAGTAGGTAAAAAGACGAGGGCTAGTAGAAATCCTTGGGTAACAGAAGAAATATTCAGGCAAAAAGGAATACAAACGTCTCAAAAATGAGATCGACAGGAAGTGCAAAATGGCTAAGCAGGGATGGCTAGAGGACAAATGTAAGGATGTAGAGGCTTGTCTCGCTATGGGTAAGATAGATACTGCCTACAGGAAAATTAAAGAGACCTTTGGAGAGAAGAGAACCACTTGTATGAATATCAAGAGCTTAGATGGAAACCCAGTTCTAAGCAAAGAAGGGAAGACAGAAAGGTGGAAGGAGTATATAGAGGGGTTTATACAAGGGCAATGCACTTAAGGACAATATTATGGAAATGGAAGAGGATGTAGATGAAGATGAAATGGGAGATAAGATACTGCGTGAAGTGTTTGACAGAGCACTGAAAGACCTGAGTCGAAACAAGGCCCCGGGAGTAGACAACATTCCATTAGAACTACTGATGGCCTTGGGAGAGCCAGTCATGACAAAACTCTACCATTTGGTGAGCAAGATGTATGAGACAGGCGAAATACCCACAGACTTCAAGAAGAATATAATAATTCCAATCCCAAAGAAAGCAGGTGTTGACAAATGTGAAAATTACCGAACTATCAGTTTAATAAGTCACAGCTGCAAAATACTAACGCGAATTCTTTACAGACGAATGGAAAAACTGCTAGAAACGGACCTCGGGGAAGATCAGTTTGGATTCGGTAGTAATGTTGGAACACGTGAGGCGATACTAACCTTATGACTTATCTTAGAAGAAAGGTTAAGAAAAGGTAAACCTACGTTTCTAGCATTTGTAGACTTAGAGAAAGCTTTTGACAACGTTAACTGGAATACTCTCTTTCAAATACTGAAGGTGGCAGGGGTAAAATACAGGGAGCGAAAGGCTATTTACAATTTGTACAGAAACCAGATGGCAGTTACAAGAGTCGAGGGGCATGAAAGGGAAGCAGTGGTTGGGAAAGGAGTGAGACAGGGTTGTAGCCTCTCCCCGATGTTATTCAGTCTGTATATTGAGCAAGCAGTAAAGGAAACAAAAGAAAAATTCGGAGTAGGTATTAAAATTCATGGAGAAGAAGTAAAAACTTTGAGGTTCGCCGATGACATTGTAATTCTGTCAGAGACAGCAAAGGACTTGGAAGAGCAGTTGAACGGTATGGACAGTGTCTTGAAAGGAGGATATAAGATGAACATCAACAAAAGCAAAACGAGGATAATGGAATGTAGTCAAATTAAATCGGGTGATGCTGAGGGGATTAGATTAGGAAATGAGACACTTAAAGTAGTAAAGGAGTTTTGCTATTTGGGGAGCAAAATAACTGATGATGGTCGAAGTAGAGGGGATATAAAATGTAGACTGGCAATGGCAAGGAAAGCGTTTCTGAAGAAGAGAAATTTGTTAACATCGAGTTTAGATTTAAGTGTCACGAAGTAGTTTCTGAAAGTATTTGTATGGAGTGTAGCGATGTATGGAAGTGAAACGTGGACGATAACTAGTTTGGACAAGAAGAGAATAGAAGCTTTCGAAATGTGGTGCTACAGAAGAATGCTGAAGATAAGGTGGGTAGATCACGTAACTAATGAGGAGATATTGAATGGGATTGGGGAGAAGAGATGTTTGTGGCACAACTTGACTAGAAGAAGGGATCGGTTGGTAGGACATGTTTTGAGGCATCAAGGGATCACAAATTTAGCATTGGAGGGCAGCGTGGACGGTAAAAATCGTAGAGGGAGACCAAGAGATCAATACACTAAGCAGATTCAGAAGGATGTAGGTTGCAGTGGGTACTGGGAGATGAAGAAGCTTGCACAGGATAGAGTAGCATGGAGAGCTGCATCAAACCAGTCTCAGGACTGAAGACCACAACAACAACAACAAGCATATTGATTACTATTAGTAAATGTGACGAAGAATATCAAAGAGACTGGTTACAAGTGGAAGCTTGTGTGTTGTGTAAAATGTCTTTGACGCTGGAGTCGTCTTTGACTGTTGTCAGTCGGCAGTTAACTCATGGTGTGTGTTGACGGTAAAACAATGTGCAGGTCGCCGATATAAATATTTGTTAGTGAACAGAAAAAATGAGTTATGTTACTACTTGTTTTATATAAACTTTAAGAAGAAACCACATTCGAAGAAATGGTATTTGAACCACCAAGAATCAGGCAAACGCTTTGAATCAGGTCATTTCTGCAGCCGATGAAACTGCGTTGTGGAATCATACTTCCACTAGACAACTGAAGCCAAGACAAATATCGCCTTGGAAACATTTTACGGAAAAGGTACTGTTATGAAATATGTCAAATTTAAGTAAATAAAAAAAGATACCATATTTCAACTATCAGCAGCTGATTGGCCTCCACAGGTACACTTCTGCGAATGGTTCATCCAACAATGTGTCAATCCTCATTTCAGTGCAAATGTTCTTTTTATGGATGAGGGTTCATTCTGACGAGATCAAATTGTAAATTTTCACAATCAACATGTGTAGGCTGACGAGAATCCGCACGCAATTGTGCAATCACGTCATCAACACAGATTTTCTGTGAACGTTTGGGCAGGCATTGTTGGTGATGTCTAGATTGGGCCCCATGTTCTTCCACCTACGCTCAATGGAGCACGTTATCATGATTTCATGCGGGATACTGTACCTGTGCTGCTAGAACATGTGCCTCTGCAAGTACGACACAACATGTGGTTCATGCACGATGGAGCTCCTGCACATTTCAGTCAAAGTGTTCGTACGCTTCTCAACAACAGATTCGGTGACCGATGGATTGGTAGAGGCGGACCAATTCCATGGCCTCCACGCTCTCCTGACCTCAACCCTCTTGAATTTCATTTATGGGGGCATTTGAAAGCTCTTGTCTACACAACCCTGGTACCAAATGTAGAGACTCTTTGTGCTCGTATTGTGGATGGGTGTGATACAATATGCCATTCTCCAGGGCTGCATCAGCGCATCAGGCAGGGCTGCATCAGCGCATCAGGGATTCCGTGCGACGGAGGGTGGATGCATGTATCCTCACTAACGGACATTTTGAGCATTTCCTGTAACAACGTGTTTGAAGTCACGCTGGTACGTTCTGTTGTTGTGTGTTTCCATTCCATGATTAATGTGATTTGAAGAGAAGTAATAAACTGACCTCTAACATGGAAAGTAAGCATTACCGGACACATGTCCACACAACATATTTTCTTTCTGTGTGTGTGAGGAATGTTTCCTGAAAGTTTGGCCGTACCTTTTTGTAACACCCTGTATAAAGGTTAGAAGAAGTCAAAGATCCAACGTTAATTCTGGACTACAAAAATATTGTAGTACTTTAAGGAAAGTCATTAAAATGTCCAGAAATGTGCAAAAGTTCACAGAAATTAGTAATGCAAAGAATAAAATTAAAACTACATGTGAAACAAGAAACATGACAATGAGTCTTGCTAATGGTACGCACTAATTGTATGTTGTTCACACTGCACAAAAGGGCCGAAACAGCTCACACCAATGACAGGAGAGGTTTCACAGACTGTACAGTCAATAAGAAGACATCTGTGATGTGCAAGTTTGCAGATAATGTATTTGGACTCACCCCTAAGCTTTTCAAGAGAACGTGAATATTATCATACATAGTGAAATACAAAAACTCGGCATACAGCTGAAAGGAAATGCACCTGTCGTGACAGCAGCTTTCCCAGCGAATAAGGTGGAATTTTGCCGTCCGTGAGTGTATCAATACACAACACCCCATCTTTGTATGTTCGTATTTATTTTCGCGCCAATCTTTTAACTTGGAATCTTGGTTCCTTCCAGTTTATCATAACAATTCATATCCCAAAATAAAACTTTTCAAGATCATATGATTGCACAGAAAGCAATGTGAAGCACGACGACTTTGTTATATGTGACTGCAGACTTTCTCGACGAATTTCATATATGAAGTCTTCACGGGTTGTCAGCCGAGTAGCATCATCGTCTCATAGCAACGTTTCAGTGGAATGCGTCTCCATCATCTTCAGGCCAAGTGTCGGGATATCGTCGGTCGCGGGCTGATATCTCTGCTGGACCGCTCTCCGCTTCCTGCCACCGGCCTTTCACGCGCCCGCGGATCGCCCGATGCACCTGGAGTGGCTGGTGGTTGGGGGGAAGCGTGTGCGGGGTTTGTGTCCTGGCATCCGTCTCTGTCTGCTCGACACCATGTGGAAAAGTCTACTGAGTTTGTGAAGGTACTACAGGGTATGCGGCTGGAAAATGAAGTCAACTTCAATGTGACATCCTTATTCACACGAGTACCAATAGAAGACCCCCTGACTTTACTCGAAGAACACTTTGAGGGGGATGTCATCAAGCTCTTTCGCCATGTGCTAACCACCATGTATTTCAAATGTGGTAGTAAGTTCTATGAACAGATAGGTGGTGTAGCTATGGGCTCTTCCCTAGCAAGAGGCATAGCCGACCTATCGATGGAGCACTTCAATAAGCTAGCACTGGACACTGCTAAACACAAGCCAAAAGCTTTCTACAGGTACGTTGATGATACTTTTGTAGTTTGGCCACTTGACAGGGACAAACTGCTAGAGTTCCATCATCACCGTAGTGGTATACATGGAAATACCAGATTTACCCAGGAGATAGAAGAGAACAGAAGCTTACCCTTTGTGGATATCCTGATCACAAGAAACATAGACGGCATGCTGGGACACACAGTGTACAGAAAGAAAACACACACAGACCTCTATTTTAATGCCAACATTTGCTGCCACCCTGTGCAACGCAATTCTGTACTCAACACTCTAGTGCACAGGGCCTGGTCCATATGGTGACTTTGTCTAAATTCAGCTCGCTGAACACACAAAGTTTGCCATCAGCCATTAGAAAGCTGAAAAGTTATACTTAACAAATGCATTTACAGTGGTTTATTGATTTAAAAAAAATATTCAACAGTAGATTAATCTGAGCTCTGAGTTTGCGTTTCTAAAACAAGATTGTTTGTATCTGAATTTATGATGATGGTGATTGGTTTGAGGGGGCACTCAACTGTGAGGTTATCAACGCTCTACAAATTCCCAATCTTTGCTCAGTCCAATCTCGCCACTTTCATGAATGATGACAAAATGGTGAGGACACTACAAACACCCAGTCATCCCGAGGCAGGTAAAAATCCGTGACCCCAATCTGGATTTATGTCACTGATATTGAGTCTTAAGGTATTTTGCAGGTTTTTGTTTGTTAACCATGTGCGTGTGTTGCATTTGTTTTCATAAGAGAAAAAAAAAGTTGTTCCTACTTAAATGTGCTTCCAAAAAGACAAATTTTCTTTCTTGCACATGATCCAATTTGCGGGTGTTTCTCTTCGGTCAAGTAAGTTCTGTAAAATTCGACCAGGTTTACTTCTTCATATTTTGATTTTAAAGATAAATATTCTGAAGTTCAATAAGTTCCATGTGAAGGTTTTCTGAGGCCTTTTCTACATCACATGTTATTGGGTTAGCAAACATGCTGTCTGCATGCCTGAAATCAGAAAACCTTGTTGTAATGATTTCAGTTCATCAGCATAAGTAACATAATCAATATTTTCAGGAGTTGACACTGTAGGAAAATACTAACAGTTTCCAGCTTTCATCTATATTTCCCACAAGCGCAACTTTGTCTGAAAGCTTTCAGATGCCTATGTAATTTGTGAATCAACTGCCCTTGTTTCTGGAGTTGTTTAAGTTATTTAAATGAGCTGTGATGTCAACCGGAAATGCTAAATCACAAATCCATTGGGGATCATTTATTTCAGCCAATGGTTTTCTGTTAATAGCCATAAAATTTGCTTGTCGAAGATCATAAAATCACTTCAGCATTTTGCCTTTACTCAGCAATCTCACTTTGCAAAGGTAAGCCAAATCTTCATGTTCGGAGCACAGGTCATCCAAAAACTGTTTTAATTGGAGGTGATTTAGTGCGGCCGACTTCATGAAATTTATGCTTGTGGTAACCACGTCCATGACATGCGACTGACAAAGGCCTTAATGGCCGAAAGCTATGATTGTGTGAATCTTTCAATTGTGGCTATCGCGGCTCAGCATCTCCGCTATATGGTGAATAACAGCTTTCCTTCTCTCGTATTGTTACATTCCATCGTGGAATTTCCATTGTTTGATTTTTGCCTGACCGCTTTTCTTCGATCATAACCCTGTGCTGTTTTCCTTTGTAACTACTTTCTTTTGTGTCGCTATACTCAGTGTCTATCCTTCTTTCTTTTTCTTTCCTGTGTTTCTCTTGTTGCCTTATGAACTGCACTGCGCATACTACGTATGAGCCAAACTGTATCAACGGACTCTGCCGCGCGCAACAGACGGCGTCAAGAACACGCTGATTGTTGGTGCAGCATCTTACGTCCCACATTACTCCTGCTGATATAATTAAGCCTATACCTTCCAACTGATCATGCTCCCTGTGTCAGTTCCCGTATTTTTGCGTGTTATCTCCCGCACTTTTCCGGTGCCGTACAATCTTACATCTCTTAACTACGAACCACACCCCATACTTTTTCCGTTCTATCCCTGTTTGCACCCACTAAATCCACCTCATCCAGTCACATCTGCCGTGCCCCTTCTCTATGCTTACCCGCCCTCAAACCTGCTATCCACAGTAATATATTTATTAATGATTAGTTATTCTCTACTTTGACCTTTGTGACTTATCGCCAATTTTAGTGCGTTTTCACATTCCACTATTGTCGTCTTCCTCAGATTTCATCTCTTTTCCCCTCCTGTCTATCCATTTCATACTTTTCACACATATTTGGGTATATTTTTGCTTAATTTTTCGAACATAATTCTACTTTCTTACCTATTTTTTTGCATTTTTGCACCACCATGGATCCTTGCTCCTCCCGTCTGCATCAATACAGAAAAGTTTCCTTATCCCTTGCCAGATCCCAGTCCCACATACTGTTCCTGCGTTGTTGCTTGGCTCATGAAATCCCTCCTAATGGCCTTACCATCAAATTACCCATCTCTGGTTGCCACCCCTCGTTCCACAATGACCTCCACCTGTTCAGATTCCACCAATCCTTAGCCCTCACCAACATAGTCCTGCAAAACCATATCAACCAAGCCCAATCCTCCTTGCAGTACCTTCTCTCCATCCTCAAAATGCTCCTGCTATGTAATCCCAGATTCCTGGAACCCATAACATACATTGAAACTCTTGCCCTGCAGGAACTTGAGCAACATGCACAATGCCACTTCAAAAAGCTCTCCATCCTGCTCACTTCCTATTCCCGCCTAGGAGTACCACTGTCCACCACTTCTACAAAACCTGCAAACCTCCCCCATGCCCCCTCATAGCTGACAAACCTTGTCTCGCAGACCTACTACACTTACCCCACCCTCCAAAGATCCCTCCCACCACCACACAGAACTCAAATCCGAAACAGACCTGCAACACAGTCATGAACCTTTCCTCCAGAAGTCTTAGTCCCACAGAAATATCAGTCCTTTCCAAAGGCCTCACCTTTTGCCCCACTCCCAAATTCAACCATGCAGGACTAGTTGAAGACCTTCTCTCCTTCTCCCGGTCCCTACAGTGGAAACAGTTTTTTGCCACCAACCCAACCAATCAGACTCAACCAGAGACCAACATTGAACCTTGCCTAACTCAGTCCATGTCTCCATCCAACCTTGATCCACACCCACTGCCTCCAAACCACCCCCTGTTAACTTTCCAGAATTTCTTATCCTCGAACCTTGCCTCACCATCATTCCCCAAATCCCTCAACATGCATACTGACCTTACATCCGCAGAAAGAACCACAGTCCACCATCTAAAAACTGATCTGACCTGCAGACAAAGGCTTCACCACCGTAGTTTTGAACCGCAAGGATTACGTGGCAGAAGGAGTCCGTCAGCTGTCAGATACTTCCACCTACAAACCATGCCACAGTGATCCCATTCCAGCAATCCAGCAGGATCTCCAGTCACTACTCAAAATCTTAGGCCCATCCCAGAACCTCTCCCCAGAGTCCATCTCTCTACTTACCCCTACCACTCCCCACACTCCCACCTTCTACATGCTTCCTAAAGTCCATAAACCCAACCACCCAGGACGCCCCATTGTGACCGGTTACTGTGGCCCCACTGAGAGAATCTCTGCTCTCGTAGACCAATATGTTCAACCTGGTACCCAGAACCTATCCTCCTATATAAAAGATACCAACCATTTTTTCGACCGACTCTCCACAGTTCCTCTCCCTTTACCACACGGTGCCCTGCTTGTCATTATTGATGCCACCTCCCGGTACACTAACATTCCTAATGCCCATGGCCCTACCGCTATCGAACACTACCTTTCCAGATGCCCTATGGATTCCAAACCAACAACCTCCTTCGTAGTCTCCATGACCAACTATATCCTCACCCACAATTACTTCTCCTTTCAAGGCATTACCTGCAAACTAATCTGCGGTACGGCTATGGACACCCGCATGGCACCATCCTATGCTAACCTGTTCATGGGCCATTTAGAGGAATCCTTCCTAAAAACCCCGAATCCTAAATCCCTCACCTGGTTCAGATTCATTGATGGCATCTTTGCTATCTGGATTGAAGGTGAGGACACCTTATTCACATTCCTCCAGAACCTCAACAACTTGTCCCCCATTTGCTTCACCTAGTCCTACTCAACCCAACAAGCCACCTTCCTAGATGTTGACCTCCACCTCAGAGATGGCTACATCAGTACCTCCGTCCATATCAAACCTACTAACCACCAGCAATACCTCCACTTCGACAGCTGCCACCCGTTTCATACCAAGAAGTCCATTCCATACTGCCTAGCCACCTATGGTCGTCACATCTGCAGTGCCGAGCAGTCCCTCTCTAAATATACCGAGGGTCTCACTGAAGCCTTCACTGACCGTTATTATCCTCCCATCCTTGTACAGAAACAAATCTCCTGTGCCTTATTTTTCCAGTCTCCCACCACCTCCCAAAGTCCCATAGTCCGGCCACAGAGGAGCATTCCCCTTGTAACTCAGTACCATCCGGGACTGGAGCAACTCCACCAGGGTTTCGATTACCTCTCGTCGTGCCCTGAAATGAGAAATGTCCCACCCACTATCCTTCCCACCCCTCCTACTGTGGTATTCCGCCGTCCACTGAACCTACACAATATACTCGTCCATCCTTACACAGCCCCTGCTCCCAATCCCTGACCTCATGGATCATACCCCTGTAATAGACCTAGATGCAAGATCTGTCCCATACATCCTCCTACCTATTCCAGTCCGGTCACTAACATTACCTATCACATCCATGGCAGGGCTACCTGTGAAACCAGTTAACCGATCTACAAACTAATGTGCTGCATTCTATGTAGGCATGTCAACCAACAAACTGTCTGTCCGCATGAACGGCCACTGACAAACTGTGGCCAAAAAACAAGTGTACCACCCTGTAGCTGAACACGCTGCCAAACATGATACCCCTCATCTCAATGACTGCTTCACAGCCTGTGCCATATGGATCCTTCCCACCAACACCAGCGTTTCTGAATTGCGCAGGTGGGAACTTTCCCTGCAATACATCCTACGTTCCCGTAACCCTCCTGGCCTCAACCTTCGTTAGTCACTGTCCTCACCCATCCAGCCCCCTCCCTGTTCCGAGTCAAGCACTACACAGCCGTCATTTCACCGCCACACCCAGTCTTTTAATTTATTTTCTTTTATTTTTATTTCTCTCCTCTCCGCTACTTACCCCTCCCCCCTTTGCACCTTCTCTCCTACCATCCGTCTGAACTGCAACACGTCACTGTCCGCCACTCCTGCCATACTATCCCTCCCCCTCCCTGCCCCAGCCTCCTCCTTACCCCCGCCCAGTTGCCACTCCCATCATGCACTGGTGCTACTGATAGCAGTGTAGTTTCAACTCTCTGAGACTGCAGATGTGTGTGCAAGTTGTGCTTGCGCGAGTGTGTGTGTGCGCATGTGTGTCAACTGCTGACAAAGACCTTAATGGGCGAAAGCTATGATTGTGTGAATCTTTATTTTTATACATTGTGAAGAAAGTAATCATCCTGGAATTGATGACATTCAGCATCTACTTTCTTCTTCTTAACACTAGACATTTTGTGAATAAACTCAATGCACAGACACACGAAAGTAAGAAACAACTAACACAGAACTTCACATGCAAGGAGACAACAGAGAACCAGTTTTTGCAGTGGCACCTGCTGCTGTTATTGAAGTCAGCACATTTCCCAGGCAGTTTGCAGTTTTAATGGCATTGCTGTATACTACAAGTGTTTGGGCTCTATCAATGTGTAGCACAGACATAGGCCATAAATAATGTGCACTTTTGACTTCCGTGCTGCAGCAATGGTGGGAGGCAGCTTTGTACCGCACTACATATGCGAGATGCCAATGAGGTATCAGCCACTTCCACAGCGACAGCTGACACAGCAACAGCCAGTCACTAAGGCCAGTTCTTGCCTGTGTGGTGTTCCTTGCTTTGTAAAAACCGGCCATCCACCACAGCCTGAGACATGTCACCAGGCTGTGTTCTGTCTGGCCAAGTCTTTCTGCATCATGAGCTCCAAACCTGTGCGGAGCATTAGCAGGAATACCCGAAAATCTATCCGGGGCGTAGTACAGTGTGAACGTCTTGTCATCTAATACAGTGTGGACGTCTTGTCATCTAATACAATGTGAACGTCTTGTCATCTCCCGGATTGAAATCAATTGCAGGCGGATCCGTCCTGCGGGCCACTGGTTGCACACCCATGGTGTAGAACCTGTTACATTTGTAAGTAAATGTAAGTATTATGGAATTGATGCCTTTAGACATGACGGGTTTGGACCATACATGACAGACAGAATGTAGAAAACTGTGCTAAATAATTCAAACAATGTTGGAAGGATAGAAAATTTCCATGATTGGGGATAAAGCGAGTTACACAGGGTTTAATTTTGAGCCCACTCCTATTCCTTATACAGGGTGTCCTTGTTAAATGTATTGCAATATAAAATTTGATAATTTGAGAAATAATTGAAATATTTATTGAAAGTGTGTTTCTACAAGTACGATCACTCAAATTTGTTTACTCTCTTAATACAACTCTAAAGTGCACCATTAATGGTGTGGCAGACAGCTAATCTCTATTCTATTTCTTTCCTAATGTTTTGCAGCGTTGCAGGTGTAATGTTTGCATTAGATGCACAAATGCGATGGTGCAGATTTTGAAGGTCACAAACTGGAGTCTGGTACACTCGATTCTTGATAAACCAAGGACTTCCTCATTTTGCATCCTTTTTTTGCCAGAATTTTCTTTGTGGTGCCTTCAGTTGTGACCTGCTCTCAGAATTTATTTTTTGTTAAAGCTGTAGTTTGTGTACCTGCAGGCACAACCTGTTAAGGATGACATCATGTACTGTCAAATGAGGTAATTGTAACTGCCTGTTTGTCTGCTGGGCTGACTTACAATGCCTCTACTGGAAGGATTTATTAATTCAACAGCAGCCTCTGAAACTTATGTGCATGGTGTGGTGGCCCAACATCAAAAGCAAACTCACTGTTTCACAAAGCCAATTTTCCCATTTCTTGATTGTTACATAAGTGCTACCATCCTCAGTTGGTCACAGTTTGTACACTAAAAACGACATTGTACCATTGTAACAGACTTAATCTCCATGAGATAAAGCACTTAGAACACCTTCTGCTGTAGAGTTCACATCGCTACATGAGCAATGCCATTATGCGCATGCGCTTACTAATGCAAACACAGAAAACATTTTGAGTTACCATACTTGTAGAACCAAATCACCAATAAATATCTCAATTATGTCTGAAGTTATTACATTTTATGTTGTTATGTGTTTAATCCAGACACCCTGTATACATGAATGATCTTCCACTTAACATTAAACAGGCAGAAATGGTACTGTTGCAGGTGATACTACACTAAGGATAAATTCCATTAGAGAGATGATTAATTATGTTTTTCAGAGAAATATTAAATGGTTCTCTGAAAATGGATGCTCCCTAAATTTTGAGAGAACACATTGTATTCAATTCTATACAACAAATAGTCATAGCAACTATTGATGTAACAAATGAATAATCGCCAGTAAGTAGGGTAGAATGCTCCAAATTGTTGGATGATGTATTGAGGAAAACTTTCATTGGAAGAAGCATTTTACTGAGCTTTTCAAACAGTTAGTTCAGTTACTTTTGCTATTTGTATTTTTGCTAGCCTTGGAAACAAACCAAGCAACCTCATGATACATTTTGCACATTTCCATTCTGTAATGTGTTACAGAATCATTTTCTGAGCTAATTTGCCACTTAGAAAGGAAGTATGAATTGCACAAAGCAAGCGGTAAGAAATTTATGTGATATCCACCCATGTTCATTGTATAGGTACCTCTTCGAGGAGTTAGGCATTTTAACTGCACCATCACAATACCAATATTTGATAGTGAAGTTAGTCATAAATAATCCATCACAATTTGAGAAGAATAGTGGTGTCCATATCTACAACACTAGAGAAAAAATGATCAGGTTGTATATGCCAACAAGAGAAGGAAAATGCTCATGTCTTTCTTGGATTTCCCAGTTAAAAATACACTTTTTCTCAGGTAAAAATACGTTTTTTCCTGTTCGGTGACAGTGTACATTCCATTGGAGCTGTAAAACGTGTCAGTTATTTGAGTAGTGAAGGTTTTATACTCCAGCAGAGAACTTCCTGCACTTTTAAGAAATGAAACCCAGTAAAAAATAACCATTGATGTACAGCAACATTACACTGCATATTTTCGTACTACAAAAGTATGTTGTTGTTGTTGTTGTTGTTGTGGTCTTCAGTCCTGAGACTGGTTTGATGCAGCTCTCCATGCTACTCTATCCTGTGCAAGCTTTTTCATCTCCCAGTACCTACTGCAACCTACATCCTTCTGAATCTGCTTAGTGTATTCATCTCTTGGTCTCCCTCTACGATTTTTACCCTCCACGCTGCCCTCCAATACTAAATTGGTGATCCCTTGATGCCTCAGAACATGTCCTACCAACCGATCCCTTCTTCTGGTCAAGTTGTGCCACAAACTTCTCTCCTCCCCAATCCTATTCAATACCTCCTCATTAGTTATGTGATCTATCCATCTAATCTTCAGCATTCTTCTGTAGCACCACATTTCGAAAGCTTCTATTCTCTTCTTGTCCAAACTATTTATCGTCCATGTTTCACTTCCATACATGGCTACACTCCATACGAATACTTTCAGAAATGACTTCCTGACGCTTAAATCAATACTGGATGTTAACAGATTTCTCTTCTTCAGAAACGCTTTCCTTGCCATTGCCAGCCTACATTTTATATCCTCTCTACTTCGACCATCATCAGTTATTTTGCTCCCCAAATAGCAAAACTCCTTTACTACTTTAAGTGCCTCATTTCCTAATCTAATTCCCTCAGCATCACCCGACTTAATTAGACTACATTCCATTATCCTTGTTTTGCTTTTGTTGATGTTCATCTTATATCCTCCTTTCAAGACACTGTCCATTCCATTCAGCTGCTCTTCCAAGTCCTTTGCTGTCTCTGACAGAATTACAATGTCATCGGCGAACCTCAAAGTTTTTATTTCTTCTCCATGAATTTTAATACCTACCCCGAATTTTTCTTTTGTTTCCTTTACTGCTTGCTCAATATACAGATTGAACAACATCGGGGAGAGGCTACAACCCTGTCTTACTCCCTTCCCAACCACTGTTTCCATTTCATGTCCCTCGACTCTTATAACTGCCATCTGCTTTCTGTACAAATTGTAAATAGCCTTTCGCTCCCTGTATTTTACCCCTGCCACCTTTAGAATTTGAAAGAGAGTATTCCAGGCAACATTGTCGAAAGCTTTCTCTAAGTCTACAAATGCTAGAAACGTAGGTTTGCCTTTCCTTAATCTTTCTTCTAAGATAAGTCGTAAGGTCAGTATTGCCTCACGTGTTCCAGTGTTTCTACGGAATCCAAACTGATCTTCCCCGAGGTTGGCTTCTACTAGTTTTTCCATTCGTCTGTAAAGAATTCGTGTTAGTATTTTGCAGCTGTGACTTGTTAAGCTGATAGTTCGGTAATTTTCACATCTGTCAACACCTGCTTTCTTTGGGATTGGAATTATTATATTCTTCTTGAAGTCTGAGGGTATTTCGCCTGTTTCATACATCTTGCTCACCAGATGGTAGAGTTTTGTCAGGACTGGCTCTCCCACGGCCGTCAGTAGTTCCAATGGAATATTGTCTACTCCGGGGGCCTTGTTTCGACTCAGGTTTTTCAGTGCTCTGTCAAACTCTTCACGCAGTATCGTATCTCCCATTTCATCTTCATCTACATCCTCTTCCATTTCCATAATATTGTCCTCAAGTACATCGCCCTTGTATAGACCCTCTATATACTCCTTCCACCTTACTGCTTTCCCTTCTTTGCTTAGAACTGGGTTTCCATCTGAGCTCTTGATATTCATACAAGTCGTTCTCTTATCTCCAAAGGTCTCTTTAATTTTCCTGTAGGCGGTATCTATCTTACCCCTAGTGAGATAGGCCTCTACATCCTTACATTTGTCCTCTAGCCATCCCTGCTTAGCCATTTTGCACTTCCTGTCGATCTCATTTTTGAGACGTTTGTATTCCTTTTTGCCTGTTTCACTTACTGCATTTTTATATTTTGTCCTTTCATCAATTAAATTCAATATCTCTTCTGTTACCCAAGGATTTCTACTAGCCCTCGTCTTTTTACCTACTTGATCCTCTGCTGCCTTCACTACTTCATCCCTCAAAGCTACCCATTCTTCTTCTACTGTATTTATTTCCCCCATTCCTGTCAATTGCTCCCTTATGCTCTCCCTGAATCTCTGTACAACCTCTGGTTCTTTTAGTTTATCCAGGTCCCATCTCCTTAAATTCCCACCTTTTTGCAGCTTCTTCAGTTTTAATCTACAGGTCATAACCAATAGATTGTGGTCAGAGTCCACATCTGCCCCTGGAAATGTCTTACAATTTAAAACCTGGTTCCTAAATCTCTGTCTTACCATTATATAATCTATCTGATACCTTTTAGTATCTCCAGGGTTCTTCCATGTATACAACCTTCTTTCATGATTCTTAAACCAAGTGTTAGTTATGATTATGTTGTGCTCTGTGCAAAATTCTACCAGGCGGCTTCCTCTTTCATTTCTGTCCCCCAATCCATATTCACCTACTATGTTTCCTTCTCTCCCTTTTCCTACACTCGAATTCCAGTCACCCATGACTATTAAATTTTCGTCTCCCTTCACAATCTGAATAATTTCTTTTATTTCATCATACATTTCTTCAATTTCTTCGTCATCTGCAGAGCTAGTTGGCATATAAACTTGTACTACTGTAGTAGGTGTGGGCTTCGTGTCTATCTTGGCCACAATAATGCGTTCACTATGCTGTTTGTAGTAGCTTACCCGCATTCCTATTTTCCTATTCATTATTAAACCTACTCCTGCATTACCCCTATTTGATTTTGTGTTTATAACCCTGTAGTCACCTGACCAGAAGTCTTGTTCCTCATGCCACCGAACTTCACTAATTCCCACTATATCTAACTTCAATCTATCCATTTCCCTTTTTAAATTTTCTAACCTACCTGCCCGATTAAGGGATCTGACATTCCACGCTCCGATCCGTAGAACGCCAGTTTTCTTTCTCCTGATAACGACATCCTCTTGAGTAGTCCCCGCCCGGAGATCCGAATGGGGGACTATTTTACCTCCGGAATATTTTACCCAAGAGGACGCCATCATCATGTAATCATACAGTAAAGCTGCATGCCCTCGGGAAAAATTACGGCTGTAGTTTCCCCTTGCTTTCAGCCGTTCGCAGTACCAGCACAGCAAGGCCGTTTTGGTTATTGTTACTAGGCCAGATCAGTCAATCATCCAGACTGTTGCCCTTACAACTACTGAAAAGGCTGCTGCCCCTCTTCAGGAACCACACGTTTGTCTGGCCTCTCAACAGATACCCCTCCGTTGTGGTTGCACCTACGGTACGGCTATCTGTATCGCTGAGGCACGCAAGCCTCCCCACCAACGGCAAGGTCCATGGTTCATGGGGGGGATACAAAAGTATAAACACAAATTATACCAAATGTAGCATGGTAGTTTACGAAGGACTGAAATCTAGATTATGACACATTTTTGTCAGCCAGTGACAGCAGGTATTCAGGCCGTAGGACATGTGATGTAAACAGCCAATAGTAACATCGTTGTCAAGTAGCATGAACACACAATTAAGAAAAGTTAATGGTTTAAATTAATATGCAGTCTATAACTACAAGAAAAGCTAAGCTTTCACATATAATATTGGTCGTCAAAAGGTTTTTGTTGGTTTTTTTGAGGGTATGGTTTGGCAAGATCCTAAGAGCACAGATTAAATTGCAACATCTGAATATTTCTGATGTGATGTGCACTGAACTTCTTGTAGGCTACCTGGCTGAATTTCTGTCAAGCACTTACTTTTCCATGGAAAAGCCAATTACGTGCGAAACTGCTCAAGAACTCAGTTCACACTTTTCTTTGAAGGACAATTATATTTTTTGCCATTGTTCTTGCATAACATTGCAAGGTTTCACTAGAATGTATGTGCTGTATGTAGCCAGAACAGTGAACATGGTTTGCAGTAACAGCACTAACAGATTTTTTACTGTATCCTGTACATTGTTGGTAATAGCAAAGACGTTTTCACTGCAGTGAAGATGAACAAAGTGCTTATAGCTCTTGAGGTATGCATTTTGGAGCCAATACGTACTGGATATTTTTGTCTTTTTTTGGTCCATACTACCATCTCTCAAAATATGCAATACTATTTTAATGCCCCATATGCTGAATACACTTTTACAACAATTAGGTGCAATCTGATAAAATTGATAAAAACATCTTTCAAGTTGAACTCACAAACACAGCATGTGTTAATCTCACAGTTATAATTGACAAAATGAGGAAAAATAGTGTACTAAGAGAAATTTTCAAGTTTATTAGATGAGCAAACAAGAGATGACTTTAAAATCCCGAACAGAAGGCGTGGAAAGGTGCTATTGTACCTTTATAAAATGTAAAGCGAGTTCTGGGTCTGACATGAAATTATCGTGTAATAATACCCAGTACAAATGACAGTAAAGACTGATAATTAATTTGTCCTTTAAACGATTTTTCATATATAAATATTATTTTTATTTTGGCTGAAGATATGGTGCAGACAGGGTCCTAATTTCAGTGCTTTTGGCCCGGTGTGATTCTGATCTGATGAGATTTGATTTCCGTCATGTCAGCGATTCATATTCAGTGATACCTACACATAGGAAGTGTGCGTGAAGTCGACTGCTTGAGACAGAGCAACTGAATAGCTCTTCCATGTGTTAGAGAGAGGTGTGACAGTTTGTATTTATAATTTCAAATTGGAAAAAAATGTGGCTATTATTGTGTTTACAAAATAAGAAGTGAGTCATTAATAGAATTAACTGCTTCTATCTTCCAGTACACAGCTCATTGCTGGTAGTCAATTTTTGAACATTTAATATCTGTATTTTGGTTTTGTTATTAGTTTCTTGAGACTGCTCAAATTGGGCAAGGCCAAAACCGTTTCTTTAATTATTCTTGTAAAATGATGCCTCATAGAATTCTTTTTTTCCCCCCCAGATGGTCTGGTTCCGAGAGAATTGGTATGAAGAAGTCCTCAGGCAGCTACGTCTCGGGTTAGCAAAGTGCCTTGCTATTGCTTTTGAAAACAGTGCTAATGTGGAAGAAGCAACTATTACGCCACATACACTGAATTTCATTAAGAAACTTGTTTCCACGTTTGGTATTGGAATTGGTAAGCTCTGCATATTGTTTGTTTGTTTTGTTTGTTTATTTGTTATGTTTGGTACACCAGGCAGAGATAACCAATATCAATCCTCTTTTATTGATTATGTTTCAATGGTTGTAACAGCCAAGTAACTACCTAATGTGTGAATGATGGATGTATGGAAAGCAAATGTAAGTCTTAAGTCTGTAAATAGTGGAAGTTTAATTTTAAATCTTGTACATAATTTGACTGTTCTTACCTGAGGATCATTGAAATGAATAATTTACTTTAATTTTTTACACTACTTGGTTGTAATAGCCAAGTAACTAGCCACTGTGTGAATGATGGATTTAATGAAAGCAAATGTAAGTATTAAACCTGTAAATATTAGAAGTTTAATTTTAATTAATGCACATAATTTTACTGTTTATGTTTGTAATGTGTTTATTTGACATGTTCCACACCCAGGAGGATCCCCTCTCTGTGGGTCTAAGGAATGAATAATTAATCTAATCTAATCAAGGAACTCAGGATAGATGTCACTGGTAAACAATGTAAAGCTAAAATACCTTATTTGTTGAAATATTTTGTCAAAAAACCTACAAAGATTTTCAGGGGAAATGTCTAGAGCTAAAGTGAACGGAATACTCATTCACTGCATAAGAGATGCTGACAATATTGCATTAATAACTGAAAGTGGAAAACATGTACAGAAATACATTAAAAAATTTCAGCAATGTCTAAAATGTTAGAACATAAAATTAATAGTTGCAACAAAATTATTTCGGGCAAAAATGAGGACACTTGACATTAAAAATTTAAAAAAGTTCGTAAAGTTCGTTATTTAAGCACCATAATTAATGAAAATAGTAGAGGCAGGGTAGAAATGTTTTCAATAAAAGAAGACAACAGTAGTGAAAAATTCATTTGGTAAAGAAAAGAAAAATGAAATTTTTCAAGATGTTGAGAATATTCCTGTGTGGCTGTGAAAGCTGAACGCTGTCAAAGATGGACTAGAGGCATTTGGAAGAGGTGAAAATGTGAGCTGAGAGGAGGCCAACGGCGACCAGCTGAACAGTAAGGAAATCCAATGTAGAAGTTGTGAAAGAGATCAATGTGCAAAGAAATCTCATACCAAATATTATGAAAAGGAAAAATGAAATTGATTTACACACAAACACACACACATTTAATATCAGACTTACTGGCAGGAAAAATTATCAGGATCTTTGGGGCATAACAGACTGTAATCAGCTTTGAGGTAACAAATGCCACATGGATGTTCCACTTTATTACAGTCAAAGAATTCAGTTTCCTTCGTATTCACTACAGGTTATACATCATGAAAGTTTGATGTTGGGCATTTGTATTTTTTGCATGGTGAGAATTTAGTTCTACGGTTTTATTTTTATTTACAATTAGCTGGTTTAAGTGGCACCAGTCACAGAGTTTGTCATAGTGTTTATTTCTTCTAGAAGAGTCTTTTTTCAATTAAATTTTTAAAACTAAACTGTCATTTAATAAGTAAATAATATTGTTATCAGGACCAGAACGTGGATGACAATTTTGTATTATTTGTAATAACTTTTAGCAGGAACAGAAATAACATATTTCAAGATCAGTATGTTCTTCCTCAGGAATTTGTAGCTACATAGATCACGAATAAATGGTTAATAGAAAAAACGGGGATGTAAATGGAGATGACAAAGTGTAATTTCTATTAAAAAATTGTGTTAGCAAACAATGACAAGGTAAATACAGAGCTGAGATAGAATTTTTTTAAAAGTTATTTCTTGTTTCTGTTTATGCCTCATTATGTTGAATCAATTTTGTCCTTTCATTCCTCCTTGCAGCTTGTATGCTTTCAGGCTGTTGTCTTTGTCTTACGCAGTGTGAACTGTTCTTTCTTCACTCTTAATGAAAATTTTGCCTGTGAATCTACACTAGTAGACACTTGAATGTGAAAAATCTTTAGAATTGTTGGAGGGGGGCTTTCTGCTGTCCTTGTGAATGGAATAACTCAATGTGGCATTTACACTATTGCTTGCATGAGCTAGGCAGTCTACCTCTGTTTTTTTTCTTTGGGACCCACATTTAGAGAAGATGCAGCATTGACACACAACTTTATCAGTTGATACTCAGTTTGCCTGATTCAGCAGATTACATCTGCATTTGGTGCACAAATATATCAGTTACTTGCCCTTGCTCGGATATTTGTTTAACTGTAACTGTGCATTTCTGAACTCGTAACACGTACACAGAGATGTTAAAGAAACAGCTTTCAAACAGCAGTGTTTGTTTCCAGAGATGCGAGGTAATCTGGACTTCAACTGCATTTTTCCAATTCACCTAAGAAGCCAAAAATCAGCTTATTGTGTGATTTTATTTTTAAAATACAGTCAGGTGAATAAAAAAATAACTGATTCTCACTAACCAATTTTTTTGCAGTTCAGAGAAATAATCAGTTTTATTGCTTCACATCCCTCGCTCATCATCTTCTATCTCGTGGCCACGTTCTCACTTCCCGAGCATGGGGTCCCGGGTTCAATTCCTGGCGGGGTCTGGGATTTTCACCAGCCTCGAGATGACTGGGTGTTTGTGTTGTCCTCATCATTTCATCATCATTCATGAAAGTGGCTAGATTGGACTGAGCAAAGGTTGGGAATGTGTACGAGCGCTGATAACTGCGCAGTTGAGCGCCCACAAACCAATCATCATCATCATCATCATCATGATCTTCTTCTTCTTCTTTTGTTTTGGAAACTGCAACACTGTGTTTGCATCTCTGAAGATTTATATTCTATCTTGGTAGACCCACGCTGGGAATATTACCTTCCTCCAGAATGAAGGCCACAGTATTTTTCTTTGTGTGAGTGATAACATAGTGAAATAATTGTTTTGTTGTTTCTTGTAGACATCTACATCTGCGTTGTTACTGTGCAATTCACACTTAAGTGCCTGGTAGAGGGATCCATTTTCATACTACTTCTCTACCATTCCACTCTAGAATGGTGTGTGGGAAAAAGGAACACCTAAATCTTTCTGTTCGAGCTCTGATTTCTCTTATTTTATTATGATGATCATTTCTCCCTACGTAGGTGGACGTCAACAAAATATATACCCACATCTTGACCAATGAAACTGTGTCACATCAATGTATGTTCAAAGTGCCCTCCGTTTGCATCAGTAGATGTTTGCAGATGGGCAACAAGAGAGTGTTGCACAGATTGTAGAGTTTCTACAGATATTGCCGCACATTCCACAGTAATATGATGTTGCATATCCTCTACTGTCGTTGGGGATTCTTGGTACACTCTTGTGTCTCACTGCACCCCAGAGAAGGAAGTCTAATGGCGTCAAGTCGGGGGTCTGTGCTGGCCATCACACAGTACCTCTCCGCGGCATCCGCCTATTAGGAAATGTTGCATCTAGAACGCCTCTGGCAACTTTTGCATTGTATGTGGGACATACGTTATGTTGGAACCACATTGATAGACGAGTTTCCAATCCTAGATCCTCCAAGAGGAGCACTATGGTATGTTGAAGAAATTATGCATATCGCTGTCCATTTGATGTTCCACGGTAAAAATAGGGACATACAATACAGTTAGCAATGATACCGCACCAAACATTGTCACTCCACTATTGTTGATGAGCAACTTGGCGAATCTAGTGGGGATTTTGCACGCATCAGTAGTGCATGTTCCGCAGATTCACATTACCATGATTTGTAAATGAAGCCTTGTCCGTAAACAACATATTGCTTAGGAATACTGAATTACCTTGCAGCTGCTGAAGTGCAAAATGACAGAATGCAATGTGGGATCCAGAGTCATTCCTATACAGTTCTTGGTGCAGTGAGACGTGAAATGGAGGAAACCAATGCTGATGCAAGACTGCACACACTACTGTGGCTTATTCCTACGCCTCATGCAATTTCTCGTACACCCACCTGTGGATTGTGCGCTGCAGCAGCCATAACAGCAATTTCGTTTCCACTGCCAGTTGTTGGCGTTGTACGTCAACGTTTTGTGGGAGCCAAGCTTCCTGTTTCCGTGAGTGTCTTGCATATGTTGTCAATGCTTTGACGTGAAGACACTGACGATCTGGGTAACATTCAGCATACAGTATCATAGCTGTGGTTGCATTTCTGTGACAGTCACTGTAAATTAAAATAATATCTAATTTTTCTTCATTACTGAAGGCCGGCATATTGACTAGGTGGCGGCAAATGTAACAAGCCACAAGAAAACAGGTTTTAATGTGGCAACCTGGCAACATATGTGAATTACGTTACAGTATGAGAGCAGTTCAGCAGGCCAGATAAGGAGACACTTGTACACTGAAGGTAGTGTGTGCTGTGGTGATATTGGTATGTTTAAGGCAGGATGCAGATGCCAGTGCAGGCAACCCCTGCTCTGAGCACGGTACTACATGTGATGCATTACGTCGGAAACTGTGACGCCATTGCTATTCTTTACAAGCCACATATTTCAAAACGTGCAAGGTTTAGAAACGTGCAAACAAGTGATACCACTAATTGTACCTCTAGTTGTCATTTCGCAACAATAAGCTTTATGCGCAGGACATCCATCATTCTGATACCGCATTATTTGACACATTATAAGAGGTGGACCAGAACAGGTAAGGTACAGCTCAAGAAGGGACTAAACTATTCCCCTTTAGGAGTGCCATCAATGAAATATGGGCCAATGATGTGTTGTCATACAATCCCACACCGTACATTAACACTCCACTGATGTACTACGTCAACCATATCATGATTACCGGCAGCGTGAGGTGCACGCTTGAGTCTCAGGATGTGCGCTAGCTTTGCGCTTCATTTATTTCAAATGTCAACTTCGCTTCGCGGTTTCTCGGAGTGTAATTGACGTATTGTAATACAACCAACACCATTATTTTTGTGATTTTTCATGCAATTGATTGCATAGGAAATAAAAGGGGGTGTCCTTTTAAAAATACACAAGTTTGTGTTGAAAATAGTATTTGTTTACATTTTAAAATTTCACATATTATTTGGTTTCCTAAGCCCCTATCATACGTTCATGCTGGTGAAAACCGTTTTTCAATATCTATTGTTGTTCCAGAGATATTTGAGGTGGCAGAGTTAGGTGAGAGATCCTGTATATGTACACACACACACCACACACACACACACACACACACTCGTGCATTCAGCACAAAATAGAAATAAGACATTTCCTAAATAAATATTATGCTTAATAAAGCAACAAACAAATAAAATTTATAAAATGCCCATTAAGTCCTTTTAAGACATTAATTTCAAGTCTTTCTACCTTTAACTGCATAGTTAGGAAGTTCATCTGTGTAAAAGCTCCAATATCGTGTCACACTACAAATCAACAATGTTCGTATCAGTCATATTCTTTATCCCCATTCACTTCTATTTTGCACTGTACAATTTTCAGACTTGAAGGCAGAGCGGCAGTCGAACTCAGCTTCATCGTCATCGTTCGTGAGCACAGCCTCGGAGAGCTTGGCCAGCCGCGCACGGGCAACGGCCCAGGACCCGGTCTTCCAGATGATGAAGGTGCAGTTCACAACTGACTTTGACTTCAGCCAGCCAGACTCCATGAAGCTGCAGAACCTCATCCAGAAGCTGCGCAAGTGGATCACTATTCTCGAAGCTAAAGTGAAAACCCTACCCAAGTGAGTTACTGGATTCCTCCTCTTTTACTGCAAGCATTTCTATACCTATATGTCTTGACCGATTCTGATTATGATAACTCAGTGATACTGTGGTCATAGAGTACTACTTTGTTTGTTTTATGAAGAACATAATTTTACATTTATGTTCATTCAATACAAGTTGCCAGTCTTCACACCACTTTGAAATCCTATCCAGATCTGATTGAATATTAGGGCACCACCTTTCAGACAGTGTAGATAATTCCTTCATCTGTCAGCTCAGCAATTTGACATGAACACTATCTAATATTGCCCTGGTTCGGGAAATATTGTCGATCCGGGACGATGCAAAGAGCAGTCTGAGTTGTAATTGGGAGGTGGGTAATCTCCATGTAACCTATGTTTACGTTTAGTGATTTTGCTGTTTCCTCTTTGTTTATTATGTCCACCTTTCTGACAGTCAAGCATTAATCGCCTTGCAGAACAATGAAGTTTTTTTGTCAGTTTACTAAAGGAATTTGGCTTATATTAATCTTTTCAGCTAAAGCAGTCAATTTATTCGAAACGAAGTGTTTAATTCTGCACTATTGTTTAGTTTCAACTGTTTGCTGCATTTTGAGTGCACGTTTTTATCTTCTAGCGATAAAGAACCAAACATGAGATAGTACGGTAATGATACTCCAAGAAAATTTACATCTGAATTTGAACATATGAATGTGCACTTCAAGTGGAATTTCAGTATGGTTCACGAAATTCTGATGCTCTTGGAGTATCCTCTAAGGTCTTACTTCTTTTACGACATAATGTAAGATCTTTTAATGTTTTGCGTAAAACATACAGGCTCCCTGTGTCATCGTAGCTGCGCAAGCATGGTGACGTCTGCTACCTGGCACTCTATGGCAACTGCTGAAACGAACCTACTAAATAGAACGCAGGAAAACATTGCGAATGGTTGTTTGAAAAGCTTAATTTCCAAGCAAATTTCCTTTTACACAAGATGAACTATGTGCAAGAATGTATGATGAATTTCTTAAATCACAGAGTGCTTGACTCTAATTTAAAAATCAATTCTTTCAGGACTACCATTTAGAATAATTTGGAGCCCTGACGGTAAGAAAGGTAAAACATTTATGTCATCGTTAAAAATTTTATTGGCACATTTGTGTGCCAACGCGCAAAAAAAAAAAAATAAATAAATCAACATTATATGCAAAAGCTTAGCTTCTCTTGCAACTGATGAATCTTAGAGACCACTATTACATGTGAAACTTTTCTTTTCTTGTAGCAGCACTATGTATATTAATTTAAAGCACTAACTTTTTCTATTTGTGGTCACACTACTTGACAGTGATGTTGCTATTGGCTGACTACATTAAGTATCCTATGCTTTCAATATCCTCTGTCATAGGCTTGCGACATCACGTAACATGAGCTGTGACTGGCTTACAAAAGTGCATCGCCATCTCTGTTTCAGTGCTTCAGGAAGTAACATGCAGTGTTTGGTGGAATTCGAATTTATACTTTCGTAATACGAACATATGCAGTGTACATATTGCTGCACATCAGACATTTTTCGAAAACATGTTTTTTTCCCCTGAGTTTTGTTTTCTAACGTGCTGGGAAATTATATTCTGGTGTATAAAACTATAACCACTCAAAGGATTAATAAGTTTTTACAGTTCCAAGGAAAAGTATACTGTCACTTAACACGGAAAAAGCGTATTTTCATCCGGGAGAATGTGTATTTTTAACCAGGAAATCCAGGAAAAATTCGGGAATTTTTTTTCTTCATGCACGTATACACCCTGTACACGTAGCATCCTTCATAGTTGAGCCACACTTTTCGAAAGTTCTCCCAATAAACCATAATCAACAATTTGCCTTCTTTTTGACAATCATCACATGCTTGTTCCATTTCATATCACTGTGCAACATTATGCCTGGATACTTAAACAATGTGACTGTGTGAAGCAGGGCACTACTAACGCTGTATTCGAACATTACAGATTTGTTTTTCCTTCTCATCTGCATTAATTATATTTTTCTGCATTTTGTCTAATTCAACTCATGTTGTACAGTCACTTGATGACAGCAGCTTACTGTACACCACATCATCATCATCAGCAAACAAGTGCAGATTGCTGCCCACACTGTCTGCCATATCATTTATGTGTATGGAAAATAATAGTGGTCCCACCACATTTCCGTCTGGAGCACTCCTGACAATACCAAAGTCTCTGATGGAAACTCACTGTTGAGGACTGTATGGTGTGTTCTAGGAACTTATTCCATATGCTCGTTCCTTTAGTACAGTCTGAAATAGGAAACCACATAAAACGTTTTTTGGAAATATAGGAATGTGGAATCTGCCTGTTACCCTTCTTTCATGGTTCATGGGATATTATGTGAGAATAGGGCAAGCTGAGTTCTGCACGAGTGATGGTTTCTGAATACTTTCTGATTTGTGGACAGATGTGTTTCCTTCTCAAGGAAATTTATTATATTCAAACTGAGAATATGTTCAATAAGTCAGCAGCAAACAGATGTTAAGGATATTGGTCTGTAATTTTGCGGGTCCAATCTTTTACCCTTCTTATATACATGAGTCACCTCTGTTTTTTTGTCGGTCCCTTGGAACTTGGCGATGGGCAATAGATTTATGGTAAATTCAAGCTAAGTAAGGGGCCAATGCCGTAGAGCACTCTTTGTGAAACCAAATTGGGATTCCATCTGGACCTGACGACTGATTTGTTTTCAGGTCTTTCAATTGCTTCACTATTACTATGTCATCCATATGGGACACTGTGTGATGGCCAAATGCTGATATTTTTGTATGATTCTCCTGTGTGAGCAATGTCTTAAATGTGAAATTTAAAACTTCGGCTCTTGTTTTGCTATTTTCTACTGCCACACCAGACTAGTCAGTGGGTGAATGGATGAACACCTTAGACCTGCTTAGTGATTTTACATAGGACCAGAACTTTCTCGGATTCTTGACCAGATCTTTTGCTAAGATATGACGGTGGTAGTTGTATGCTTCACAGACAGATCATTTCATAGATGCACAAATCTCTACTAAGCTTTGCCTGTTGTCATTTGTGTGCTCTCTGATGAACTCAAGAGGTCAACAGCCTTTGCTTCCTCAACATTATCCGAATTTCATTGTTAAACCATGGTGGATATTTTCCATCCTTAATCCACTTTTTAGTCAACATACTTCTTTAGAGCACAATTTACAATTGTTTAAACTTTTTCCGTAATTCCTCTGTATCCATCATACTGGAACTAAATGAAGTCAGTTCATCACCTAAGTCAGATGCAAACAATGGTTATCTGCACTTCCTAGTAGAAACACTCTGTTAGCCTTCTTGATTGATTGATTTAATTTTCATAACTGTAGTCACTACAAGCCATCATGGTCATTAATCCCTGTGTCTATACTATTGCTGTTGATGAGGTCCAGCCTGTTTGTAGGTGCAAGGTGTAAAATATTCCCATTGCATGTGAACTGCTGAACTAGCTGCTAAAGACAGTTTTTGGAAAACACATTCAAAAGTAATTCACTAGACTGTCTATCTGTACCCCCTGCAATCAGCCTGTAGACATCTGAGTCTAAACTTAATAGGTTAAAGCCACTAGCAGCTAGTATTGTTTGATTGGGTATTTACCCAATGCTGACCACAGAATTTCTTGGATTGACTCTAGAACTATCACAGTGGTGGTCGGTATAAGAACCAACTATTCAAGTGCTGAAAAGTGCACCATTACATGACCAATCTCAACCACTGGTAGCTGGCTACGTCTTTCATTTCAGTCTTTCTTTTATTCTTCTTGTTCCAGAGAAAAGGTGTTCCAGAAACAAAGCACAACAAGGCGATCTGCCAGCTTGTGTAGTGATGCTGACGTATGGGTCTGGCTACTGCACATTTCTCCTTTAGGAAAAGGTGTTCCAGAAACAGAAACATTCCAGGGGAAAACTTGCCAGCTCACCAACATAATGGCTTCCCAGTTTCTTTATCAGAATACCACTCTTCTCAATACAATTAATTGGTGCTTCCTCAAGAAGAACCCAGACATTACATTTAAATACTTCAGCATATAACAATGAAATAAAATGTTCACACAGTCACTGAGAATTTTTCATTCTATTTAGAAAGAAAACCTCATTTTTGATAAGGATAACATTCCATGGAATGTATTTTGAGTCTTTTTCATAGTTAAACGCCTTTAACATAAAAATGACCACTTACACTTAAATATTATTTACTACTTTATGCAAAAATGTTAATAAAACAATATCTTAATTCAGTATAGCTTTTTTTTCATTGTTGTATAAAAAACATCCATGAATAATATCGTATTTCAGTATGTCCGTTTTCTTTTCGTACTTCACATATTCAGCTCTTACTATCAGCAACTCTGTCTCTCATATTTTGTAATACGTTTTAGGTAAGTAAGAGCTTCTGAAACTTAGATATTATGTTAGTGTACATTAAACACAATTTTTACGTACATAATAAACATTCTTGTTTGTTCTTGAAATATTACTAATGATTTTGCTCAACATGGACATTATACTCTACACTCAGACATATTTTTGTGTTTATTACTGATTACCAATATTGTCCATTCTTGTTTTATACATTTTTATGTCACATATGTTTCTAACATCTAACCCTTTTCCTCACTTAGGAAAGTCTAAATAAAATCCGTTTGTGTGTGGGATGTCTAAAATTCTGGAAGGTCCTTTGTATACAGGCTTTAATTTACAAATCTTATGGCTTATCTCACTTGATTTCTCATGTGTTTTGCCTTGCATTAGGTCACAGACTGCAAATTTACTATGCCTGAAATTCTTAGCAGGACTCCGAATTCTCACTTCTACTTGCTATTTAATTTTGTCTTTAAGATTTTCTCTCTTTTAATTTAAGAGAAGTTCTCTTGGTATAGTACTGGACAATTTTGAATTGTACAAATGCTGTTGAATAAAGAATGATTTTTTTTTATGTCATACCTTTACTCATCCTCAGAATTTTGATGGTCCTTCTCAAAGTAGTCTCCCATTAATTTGATGCACTAGTCCCTGCATTTCTGCCAGTCTTCAAATACGTGCTGGAAACAATTTTTTGAGAGGTCCTTCAAAGTCGCCTCCGCAGCCTTCACCACTGCTTCTGATGATTGATAATGCCTCCGATGAAGGCGTTTCTTCATGTTAGGGAATAGAAAAAAGTCACATGGGGCTAAATGCGGACTATAGGGAGGGTGAGGGGTGCACTTTACGTTGATTTTTGCAAGATATTCAGCAAAAACATTGGCAATATGTGGCCCCGCATTATCATTATGCAGCATCCAGCCAGCTTCACGGAAATGTGGTCTTTCGCACCTGATATGGACTTGCAATGTTTTCAGGACATCCCTGTAGTATTGTCCAGTTACCGATGTGTGTGCAGGTAAAATATGCTGATAAACTGTTCCACGAATATCAAAGAATGAGATGACCATAACTTTCCCAGCAAAAGCAACCAGTTTTGCTTTTTTGGGGGGGTTGGTGATAAGGAGATTTCCACACTGAGCTTTCCTGCTTGCTCTCAGGATCAAAATGATGTAGCCAAGTTTCATCAGCAGTGATTACATTTGAAAGAGACTCTGAATCTTCCTCTAACATCAACTTTAACTGCATGCAGACCTGCATGTGAATGTCCTTTTGTTTGAGAATCAACATTCTTGGAACCCGTCATGCACTAACGCGTCTTGTGTAATTTTTCTGTCACCAATGTGTGGGTGGCACCCAATGAAGTGTTCAGTATTTTAGAAAGTGATCTTAAGGTAATTCGTCTATCCTCTCTCACAATGATAGCAGCAGTGTTGATGTTTTCTTCCGTAAGAGCAGTAACTGGAGCACCAGGTCCATCTTCCTTTGAAATTGATTGTCTTCCCCTCTTTAAACATTGTAAACCACCTCCGAGCTTTGCTGTAAGGAAGAACAGACTCTCCATAGGCTTTCTGTGATGTTGTATAGGCCTCAACTGATGATTTGTTGAAACGAAAGCAGAATTTCAAAGCCGCATAGTGTTTCTCGCGTGTTACCTCCATTGCAGTGGTAGGCAATACTGAACGTGTCTGACCTTGCCTGCCTCTCACAGGCAGGAACCAGGAGTCCCAACGAAGAAACTACTACGGTGTGTTTGTTGCACATTAAGCTAACAGAATATCATAAGGTTAAATTTTAATGTGAGAAATTATGACCATAAAAAAAAATTGATTATTCTTTATTGAACAGCCCTTGTATATATTTTAGATGGATCTTTTAGCGTGCACTATAATCTGAGACATAGCAGCCATTGAATGAAAATGAATAAACAATCCTGCTGTTCTGTTTCTAGTAGCAAAGTGTTTGAAATATTTGTCATTTCAAGCAGTAAATCACAAAGAGTGTAACAAATTATTTCTGTGGACTCTGAGAATGTCTCTTGCTATCCAAGACAAAAATTTAGAAAGAAACTGATCCGTAAGACCCAAAAACCACATTGCATCAAGGAAGTAATGCAGTTAAATTAAAAAGTTATATTAAGTACATACCAATGTTGTGATCTTCACTGAGTTAAAATAATAATCATAGTTCAGTGGAATATTACACTGCACAACAGAGGCATTGTGCATTGCTTCTTTTACTGAAATGTATGCATTCTGCAGTTTCTTGTACTAGAGCAGAGTCTCTCAATAAATCTTCTACTTTTTTAGGTCATTCCTGATTGAAGAGAAATGCAGGTTCCTCAGTAATTTCAGCATCCATACAGCTGAAGTTGAATTGCCTGGGGAATTTCTGCTACCGAAGGTATCGATTATTATTTTCATTTCTGTTCTCAATTTATTGTTCAATAATACTGTCATTCAAATAAATAAAATTGTATGGTTGTGTTGATTAATCTTATAGGTTTGTTCTCTGCTCCCAAGGAGAAATAAAGTTGGAAAGCACAGCAGTGATAGCTTTATTTTTACAGTTTTCTCCACTGCTTGTTCCCTCAGCTGTAGGTTCAGTGGTGATCAGTCTTTTCTATCTATGATTTGTATTCCATAGGGAACTTCCAATTTTTAGAGTAGTTATATAATGCATCTCCAATGCTTATTGCATCAAATATATGACCAGAAAGGAGAGTGGGGAGGAACAACTATTCATTCTGATTTGAGAGAATATCCTTGCCATTCACTGGAAGTTTTGAAGCAAATTTCTTATAGTCCATAGACATTTTTGCAATGGACTACAATTTTTGTTAACGAGCTACAGGCAAACATTTTCTTCATACTGAACTAAAATGATGGCCATAGAAAGTTCACTAACTTTTCATATGCGTTTGGTCTTGTATTTTGTTTATAATTATGAAACATGAGAGGGAACTGTTTAATGTTTCTAGATTAAACCTCTCCTCATGTAGCAGTTTGTGCTCTATATAGCCAAATTGAAACTGCACTGGACCTTTTGTGTGTAACGCTTTTGCCAACAGCTGTCTAGGCACCACTCAGGGACAGTTTGAGATACCAGTTTGAACTCCAAATTCCCTGACTATACAGCCAGAGAGCAGTAACTAGAATTGGCCACAACTGTCAAGTATCTGGGAGTTCCTGTCTGAGTGGTTGTAAGGCAGAATTACTGTAGGAAATCCAACTATGAGGGAGGCAGATACCATGCACAGGTTTATTGGAAGAGATTCCAAAGGAAGTGTAATTTGTGAAGAGGTGGCTTACAAACCTTAATTCGACCAATAGTTGAATATTATTTGATGGTCTGCACTCCTTACCAAGTTGGATTAATGGGAGAGATATAAAAGATTTGATAAAGGGCTTTATCTCAGGTTTGTTTAGTCAATTTTATAATGTAACCAAGATGCTCAAAAACTGCAGTGGCAGATGCTGCTAGAAAGATGTCACTTACTATACAGACTTTACTCATAAAATTCCAATAATCTGTATTCTAACATGATAAGAAACATATTAGTTCCTCAAATGGGCATCTCATGTGGTAATACTGGCAGTAACATTTTACAAATTCAGGCTTATGCAATCAATCAATCATTCCTACTGTACCATCTTCAAATGGACTGATCCAAACATGCTCTTTATGTTCTATGCCAGAAGCTGCAGTGTGACTGTGTCATCTTTTGCTGATTTTTGAATTGGCATTTTATTTTTTATTTTTGTTTGGTTTTGAAAAGTCTCAGTTGCACATTTTGAAATACCTGAAATGTTTCGATCAATGGATCATCTTCAGATGTATGTGGTTACGTCAGCAACCTCTCGTGTCTATGTCAGAAACTCATATCATAGTACTGTGTTTTGCAAAACGCGCTATTCTGGTGTGAAGTACTCACACAGTCGCAGTGGGTTGCAGATGAAGCTACATAGATCTGAAGATGATCCTAAGTGATCGGAATATGTCGTGTATTTAAACATGAGCAACTGAGACAGAAGATCAAATGAGAATTGTTTTAAATATCAGTGTAGTTGCTGTTATTTCATGACAGGTATTTCGGGTATAGTTCTGACTTTGTTTCCAAAAGTGCAGAACATGCCTATAAAAAGAGCACAGCCAGCATGGACTAAAATCATAGTGTGTGACAAACCGGGAACTTTCTCCTGTACCTGTCTTTTAAATTTTTGGAGTTTTAATGGTTTTGTCACCTAGGAAACCTATTACTCAGTTTGTTTCTCAGAAAGTAGACACTGCTTTTGGCGACACATAGGCACACTTAAAAAAAAGTAACAGCCTTAGCATTTTTTTTCTAGTGTTTGTACTAAAACACTTTGTCACACGAAGTGAGTGATTTCCACTGACCCCAGTTTTTAACTTTCAGCACACTCATTACTATGTACGGATCTCACGATTCATGCCACGGGTGGATGTCGTGCAGAAGCACAATACTGCTGCCCGTCGCCTGTATATCCGTGGGCACAATGGGAAGATCTACCCATACCTTGTTGTGAATGATTCAAGTCTTGGTGATTCGAGGAGGGAAGAGAGAGTGCTGCAGTTGTTGCGTTTCCTCAATCATTATCTGTCGAAACAGAAGGTAAGTTTATATGTTTTTTCCAGACTGTTTCCAAGTATTTTGTTTTTACTTCATCCCCCTCCTCTGATAGGTAAGAAATTGAGAAATTGTGTGTAATAAAACAGAGATGAATTTTACTTTTGCACTGGAAAATTGAGGACAGGATTCTGCATTAATGTTGAGATGGATCAGTATGCATATTCCATCCAGATTTGGGTTTTGTATGACTCCTTAAATCAGGAGCATATCAGGGATTGGGTTCTTGGGACGGCGAGGGCGGGGGGGTGGGGGGTGGGGGGGGGGGGGGGTGCTCAGGTCCTCTCCAAAACCCTTCCGCTTCCAAATATAATTTTCTTTCACTCCCACTTTCAACATACTACACTTTTCTTACAATTTAAAATAAAATTATGAAATATTTTGATGTAATAATAATCTGTTTATATGAATCCTTAGTATATTGCTTTAGCACACCTTACAGTCTTTGCCTAAATAACTACTCTTATGTAAATGGACCAGAAGAAGGGGCCACTTGCTCCAAAAGCTTGTGAAAATTAAATCCTTTTATGTGTGTGTTCCCCAGCCACCAGTTGATGAGTAGATTTTTTTTTATCTGTTAATTTATGATATATTATCAATATTTGATTATTTTCATGTACATAATTTCTCTGTAATTCATAATTAAGAGCACGGCAGAGGGTTCATCAAACCACCTTCAGTCGCATTCTCTGCTGTTCCACTCTTGAACAGTGTGCCGGAAAACGAACACTTCAATCTTTCTCTGATTTCTTTTATTACAGTGATAATTTATCCCTAAGTAAGTGGGTACCAATAAATTTTTTTTCGCATTCGGATGAGAAAATTGGTGATGCAGATTGTATGTAAAGATCCTGCCACAGAAAAAAACACCATTGTTTTAATGATTGCCTCCCCTAGCTCACATATTATGTCCGTGAGACACTCTCTCCTATATCACGATAATACAAAATGAACTGCCCTTCTTTGAACTTTTTCTGTGTCCTTTGTCAGTAATCTCTGAAGCAGATCCCACAATGTGCAGCAGTACTCCAGATGAGGGTGGACAAACATATTGTAGGCTGAACTTCCTGGCAGATTAAAACTGTGTGCCGGACTGAGACTAACTCGGGACCTTTGTGTATCATGGGCAAGTGCTCTACCATCTGAGCTACCCAAGTACAACTCACACCCCGTCGTCACAGCTTGACTTCTGCCAGTATCTCATCTCCTACTCTCCAAACTTCACAGAAGCTCTTCTGCTAACCTTGCAGAGTTAGCTCTCCTGGAAGAAAGGATATTGGGGAGACTGGCTTAACCACAGCCTGGGGAATGTTTCCAGAATGATATTTTCACTCCGCATTGGACTGTGCGCTGATATGAAACTTCCTGGCAGTTTAAAACTGTGTTCTGGACCGAGACTTGAATTCGGGACCTTTGCCTTTCTTGGACAATGCTCTACGGCGAAAGGCAAAGGTTCCGAGTTCGAGTCTTGGTCCAGCACACAGTTTTAATCTGCCAGGAAGTTGCATATCAGCACACACTCTGCTGTAAAATGAAAATATCGTTTTGGATAGTGTAGGCTGTCTCTTTAGTAGACCTGTTGCCTCTTCTAAGTGTTCTGCCAGTACATCGAAGTCTTTGGTTAGCTTTCCCCAAAACATTACCTGTGCGATCTTTCTGATTTAAATCATTCATAATTGTAATCTGTAAGTAGTTACTTGAATTCCCAACCTTCAGATTTACATGATATCACATAAATAAAAACTTAGCAGATTCCTTTTAATACTTTAGTACTCAAGTGGATGACTTCACCATTTTCATTCTTTAGAGTCTGTTGCCACTTTTCACGCCATACAGATATATTGTCTGAATTTTTTTGCAATTTGGTCTTGGTCATCTGATGACTTTACTAGACGATAAACAACAACATTGCCTGCAATTATCATTGGTGTTAGTGAGAGATGTATCATAAGATAAAGCTTTCATTCCGTAATTCGAAGTGTAAGACCAGGCCATACTTTGCTAAATTACATTAATCAGAATAATTTCCTAATTAATTTCAGCCATTTCAACTAACTAATTTTGCTAAAGCTCAGTTCAGTTAACTGACAGTAATTATTTCCTATTCTAGTCAAGTTGTTGACATGTAAACAGATGTGATTACTGATACAGTTAGGAAAATAACCTGTATAAATCCTTAAAGTATTCAAGTATCTAATGTCCAAGACATTGTAGGAACATCAGCACTGAATTAGTTTCCAGTTAATTAACAATATTAGGTATGATATTGTTTATTTAGCTATTTTGTCAATTTTCACCATCAAGAAGGCTTATTTTGTTAAATAAAGTTCAGAACAAAACCAATTTTTCTTCAATATCTAGTTAATTTGAGGTGTAAAACTCTAATTGTGAATTATCGAAATTACATATTTAATGATGTGAAACTTTAGTAGCCATTTTTGCAAAGCTACATAAGCACTGAGCCTGAAGCCATTTTTAATTCAGTCTGTTCTGAGGTCAGTCAAAACAGTCATAATGTACTAGTGAAGTAATGTTTTTAACTTAACATGAAACTCGACTGTGAATTAGAACTGTTAATGACAGGCAGATTAACTTGAATATGAAAGGCAGACAGTGCCTAGATTCTGAGCGTGGAACCCATGTCAGTCTGAATTGTAATACAGAAATGGCGCAGTGGTGTGTTCCCATGAATAAGAAGACGGACGCTGAAGTAGAACGTTTAACAATAATTGCTGATTAACTTTAATGTAAAAGTGCCACACGTATAGTTCATCTGAGTGAGACTGTTGTCATATAATTGAAAAGGTGCAGTATGTGCATACCTGGTAAATGAGGCTTAACTACATAATTAAGACATGGACTGGCCATAACTAATTCAGCATTGGGTGTCTGATGTTTCTCATTATTGGATGTAGATAGTGCTTTACCGATCCATATTTACAGTCGGGTCTTTGCCTTGATCGGGCCACTGAGGAACTACAGACTGATATATGACCAAAAATGTCACAATGGATGCTCAGACTGTTGCCTGAATTCTTTATATAGATAAGGAACAGCAGAGGGCCTAAACACTACCTTGGGGAACACCAGAAATCATTTCTGTTTTCCTCGATGACTGTTAATCAACTACTATGAACTACGTGTAAAAGAGATGAAGACTGTTTCAGTCCTTTCCAGCTTTGTTTTGGTTAGTTTATGTTTCCTTTCAGAGGGTCTTCCTTATTCTGTCTTCCTCTTTCTGTCTTCCTTACTCAACTGGTGTCTGCCGGTTCTACTTGTGGATTTGCAAGCAGTGTTGGATTCGTTGTTGGCAGAAGGTATGGTCAGCCTGTAAATGGCCACCTTTACTGGGCTGGAACACAGTCATTAGGATTATCCCTCAAGCAGACAACTAAAAACTATACTGTATTAAACGACTTCCAATTCCCTAAGTTGTCCCCCGTTTTAGACTGTTCTCATTTTACTTTATTTGCCAAAAGTTGACTAAGAATCTCTGAAATTGGTATAAGTAGAATGTGAACACTTTTACTAAAATGGCCTTTGCTTTTTTTGGAGGGGGGATTAGGCCGAACCCCACTCCCCGCTTGCCTTGAATCCACACATGCCCTAAATAACTTGAGGTGGTGGTTTGGATGGCTCCCGAGATCAGTGTGTGTGACTGAATGGTACGAATAAGTGTTGGACTCCAAATCCAGAGGTCCAAGACTAGATCCCCCGTTGGTCCTCGAAACTTTCTTTTGTGTACATGGAAAGTGCTAAGTTGTATTGTAATTCAGAATCCACATTAAGCTATAGGACCTCCTGCAGCTTCCTGGCCTAGTCAATTCAAAAATAGTAGTAGTTAAAGATCATATCATCTCCAGCAGGACTGTTTATTATACAGCATTACAGTGTTCAAACTGACCTTAAATATTGGAATTAATTATTGTGCTTTTTTTTAATTAATAAAGAAATTCCAAATGTGTTTGTCAGTTACATTAGTCCTTGATTTGTTTCCTTGCAATTCACAATCCACCTTCGAGCAGTGTGCTCTTGGAGGATGGTGAACAAAGGCATGAAATTATGAAAACTCATTAAAAGTATAGGAATATTGGAAAATGAGATGTAAAAACAATTGAAATTGAAATAGAAATATCACCCTGTTGAGTATGCTGTTAACTTGTCTCAAGCTTCATTGCGGAAATGCTTCTTACAGTGTGGTTCAGTCATTACCTGAATCATCCCTACTGTGTCGTCCTAAATTAGCTAGCAGGAAAGCATGGAGAGAGGTCTTAGATATAAGTTTGTGAGTCAATCAGTGAGATACACATAGGTAGTTCGTTTGACAAATTAGTGTCCCCAAAATTCAGGAAACAGGGTTGGAGCATATTTCTCGCAAGCAGTCTTAGACTAAAATTTTAATCTGCCACAGTCTTTCAATATTTTGCTTCTTACTAAGTGATCTTCCTTAATGTCACTGTCTGGGTACATTGTAAGCTAAATTTCTCATTTTCTTTCTTGCATGTAGACTGATACAGGATGTTTAGTTTCAAATAGCTGCTCAAAGTTCTTTCGTAAAAGAAAGTAAAAAAATAGTTTGAACATACTAAAACTATGTATTAAAATAACTGTTCCATGAATTACAGCTTCAAATAATCATTTAATTAAGTTGAAAATCATGAAGACAGTCTTTAAAAACTAGTGTTAATAGCATTATGGTTTGGACCTTTACAGAATCCCATCTGGCTTGCTGTAGTGAGAGATATAATTACTTTTTTTGTGTGTGTGTGTGTGGGGGGGGGGGGGGGTGATAACATTCAGGTTTTTGGTTTTATGAGAATTGTGCATGTTTCAGGAAACAGCTAGAAGATTTCTGCATTTCACAGTGCCTCGTGTTGTTGCTGTTGCTCCTCAAATGAGACTAGTTGAGGACAACCCTTCATCAATATCTCTACTGGATATCTTCAGGGAAAGCTGTGCGAAGAACAAGATTGACTTTTTAGACCCTGTTTCTAATTATTATGATCAGCTTAGCACAGTACAGGTATGTAGCTAGCCAGCTTTTAATACCTACAGCCTAGTTTATTAATTAATTCTTCTCGTCTCTTTAGTGTTGTAACTTCATACTTCTGTGTTACTGGTGCTCTTCCGCATTCGCATCTGTGTCTGGTTTCACACTCTACAAACCACTGTACAGTCTATTGTGGAGGATACTTTGTGCCATATTAGCAAATTTCGGTCCTGTACCAATAGCATATTGAGTGATGAGAAAATGTCTGCCTATGCGCATCTGTACAAGTTCTACTATCTCAAGTCACATGAACCCTACATGAGGTATACTGTGAGAATTGTTAACAGATTTTCCTGAAATTTACACACAATTCTCAAGAACAATATTGCTTTTCTTCCAAAAATTCCCATTTACAGTCTATGAGCATCTGTTTCACTTTCACGTGGACTACACTAACTGGGTACATGCCCAGCAGTGTGTCTGTGAATTTGTATCATGAAGCCTGCTGTCGTAAATGCTATATAAGGACTCCAAATGCGGGAGCACTACTCTAACATTGGTCATACTAGTGGTTTGTAAGTCATTTCTTTTATAGCTGCTGTGCACTTTCACAAAGAACCTTCCGATATACTTTAGTCTTTTATTCACCTTACATAATACATGTTAGTCTCATTTAAGATAGTGATTCTTAGCATTATATGATGTGACATGCTCCAAGTGTTTGTTCCCATAATCTTGCATTAGTCAGTAGTGGGTACTTTCTCTTTCTTACGCATATTACCTTACATTTATGCATGTTTAAAGAAGGTTACTACTCATTACCTCAACAATAAATTTTGTGTAAGTGTTCCTTTATTTCCACATGATCATCTAATGATGATACTTAACCTGTAGAGAGCAGAGTTTTCAGCTAGTATTCTGATTATACTGCTGATCCCCAGTGGGCCTAGTGTTGTCATTATGTGGTACACTGTATTATGCTGCACTGGTCACAAGTTTGGGCAACTGTCACCGAATTTCTGGAAATTGCTTAAGAAGTGTAATGCACGCCAAATCTCCTGTTATCATTCATACTTCAGCACAGTCACTGTGATGGGGTTGACTGTGTCTGCATAGACTGGTTGTCTCGCTGCTAGCAATATCTGTACCTCATATTACATGAGCTTCACTGCTTTTGGGAGTGCTTCAAACTATGGCATTTTGTTGTGAACGCTTTTGCGGTTAACTGCAAGGATTTTAATACTCTTGCTTTGAGGGGGTGGGGTGTCTTTTGGATCTTACACTTATACTTATGGGTCCCCTGTAGCTATCAGTTAAAAGCACATCTAACTGATTTAGGGGTGACCCTACAGTTCTGAGCTCATGCAGCACAAGTCCAGAAAGTCACAGCGTATCTTCTTGCAGGTCCTTCGAAGCATCTGGTTCACTCTCTATCAGCCACTGGAATGATCCAACGTGACCTCAGAGCCCAGCCGACAGTCATCATTTGTTCCAATGTCATCACAATCTGCAGTTGGTTACACCATATTCCCTCAGTAGCTACTGGAATAGTCTCTTCATTGTGTTGAATGAGACCCCAGGCATACACACTGAGTCTTCCCTATCCCTTGCTGTCCTCTCCCTATGGGATACCGTTATTCGCCATATGTTTGAACTGATGATGATTAATAGATTACTACCCTTTTGTGTTTGCCTACTCTTGACACAGAACAAAAGCAGATTCCCCAAAATGGGTGAAGTGAGTCCTACCGGCTCAGTCTCAGTTCCATTGAAAGACAGCACCTCAAACTTGTTGTTTGAGGATGGCTACATCTATCGTTGACATGCCACTTGCAGTCAAGTGGACGAGTAATGACAGATCCTGCACCTCTAGTAGAGGAGAATAGTACTTGATGTACTTTTGGTACCACAGGTTCATGACACTCTTCCAACAAATCAGTTTGCGGCAGTAGCCAGTCGCTTGCCAGCTGCTTTTGAATGTCGGCCAACTCGTTCCATGTTCGAGAGGAATGTTCACTGTGGGGCTGCATTGTGGCTGGTGCAGTGTACTGGTATTACAGACAGTATGATAATATGGTATTTACCTATATCGTAACAGAAATTCATCTGTGGAGTAGCAAGAATAGTCAAGTAGAGATGATTTTAAATTGTTTCGAATAATTTCGTTACCTGTCAGCCGTTTCAATATATAAGGGATGTGGGCAGATATCAGTATGCAGTATATGTTGCTCTTATTTATGCAAGAGTGCTTTTAAGTTGTAATTGGTGGGCAGACCATTTTTGTTTTTAGTTTTGTGTTTATGAAATCTGGACAGCACTGTTTGGATGATTTGGCTTAATTTACATTATCTAATTGAATCACAGCTAACTGATCTATAATCTTTCGATTACTGTCTTTCATGTATTTAACAAGAGACAGCCACTGTACATGTGATGTATTGAGATAATGCCCCCCTCCTCTTTGCATTTTTTGCTGTGCCCATTTACTCTGATTTTTCCTGAAAATTAGTGAATGAAATTGTGTTTACAGGCAAGGGGATCTCAGCCCAGTGTCCAGGTCCTGCGGGAAATCCTCCAGGATACACAAAAGAGTATGGTGCCTCGAACCCTGTTGAGTGACTGGGCACTAAGGACCTTCACAACACCTACAGATTACTGGCAGTTCCGGAAAATGGTATGGGTTAAAGCCAACTTTCCCAGATTTTGGTTTGTTATGTATTTCTCAGTAATGGTTTGGTGGTTGCAGGTACATCTTGTCAGGCATATAAACACACCATTTTACTTGAAATCAGAAAATGCTTTTAAAAACATCAACCATGTAAAAATAATTTAATAGATGGAAAATCTACTCACCAAACGGCGGCAGAACAGGCACATAAAATACGGTTGTAACTGGCAAGCTTTCGGAGCAGGTGGCTTTTATGTGTATGTTCTGCTACCGCTTGGCAAGTAGATTTTTTATCTATCCAGTTAAATGGCTTTGTCAATAGTTGATTGTTTTCATTGTTATATTCAACCATGTAAAATAGACGTTATGTTCTGAAATTTGTCACTTGCATTTTTATACTTAACAAATAATATTAAAACTCGTTTCCGTAGAACTGTAACCTCTTTTCTGTCAATGACAAATCAGGTGAAAAAGACAGGTACAAATGTTTGCTTTATTGCATGTTGTTCTATGAAGGCTTCTTATATGAGAGAGAGAGAGCAAATGACAACAGTTGTGGCACACAGCTCTGTCTTCCTGGAAAAATCAGCTCTGTCTTTCATGTTCATTTGACTCTGAGTGTAATTTATCTGTAATTCAGCCGTTCGAAACCCCCCCACACCAAACTCAAATTTTTTTGTTGGAAGAGAACTTTGCTGCACAGTATGAGAGGTTCCAGTGGACTAGTAGCGGTCTGGGTATTTGCATGGCCATAAAGCTTTATCACACATGAAATACAATGTTGTCTAAAGTTCACCATTCACAATACATAATCCTCTTTTCTATACTAACTGGGACATTCTGTATAATTAAATTGTAATCACATTTTTTACTATTGTAAAATGTAGCCAAAATTTTCAAATCTTGGAACAGATGTGTACTTTCTGGCAGCATCCTTTTGAATTCTTTGAGGGCCACAAGAAAGTTTGAAGCTTGAGATCATGAACCTGCAAAATATATCAAATTTACGTTAATGATTGTATCTGGACAATGTTGTTTCGTGATTTAATCTCCATGGAATTATTTGTTGCTGAAACAATATGATCCATCTTTAACATGCTGAATGAGGTGACACACAGGTAAGACACTGAACTGGCATGACTCTGGATAGCAGTTCAAATTCCTGTCTGGCCATGTAGGTTTAGGTTCCTGTGGCTGCATACTTAGAAAGGACGCTTACTTTGGAAAGGACACTCCAAATTTCCTTCTCCCTCCAAACTTGGGCTCGATTTCTAGTAGCCTCATTGTTGACAGAACATTAAACTCTGATCTTTGTTTCTTTAACAACTCAGTCTGTGAAGAATAGCTGTACAACTGAATGTGATAATCGCTTTTCCTTGCTGAATTTGCTGCAACTGCTGATTTTCTCAAGGCAGCATATGCAGTATTACAAATATGTGTAGTATTTACCAGGGATATACCACTTAATGTGCCATGAGATTGTTATCCACAGATCATGAAAACCAGTTAACCATATCAGAAATATCATCTGACAAGAATTTAGTGTGTTGCATATTTTGAGGAAATGAGTAACTTACCCAATGACGACTGTTTTTGTGGTTCTAAAACTTACTGTAATCAATGAACTTTATTTACTTGGATTTCATATTCCATGACCACTGTTGTAGACTATTTCTATATGAACAGCAGGTTTCAGACTTTTCCAAAAGGGTGGAGCAAGGAACTGCTATTAGAATTTCTCAAATTTGTTATGGCTATTATGATTATATGTATTGACAAAGCATTAATATAAGATATTCCACTGCCCTTTCAAGACCAGTTGTTAAAGAGCTGTGTAACTCGTGCACTGTTCCAGTTCACATTGCAGCTGTCACTGGCCTGCTTCTGTGAGTACGTGCTACATCTCACGAGGCTGAACCCCGACATGATGTACATCCACCAGAACTCCGGCCTGATGAACATTGCGTACTTTAAGTTCGACGTCGATGATATGACAGGTGAGGTGAGCTACTGGCCGCTGCTGCTTGTCAGAGACACAGTGACAGTCCCAAACACTAAGTAATTTTAAAAGCACTGATAGGAACAACAAGAACTTCAAAATGGTTAATGCATTTTAAAATTTTGAATCATTAATTGGTTGTACTAATTATAAGAGAACAGGATGTGGGGGTAACATTGAAGAGAAAGGAATTGTTATTCAGGATGTTGCTTAATAGGACTAGCAGAAAACTTGTGTTTGCTATGAACTGTTCATCCAAAACTGAGTGTGTTAACTAAAACCCAAGTAACTAGTAATAGAGTTGTGGACCCTTATTACGGTGTTAAAACACCCAGTTTTGAAATGTTACTATAGTCCAGAGGTCTCTTCTTTGCATATTGTTTGTGTGTGTGTGTGTGTGTGTAAGATTTTTAGCATAGTAAAATAGATTACATATTCAACATTTTCTGAGAGGCTGCAGTTGTTATCAATGAAATGCGCAAATAACAACTAAAAACTAACTGTGTTGAGGCTACACTATGCCATCAATTCTGAGGGTCTTATGAACAAGAACTAACACTTGTTGCTGATTGTAATTTCCTCATCTGTCGTCTTTAACGTAGAAACGTCATACCACTGTTTTAAAAGACAGTCCGGGGATTCGAAATTACTCTTTGAGACACACCTGTTGTGTTTGTCACATTGTTACTTCCTAGCTGCTATCCAACCAGTGATTTGCTATGTCACAGATCTAAGAAAGTCTTCATGCTGAGAAACTGTTTTGCATCGACTAAGATCAGAGTAGAGACACATTAAACACTGATGCTACTGGCTCTCCAGTTCATGAAAAATACCCCATTACAGCACCATATTTAGCTGGTTTCAATCCATGGAATGGCTCTTCCCCTCTCTTGCAATATTGCTGAGCAGTTGTACTTAAGTTTCCCAGACACATTCTCCCCAGATTATTTGAGATTCTTTTTGAGCATCTCTACCAGGATAAATATTCTGACAACAGAAATTCCACGGAAATAGAGGTGATGAAAACTGAGGGAGGTGGCACACTGGTGAGACATTAAAGAGGCATTCAAGGGGATGGCAGTTCAAATATGTGTCCGGACATCCAGATTTAATATTTGTGTGGTTTCCCTGAATCACTTAAGATGAGTGCAGGAATGGTTCCTTTGAAAAGGACTTATCTGAGCTAGTGCTGTGATTGTAATCACATCAGTGATGGGATGTTAAACGCTAATCTTCCTTCTTCCTTCTACTTCAAAAAATGTAGGAAACGTTACATTCAGACATTGGTACCTTTGTGTGGCATGAACTGATGATTTGTCATTCTTGCATCAAATGTTTATTTCTTTACTTTGGATTAGTTTTTTTGAGTAACAATTTTCCGCACTATATGTGAAACACTGAGAGCAAGAGAGAGACTCGCTGTTGGACTTACAACTGGACACTGCTTGTGAGTGACTTTCACAACTCTGCAAACTGTATGATTATGTGCGTGAACCGTATCTAAGATAGAAAATACAGAGATAATATTTTTTGCTCTGCAGGAGAACTCGATTCGAACAGGCCTGTTCCTTTCCGGCTGACACCCAACATTGTAGAACTGCTGACGATGATTGGCATTAATGGACCCTTTACCGCAAGCATTATAGCGACAGCACGGTGTCTTGCACAACCGGCCTTCAAGTTACCCACCTACCTGAGGGCAATTCTTAGGGATGAAATGGCAGCAAGCTATAGGAAGGTAAGTCATGAGCAAGGCATTTATTCCTAAACATTACTGTTTTCTTCTTTTCCGCCTCAGCAGTAGTGCTCACTAAACCACAAGCATCTCCTGTGTCAAACCTGTATTGACTCATAGTATTCAATTTGAAACACTTCTATTGCAGTATCATTGTGTTGGTTTCGTTTCCCACATTTATTTATTTACAGCTTTTTTAGCTTGACAGTATCTCGTACTTATAAATTTAATACAAGTAAAATGTTTTTGACACTTCACTTTCTTTTGCTCAAGTTCCTTTCAGTGACACACATTCTGAGAAATACGTCTCAAATTATTCGAATAACAGTAACAACAATTAACACTCAATAAACATTCAAATTATCATAAAAATTACAATAATTAAATATCAAGACTGAGGAAGTGTTTCCGAAAGCTGTAGCTGTATGAAGGTGCTTTATTGGCAATTACCAGTTTCACATCAGTATAGGTGCATCATGGTTATATTTCCATAATGTAGTTGGACAATTACCAGCCTCTTCATCAAAGAGTAGCTCTTGCAACCTACATTCTCAGTTATCTGCTGGATGTATTTCAATCTCGTGTCTTCCTCTACAGTTTTTGCTCTCTACAGCTCCCTCTAGTACCATGGAAGTTATTCCCTGATGTCTTAATAGCTGTCCTATCATCCTATCTCTTCTCCTTGTCAGTGTTTTTCACATATTTCTTTCCTCTCCGATTCTACACAGAACCTCTTCATTCCATACCTTATCAATCCACCTAATTTTTAGCATTTGTCTGTAGCGCGCCACATCTCAAATGCTTTGATTCTCCTCTGTTCCAGTTTTTGCAGAGTCCATGTTTCACTACCATACAGTGCTGTGCTTCATATGTACATTCTTAGAAATTTCTTCCTCAAGTTATCCTTGTTAAAAGTCCACCCAAAATGGTGGGTTGTCATAATAAAATTGAGTACACCCAAAAGGGATTTTTTACACCACTTCAGCCTGCTAGCAATACAGTGGAAATACACACATTACATGGGATTTTAAGTTTTGCTTCATTGTTTTATACAGCTGGTGTCTACTGGATCTTATAATATAACAGGTTGTCAAAAATAAATGAACCAGAGGCATAATTACAAAAACCAGTACAAGTATGTTAGATGCACTGACCCTGGCTGTTGAGACACTTGTCCCACTGTGACACAAGGCAGTGAATGGCTGTCTCATAAAATTCCCAAGGTTGCGATGTTAACCAGTGTCACACGTACAGCTGAACGTCATCGTCTTAGGTGAATCGTTTGCCCCTCAGAGCCTTTTTAACGGGACCAAAGAAACTGGTGTGACCACGGGGAGAGAGGTCCAGACTGTATGGAGGGTGCCTGAGAACCTCCCATTTGAATTTCTGCAGGAGTGGCACGACTGTGTTGGCCGTATGAGACTTTGCATTGCCGTGGAGCAGAATGACCCAACGGGTGAGATTGCCTGGTCATTTTGATTTGATCACTTGGCGAAGGGTGGTCAAGGTTTGCGAGTAACATTGGGCATTCACTGTTGTCCCGCGCTGCAAGAAGTGAATCAGAAGGGGGTCGTCTTGGTCAAAGAAGAACGTCAGCATAGGGGCAAATGGTTCACCTCGGACAATGACGTCCAGCTGTACGTGCAGAACTGGTTAACATCGCAGCCCCAGGAATTTTATGTGACAGCCATTCACCACCTTGTGTCACAGTGGGACAAATGTCTCAACAGCCAGGGTCAATACTTCTAACGTACAGGTACTGGTTTCTGTAATTATGCCTCTGGCTCGTTTCTTTTTGAACACCCCTTATGTATCCCATGTGGTGTTATCCAGCCTGGCTCATTTGGCAATCATACTTCATACATTTTTAGAAGCATCTTTTTGGTGTAGTCAATTTTACTATGACAATCCACAATTGTGGTTTGGCTTTTAACGCGGATAACTTCGTGAAAACTGAGACTCCATAATTGTCAATCTTCATTGTGGAAAAATAACCATTATAAATCTGATGACAGGTCTGTGCTGATTTGAAACTGGTAGTTGTGAATAAAGTACCTTCATACAGCTATGTGGCTTTTGGAAACACCTCATCATTCTTGACTTTTAATTGTAATTTTTGTTATGATAATTCGAATGATTATTAAGTGTTGATTGTTGTTGTTCATAATGTCTCTGAGCTGTGGTTGCCCTCCTGATAAAGTTTGTTGTAAGTTACTTGCTTTTGACATTTATACTAACTATAAAATTTTGCTTTTTGGCAACCAATATTATCTCTTCCAGGTTCATTACAGGTATTAACAACATTTACAGTTTAGCATTGTCACCATTTCCTCCTTTCACTACCCTGAATACATAACTTCTCATACTATGATAAGTTTTTCCGGAAGATAGAATATTCATCTTTCACAATATCCATTGTGATGACAAACTGCGAATGTGATTTAAATTGGCAGTTTATGTAGATTAATGCAACCAGGCCCTTTGTGAATTTAATGAGTATTATTATAATATTAACTAGTTTTTGAGCCATGACAGGATCACCATGTGGAGGTTTTACTGGAACATTGTTCTCTGGACAATGTGCAACTAGACATTAGCGTCATGGTACTGTTGAAAATAATGGAAATTTAGCCGTAAGTTACCTAAATGTTTACAAAGCAACAAGATTGTTATATTTTTGGATACTTATATTGCGTTTGTCATGGATCCCATAAGGCAGTGCACTGTAGGTATCCTAAAATAAAATGACGTTTTCATTTCATAAAAATTTTGATTACTTATGCCTGAATTTCCATTATTTTCAGCAGCTGGCATCTAGCTGCACATGATCCAGAGAATGATGTACATGTGATGAGCCTGCAATGGCTTGAAAACTAGTTAATGGTACAATAAATCAGATCAGATTCTCAAGGTAACTGACCGTACATAGCCCAGATAAACCAGCAAAGAACATTTGCCACTCCCGCCACACACACACTTTTTTTTTTTTTGGGGGGGGGGGGGTTGTGTGTGCAAGAAATCATCACTTGCTCTTCCAACATTTCAGCTGAGAACTTTCCAGCTATTGCAATTGTGACTTGAAGTCATGCTTAAGGTATGCGACCATTGTGATTAATCAGACAAAACAAGTGACAGGCGGAATTATAGAATATATACCAGTTTACATAATAAGAAAGTTGTGTGAGCACTGACATATAGTGCACGTGATTTCACAGAGAAAACAGTCAAGTGCAATGACTGGATATGAAAACTAAAGTGAACATGACCAAATCATGCTACCGTATTTACTCGAATCTAAGCCGCACCTGAAAAATGAGACTCGAAATCAAGGAAAAATAATTTTCCCAAATCTAAGCCGCACCTGGAATTTGAGACTCGAAATTCAAGACGGGAGAAAAGTCTTAGACTGCACCTCCAAATCGAAACAAAGTTGTTCCATTGTAACATGAGACACAATTTAGGTCGAATGGAAAAAGATACAGCTACAGTAGTTTGGTTAGAGTTGTAAGCTTAACAGCTAAGATTTACAAAGTAGCCATTGCTATGTATCAGGCGCTCCGTCCGTATTTATACGGGTACCCTTCCTTTTTCACGTGCTTCGTCTGGTTTGAATCGATTGCTTATTGTGCTTTGATCTGATAAGTGCCGTTCGCTTTGTTATAGGTGTTTACGTCACTCTAAGCTGAAACTGCATTATTGTACTGTGTCATGCATTGTTTGTCGCATTCTGATAATGAGTGTTTACGACCTGTAGCCGCTCGCGGCATGGCTCGCTTTTGTGCGCACTACCGCCGCTTACAATAAAAAAAAGGAGAGGAATTGTCTCATAAGCTAAACAAAGGCAAGAGACTGCTATTTGTTGTTACTTACACTGCTGCTTTCTTTGATAATGATCAACAAGAACCAAATAATATACTGCATATGACAGGAGATGTTCTGAACGAGAGTTTAGCGAACATTTTTCTCCGTTTGAAGATCTTTGCAGACACCTCTTTAGTACATTACATTCTGCACAGAAATTAGAGTCATCTTAGATTTAAAAACCTAGTCAGTTGCCATGCTTCATTTCTGACTATCACTATTCAGCATAAGAATAATATGAATATAAACATGACATGATATGTATATTCTTCCATGTTTGCTGTTGTCTCACTCTAGTTTTGTAGTTTATTAGGCAGACAGGATTTAAATGAGATAGCGGCAAACACGAAAGAATACACGGCATTATGTTTACATTCTTCTACCTTTTCTTTTTAATTTATTTTCTGACGCAGAGGTTTTGGTGCCAGTATGTATCTTTGTGCCTGCAAAGTATGTCTGTGTAGTGCTCATATATTCAACGGCAGAAGTTGGTTGTGGCGGCACCTACCAACATTTTTCAGAGCTTCCGCTTACTTTGCACTAGATTCTAAGCCGCAGGCGGTTTTTTGGATTACAAAAACCGGAAAAAAAGCGCGGCTTAGATTCGAGTAAATACGGTAAGCAGGGCGGAGTAATCTAAAAGCCCGCCAGATGGAGCAGCGAACTTGGCGCTCCAAACAAAGTCAGAAACAAGAAATAATACAGAAAGTAACACAAATGCTACTGTTATCTGTGTGTAACAATATATATCATCAAAAATCACATTATTATTGAGGACAACCCATGTAGTACAGTAAAAACATTAAAATACATATTGTGAAAAGGAAAGTTGCTACTCACCATATAGTGGAGATGCTGGGTCACAGACAAGCACAACAAAAAAGACTGTCACAAATCTAGCTTTCAACCGGTAAGGCCTTCATCAATATTGGACAACAAACACACACTGCACACTCACACAAATGCAATTTACACACACGACGCCAGTCTCAGGCAACTTAGGTCATATCGCTCTGAGCACTGTGGGACATGACTTAACTGATGTCACACTGTTAGCAGCAGCAACAGTGCTCTGAGACTGGAGTCGTGTGTTGTTGTTTTGTGTGTGTGTGTGTGTGTGTGTGTGTGTGTGTGTAAGGCCTTACTGGCCGAAATCTATATTTGTGACAGTCTTTTTGTTGTGCTCATCTGCGACTCAGCATCTCCACTATATGGTGAGTAGCAACTTTCCTTTCCACAATATTGTTAATACATATGTATTTTAAATGGCAACAACAAATCATATCAGTAGCTTAACAGACTATGTGAGTCAACTTAGAGTTAGTGATAAAAGTTAGTGATACAAGGAAGGGAAAGGGATATTTCACAAAAAAATTATTTTTACACAAGTACAGGAATTCAAAATTAAAGTCATATAATAAAACCATAGGAATCAATCATAAAACCATAAGAATGAAAAACCAAAATATATTTCACACAATAATTGAAACTGAGAAAATCATATAGAGTTTCCGTGAAGTCCACGAGGTCATGAAATATTACATCAAAGTAGGACTATTACAAGAAATCAATTGAAGATCATGTTCAACATGTCCTGTTTGTGTCATGGCATAACAGCTATCTATGCTAAGTTAATAAAAATCATGTAATGCACAGCAAATTAAGGTCAAGAGTCAATCGCGAATGGGTGAAAAGTGAAATTGGATCTGTATAGGGCTAAAGACTTGGCAAGCCCCGAGGATAGGTTTCTGCGTTTTCATATACACTCCTTTCTCATTCCAGAGCAGTTTGCTAAATCTTGTGTGCTAGTGTGTGATTTTGTGTGGTGGAAACTTAATCTATTTTGTCGAGGAATACACAGATATTGAATTCTCTCATCCCACCAGGTGTCAGCTCGACTGCAACAAGTGTCCATAAAGTAAGTAAAGACAAGTTTGCAGATAGAGTGGTCAGTCTGACTAATGTTGAGTTTTATTTATTTATTTATTTATTTTCTGTGCGTATAACAAAAAGTTTTCGGACATTGTCAGGAAAATTTATCTTACATTACACATATACAGTAAAATATTTACATTCTTTCATAACATCATATGGATCAGACACATGTCTGTACACCCTATTTTTCAAAAGGGCACTACAAGTAGATTCCTCTATAGTGTAACACAATTTAGCTTATATTTATAATAGTACAGTACACATAATACAGTGTATAATTATATTCTTTCATACCACTGATAGATCGGAGACATTGTCTATATACACTGTTTTCCAAGATGGCACTACAACTTAAAGTCCTCTATAGAGTAACAACACTCCTCTCTTAAATACTTCAGTCTACTCTTTAGCATATTTAGGTTTGCTTTCTTGAGTTCACATGGTAGTGCATTGTAGAAAATTGCTCCCATTCTATGTGGGCTGTGGTTCATTGTCTTTTTATTGGTCACAATTCTACAAAAATTTTCCCTTCCCTGTGTATCATAGTTGTGTACATTACTATTTGTCGTATTAAATTCAGGATTTTGTTTCACGAACATGACTGTCTGCAGTATATACATGGAGTACATCGTAAGAATTTTATATTTTCTAAAGATGTCTCTACAAGGCTCTCTCTTCTTTACCTTGGCTACCATTCGTACTGCCTTTTTTTTGCTGTCTAAAAAGTCTATCTACATGAATGGCTGGTGCCCCACCCGATATCTCAATACCATACTGAAGGTGTGGATGAATCAACCCAAAATATATTTGCTTTAAAGTATCATGGTCCAAGAAGGCTGAGACCCGTTTCAGTAGATACACATTTCTACTGATTTTCTTGCAAATATTGTCTACATGTTCTTTCCATGATAAGTTTTCATCAACAACGATGCCCAAAAATTTATGTGAATTTGCATATGTAAGACCTAATGGGGATGTAAATACAGTATCAGTTATGGCAGCATTATAACTGAGGATGAACTTCATAATTACTGTTTTGTCTTTATTTACAAGAAGCTTGTTTGTTTTAAGGATGTGGACATAGTATTGAAACTGATCTCGGTACTGTTAGCTGTGGACTGCATATCACTGCCACGGCTGATGAAGGATATGTCATCGGCATAGCTTACAACCGTGCAATTTTGGGGTTCAAATAAATTATTTACATACACAAGGAATGGAAAAGGCCCTAGTATGCTTCCTTGAGGAACGCCACATTGAGATGTCCTGAAGGTTGATTTGGTTGTTAGAAGCTGCTCATTGTTTTTATAAGTTAGCTTTACACACTGTTTCCTGTCTTTCACATAGGAGGTAAGTAATTTCAAGGCTAGTCCTCTCAACCTCTTCTAGCTTACACAGAAGAATGGTATGATTCACAGTATCAAAGGCTTTACTCATATCTAGGAAAGTGCCTATTACCTTGTCACTTTTGTCCAACTGATTTAATATTTCATGTAGAAAAGATGCTACTGCTGATGTAGTTGATCTCCCTTTTCTAAATCCATTTTGGATTGTTTAACAGATTGTGTTTGGTGAAATATGATTCAACTTGATTTAGTATTAATCTCTCTAAAAATTTGCCTAGTTCTGAGGGTAATGATATTGGCTTGTTTCGCTAATCCATTCCTGCATTCCTTTAGTAGTTTAGGTGAAATGTCATCCCAGCCACAAGACATTTTTGGTCGAAGTGCTGATAGATTGCTAGGATGTCCCTCTCAGTAATGCCATGGATATAAAAGGACTGACTAGATTTTCCAAGACTAAAATTTTGTGGCTTGACATGAATTTCATTTGTACCAACTGTACTGAACTTTTGTATAAATTTCTCACACACTTCTTTTGGGTCATTTATTTCTTCACCACTTACATCGAGCGAGGTGGCGCAGTGGTTAGACACTGGACTCGCATTCGGGAGGACGACGGTTCAATCCCACGTCCGGCCATCCTGATTTAGGCTTTCCGTGATTTCCCTAAACCGCTCCAGGCAAATGCCGGGATGGTTGGTGTTTTGAAAGGGCATGGGCGACTTCCTTCCCCATCCTTCCCTAATCCGATGAGACCGATGACCTCACTGTCTGGTCTCCTTCCCCAAACAACCCATTACCAACCGTCTTCACCATTTTCTTTTAATGTTACGTTACTGTGTTCACAGGAATTCTAATTCCCAGTTTCTTTATGTATTATTTTCCAGCCAGTTTTACTGATACAGCTAGAGTTCCTTATTTCAGAGGTATATTTCTGTGTTTTTAGGTTAGTCAAGGACACTCTGTATGTTTTTCTGAGCAGTTTATATTTTGTTGAGAAATATTGTAGTTTAGTACCTCTAAAAAGTAAATAGCAATCTTTCATTTTCTTCCTCAATTCAGTAATTTCAGACGGGAGATTCTTGGCTTTATGGTTTACAGCTTTATTTACTTTTTTAACTAAAGGACAGATTTCATTTAAAGTGTTACCGAATAACTTATAGAAATATTCCAATTTTTCATTCACTTCAGTTGCATTGTACGCTGGTTCCCATTTTTCATTCCCTAGTGCCATCTTTAGTTTAGAATAATTAAATTTTCTTTTATACAGGGTGGTCCATTGATAGTGACCGGGCCAAATATCTCACTAAATAAGCATCAAACGAAAAAATTGCAAAGAACGAAACTCGTTTAGCTTGAACAGGGAAACCAGATGGCGCTATGGTTGACCCGCTAGATTGCACTGCCGTAGGTCAAACGCATATCAACTGCAGTTTTTTAAGTAGGAACCCCCATTTTTTATTACATATTCGTGTAGTACGTAAAGAAATATGAATGTTTTAGTTGGACCACTTTTTTTCACTTTGTAATAAATGGTGCTGTAATAGTCTCAAACGTATAACTATGTGATATCACGTAACATTCCGCCAGTGTGGACGGTATTGCATTCGTGATACATTACTCATGTTAAAGTGGACCGTTTACCAATTGCGGAAAAGGTCGATATCGTGTTGTTGTAGGGCTATTGTGATCAAAATGCCCAACGGGCGTGTGCTGTGTATGCTGCTCGGTATCTTGGACGACATCATCCAAGTGTACGGACCGTTCGCCGGATAGTTACGTTATTTAAGGAAACAGGAAGTGTTCAGCCACATGTGAAACGTCAACCATGACCTGCAACAAATGATGATGCCCAAGTAGGTGTTTTAGCCTATTTCGCGGCTAATCCGCACATCAGTAGCAGACAAATTGCGCGAGAATCGGGAATCAAAAACGTCTGTGTTGAGAATGCTACATCAACATCGATTGCACCCATACCATATTTCTATGTACCCGGAATTGCATGGCGCCAACTTTGAACACCGTGTACAGTTCTGCCACTGGGCACTAGAGAAATTACGGGACGATGACAGATTTTTTGCACGCATTCTAATTAGTGCCGAAGCGTCATTCACCAACAGCGGTAACGTAAACCGGCATAGTATGCGCTATTGGGCAATGGAAAATCCACGATGGCTGCAACAAGTGGAACTAGTCCACCTTGGCGGGTTAATGTATGGTGCGGCATTATGGGAGGAAGGATAATTGGCCCCCATTTTATTGATGGCAATCTAAATGGTGCAATGTATGCTGATTTCCTACGTAATGTTTTACCGATGTTACTACAAGATGTGTCACTGCATGACAGAATGGCGATGTACTTCCAACGTGATGGATGTCCGGCACACAGCTCGGATGCGGTTGAAGCGGTATTGAATAGCATATTTCATGATTGGTGGATTGGTCGTCGAAGCACGTTCACTGGATCTGACGTCCCCGGATTTCTTTCTGTGGGGAAAGTTGTAGGATATTTGCTGTCGTGATCCACCAACAATGCCTGACAACATGCGTCAGCCCATTATCAATGCATGTGCAAACATTGCGGAAGGCGAACTACTCGCTGTTGAGAGGAATGTTGTTACACATATTGCCGAATGCATTGAGGTTGACGGACATCATTTTGAGCATTTATTGCATTAATGTGGTATTTACAGGTAATCACACTGTAACAGCATGCGTTCTCAGAAATGATAAGTTCACAAAGGTATATGTATCACATTGGAACAACCGAAATAAAATGTTCAAACATACTTACGTTCTGCATTTTAATTTAAAAAACCTACCTGTTACCAACTGTTCGTCTAAAATTGTGAGCCATATGTTTGTGACTATAACAGCGCCATCTATCACAAAGCGAAAAATGTGGTCCAACTAAAACATTCATATTTCGTTGCATACTACACGCCATCTAGCGGGCCAACCATAGCGCCATCTGGTTTCCCCCTTCAAGCTAGACAAGTTTCGTTCTTTGTGGTTTTTTCGTTTGACGCTTATTTCGTGAGATATTTGGCCCGGTCACAATCAATGGACCACCCTGTATGTAACTGTATCACTTTCAGTTACATCTATATTCCCTACATCAATTTCCATAGTAAGGGCTCTGTGATCACAAATGTAGTTTTCTAAGGTGTTTACATTTACATTATCTTTTCCTACATTTGTGAGAACATTGTCAGTACATGTCTTTGTATTTGCAGTGACTCTTGTAGGTTCTGAGTTAATTTGTTTAAAGTTATAACACTGTAATACATCCATATAGTGCAAATAATTAACACTATTATTTAATGAGTCTGTTGATGTCTCCAACAAGCAACAAGTGTTTATTATACCCTGCTGTCCCCTCCAGCAAGTCCTCTAGGCAATTTAGAAACTCTTCTGCGTTACTTCCAGGTGACCTATACAGTGCTGCTATAATAAGGCTGTTGTTTCCATATTTTAGGTTCACTGCTGCAACCTCAAATACCATTTCAGTTCTCAGATCATCTATCCATTTCACTTTTTCACATTTTACATAATTTCTGCTATAAATGCCTACCCCACCACTTTTGTGTGTCTTTCTGCAGTACAATTTTATAAGTTTGTAATTTTTTAGCCTGTAACCGTATGCTTCCTCTTCCTTGCATCCCAATTCACTCGCTAGGAAGAGGTGTGGCTTAGTTTCATTTAGGTAAACACTCAGCTGCTCTGTTTTATTAGTTACATACTGGACATTCTGATATGCAAGGGTTAATTTATTATGCTTTCCTCTAAAAAAACATCATAGTTTACTTTGTGACTGAGAATTCTGTTTAATTTGTCATTTTCTTTGATAATTTCCCATATTTTGTCACACAAGAAGTTTTTGCCTTCAAAATTTAGGCGCATACCATGTCTGGTATGTAGGCTTCAGTTTACCTATATCTAATATTTTACATTTTCCAAATTGAGCACACATTTGTTTCATTTTAGTGTTTGTTTTTCGAATCAGCTTATTTACACACAAATTGTACATAAGATCGTACTGGTGAGGCAGCATTGTAATAATAGTGTTCCGTGATTTATTTGCTTCTAGGAAGTTTTCCAGGCTTGCTAGGCAATATCGTTCATTATTTCTTGCGATGTCATTGGCACCAGCTAAACACACTACATATTCATTCTCTTCTTTATTGTTTCCCTGCAGGTCGACATCAGTAACAGATTTCGTACTTGCACCTGGTTTCACTATTCCTATTGCTTGGATATCTTTGTAATTGTCCTGTAAAACACTCGTCAAATTTCTGCTGTGGCTGTCTGTTGATAAGAGAACGTTGTACCTTTTTTTCGACAGTTTGACGATCGTATTTTTTACCTTGTTTTTCCTCCACTACTTAGTTTACGAAATTAATTTTCTCCACATTTCACACTTTCACATTTATCACTATTGGTTTCTGGTAAGAGCTGAGGCACAGGTAGGGCAAATCTAACTGTTTTGTGAGATTTTGTAACGTTTTCCATAGACACACTCGAATTTACCTCATATTTTGATCCAGCCACTTGACTCCAGTTTTCTGAATAAAGGATGTTAAAATTGTTTTCACACTGAAACTTGGTTTACTCACTGTAGGTGACATTTTCTCGCCTTGTGCTGTACATTTGCCATTCACTGTCTTCCATTCCATCGACTTATAGTTGCTAACTTTCGGCACCACACCCATGTTTTGTTTCAACCTAAGCTCCATGTTTTCATGCTTTAGGCTGTCATTTTCTCCTCTTAATCCTATGATTACTTATTGTAAACATGAAATACACTCACTATACATTTTAAGTTCATCTTTGCACTTCGCACAAGTGATTTTTTAACTACATAACTGTAATCTAATTTAGCAGTTACAACATTTACATCTATACTCACTGCCGTCTTGAACTCTGAACTGATAAGAGCCTTCCGTGTCATCATGTGAGGTTTTGAGTTTCATTTTGCCTCCGAAAGTTGATGATAGGTTAATACACAAAGCTAACTGGAGCCTTTTTGTTACTTTGTGTAATTGTTCTTGTTTTTGACTTTGTTTTGAGCACCAAGTTCATCACTCCATCTGGCGGGCTTTTAGTTTACTTCGCTCTGCTTAGCATGATTTGTTCATGTTCACTTGACTGTTTTCTCTGTGAAATCTCGTACATTATATGTCAGTGCTCATGCAATTTGCTTATAACATAAAATGGCACATACTCCACAAATCTGTCTGTCACTTGTTTTGTCTTAGTGTGTTGGCCATGAAGTATTTTTGTGCTCATGATGTTTGTATTTTTTAACAGATTGTCTCATGATGGGCCACACCCGAAACACGCAATAAAGAGTATTAGATTCAGTACAAAATTTTTTTGGAACACCCGAGATCTGTTGTTAGCGACCAGTCAGCATTGTATATGTTTATTGAATTTCCACCTGTTGTCAATGTGAGTCAGAGATGGATCTCAGTGGCTTGTTTTTCCATTGAAGTGTTGAAGCTACATAACTAGTATGACATTTGAGAAGAGCGGGAGTGTGTATTTACTGTAGGATCACCTACGCAGATTAAAACTCACAGGTATCCAGCTGCCTCCATCTTTTGTAGACTGTGAGCCCTCTTAAAATTTTGGTTTACAGGTTTGATTCTAGGAACACCCTGAATGAGCTGGCGCACACCATGAGGTTGTATACAGGAGAAATGGACACCTACATCAGACTCGAAACACCAGACCGACCAACCCCAGGAGAGGAAAGAGATGCTATAAAGATATATGCATGACAATTTTTTATTTTTTTACTTTTTTTTTTTATCATTACCGGTATTTTGAAGAAACATCAAGTGAAGGTCTGCCATCCACTAGTCAAGATACGTAGCAACTGTCAAGTTGGCTGTTGAACCATGATTATAACAGCTACACTATGTTTTGCACCTGAATTAACACACCTGTGGTACATGTCTTACAAACCATGCAGTTAGGTTTTCAAAGGAAGTTTTACTCCAAATTAATAGAATGTTTTCTACCAATAAATGTTCAAGTAGTTTGGTTCATGCCATAACATGTTGCCCAAAACAGCTGAGAGTCACAGTGATTAGAGAGTGCCAGCATTCATCAAATTGTAAAATTCCATCTACAGTGTCACACAGCAAAAGTCCGAAGGGATCACCTGCAGTTCTTGGCACATTCCTGTCGTGTAAATACTTTCTGACAACATTATAATGTTGTAACAGCATTTTTATTTTCAGCCTGATTGTGTATCACAGTAAACCAACATATCATCTAGAACATTAATGTAGGGCTACAGCTTCAATGCAAAAGGTTAGAAACAAATTTGGTTTTGATATTCTGAAACACTTTGTGATATTCTGAAACACTAAATATGCAGTGAGGTCTAAGTGCTATAGCTTGTGTGCAACTCAGTTACATTCCTGTAGTGTGGCACTGGAGCACTGTGTATGTATCTCGAGGAGGTACTTCATGGACAAGAACGTTTTTATTTGTTTATATTGCTATGGAGGTGGCAAGATGACCTCCATTCTCCACAACCACACTTTGCATTTAAAACATGCGCCAACTCTCCTGGAGGGGATGATTACAAAGTAAAGATCTGTTTTCACTCCTGGTTATACAGGGTGAATGAGGAAGATTTCTCTGGTGGCAAATTAATTAAACCAACTAACACTTTTCCATTTTTTTATGACCAAGAGACAACACATTAACACAACCCCACAACCCAATTGCAATTACAGTAGATTTTCAAAAATGCCTCAATTGACACGTAAACAAAGGTTACACTGTCGGATTATGTTCTGTCTGACATGGGCAAAAACCCCAGGAGCATCCTGAATTGTTCCTGCTGCTGCTACTATCCGGGCAACCAGATCCTCTTCAGATGCAACAGGAGTTGTGCATACAAGGTTGTGCATCTCTCCCAACCCAAAAAAAGTCCAGAGGGGACATATCTGGCAATCGAGCTGGCCATGGTACAGTACCACCTCTGCCAGTCCACGTTTCTGGGAACTGTCGGTCCAGGAATCGGCGCACATTATGACTGAAATGTGCCGGCGCCCTGTCATGTTGGAACCACATGCTTTGTGTTGTAGGGAGCGGGGACGTCTTCTAGCAATTCTGGCAATGCTCTGGCAAGAAAATTGTAATAGTGCCTGCCATTTAATTGCATGGGTAGCAGATATGGCCCAATTAAACAGTCCCCAACAACACCGAGCCACACATTAATGATGAACCGCACTTGCCGAGTGCTAGTAAATGTGGCATGTGGGTTATCCTCACTCCAAACATGCGAATTGTGCGTGTTGAAGACTCCATCATGCCCGAATGTTGCTTCATCGGTAAACAACACAGAGGATGGAAATGTAGGATGCATTTCACACTGTTCCAGGTGCCACTGTGAAAACTGTGCTCTGGGTGGATAGTCAACTGGTTCCAGGTTGTTGAAATGGATGTAACAATTGCTCTCGAAGGACTGTTCTTACATTCGTCTGATTCATCCCCACGTTACGTGCAATTGCGCGAGTGCTGATTGAAGGATCCCACTCCACATGCTGCAAGAGAGCTTCCTCAAATTGCAGTGTTCTTACCATGCGACGGCGTCCCTGTCCAGGTAATCTGCTAAATGCCCCAGTCTCACGCAGACGTTGGTACACAGTAGCAAAGGTCGTATGATGAGGGATATGGTGATTAAGATATTGTTGTTCATAAACCTGCTGTGCAGTTCGTCCATTGTGGTGCGCTACGTAGTACCCACCAATCATATCCGTGTACTCGCTCCAGATGTATCACTCCATTAGTAAGCAGAGACAATGCACTACTACACTGATGGACAGCAGTTGCCTACAACTGAAAAGCGTAATACGCCCTCTAACACCTGAAGATCGTAACACGGCCTCTAAAAATTGAAGAGTGTAATATGGTCTCCACCGGTTTAAATAATCATCATAGGAAAAAATGACATTAGGTAAAAATATTTGTTTTGATATCCCCTACAACCTCCCAGAGTTTGTAGGTTTTAAATACTTATCAACCTGTAGACATTGCAAAAATAAAACTTTCAGATTAATTTTAATTTATTTACTAGATGCATAAAACAACTACTTTTTGTTAGTTGACTTAGCATAATAATATACCAAAAAGAGTTAAGGGCTTAATAATTTCAGATCATGAAATTTACTATGCTAACATACATTGTTTGCTTTACTTGCTGTGTTGCAGAAACAAGACGATACCAAACAAGAAATTTTACCAAACTCTGTACCTGAGGAAGTGAAGGGTGATACATTGATCGTCATGGTGAATCGTGCAGTCGCAGCAATTATGTCGAGGGTTAATTGCCTTGCTAACTTTGATGGTATAGAAAGCAAGGTATGACGATTCATTAGAACATTATTTTAAATGGACACATTTAGCCATCTACTTTGTTTCTAGATTTATTTATTTATTCACGAAAAAAAAGACTTTATATGTGTCATCATTATTAACTGTTGCCCCTGATTTCTTATTTATGACTCTGAAGTAAACAGTAGCCTCATGTGTCCCATTTTACTGTCATTCATACACAACAAAGTCTATGTTTTGGCATCACCTTTTAAGCTTCCCCATCATGATTGCAACCACATATTCCTGGTAAACACTCATTCAACAAATGCAGTTTTTTTTTATCAAACTTTGTAAATGTTTTTATTAAATTTCTTAACTTCTTTATTGAAACACTAATTCATTATTGAAATCATATATTATAGCAGCTTTTGTTAATTTTAGTGAAAAAATTTACAATTTTGTCTTAATTTTGTTTCAGGCAAGTAGCTTGGTCAATACTGCGATGGACTACAATAACCTTTGTCGTACAGACCCTGCATGGCATCCATGGCTTTAATGTAATATATGTGTGACGAGAGATTAGTTTTTGTAAAACTGTAATTTTTTGTAATAAATTATTTGTAATAGATTTGGTGGTTTAGAAATTGTCTTCCAAGGTCCCGTGTGTATGTTGTAAGAAAACTGCATTGGCCTTGCACTTGGTAGTGCTGCTTGATGCTGTAACCCTTTCTTTTTTTTGGGGGGGGGGGAGGGGGGGGGGGGGAGGCAGTGGAAAGCGTATCAATTTGATGCCTCATTGCAATGTATACCAGTAACAGATTTATTTGCAAGTGCTACATGGACAAGAGTTTAAACTTCAGGGAAAGAACTTTTAGGCAGACACAGAGGACATTGATTAAATGTTGTAAGCGGCATGTATGATCATATCTGTAATTTTTAGACTTTGTATACACATTTTAAGATGAGGAAGACTATCTTGAAACTTATGTAAAAAATATAGTCTTAAAATAATAGTTGTGATGTTTTGCTTATGAATAGAGACTGGGTTATACGCATCATAAAACCCTTAAAATATGCATGAAAAGTTTCGAAATATCCAAGATCAAATAATAAAAATACGTGGTAATACTGTGTGCATTATATCTCGAAGTCGAATTTGTGCATATCAGTTATGAGGAAGAGTGCTGGCCTCATGAAAAATTGGTATATTTAGAATGCTGATATCATTTTCTGAATACTTTCTGGGATTATTTTCTAAAAATTTGCCAAATGGGGATGCATACCATGTTTTAAGATTTGTTTCTTCTTTGCTATTGTTGTTGGTAACAAGCAGATGTGATGCGAGTTCGAGTCACAGCAAAACAATTGATATGTACGGGACCAACTTCGAGATATATCACTCACAGAGGGGCGTGCTCAAAAACTCCGTAATATTTTATTATTTAAAAAAACAAACAAACATTCATACAGTCATGAATTTTTTGAACAGCATCAACTTTTAATTAATACTATTGGACCAAAGCATCAATTACAATTTGTTTTACATTTTTCTAGTATTGTAAACATAAACGACCAAGCACTGTTTTAAATATTCGGTAGTCAGACTGTGTCTTCGATCACTCAAAACTCTTTTATTAGCAAAAAAGGGCCATTCTGCATCAACTGAGGTAACTGGGCAGTGTTTGAATTTGGGTGCTATGTTGGCACTTATTGTTTCTTGTAAATTGACCTGTCCCATTAATAAAGCTATCAATTTGGCACAAAGGTTAAAAGCCTGGGTTATTGTTTAAAATGTTTTTAAGCTTTTCTTTCAGTTTTCTTGGGAATACCTACAGGTGGACGAGTTCACTAGAATAATTTTATTCATTAACTGAATAGATTCATTCAATACCAAACCTTGAGTTTCAGACTTTTTAATACTTGCAGGATATGGGAAAAATGAGTGCTAATCACAGCAATGTCTTTTTTAATACTGGAATCATTAAAAGCTTCCTTGCATTGGCAAACTGTCAAAGCCCCTGCACCATCCAAGTCATTTATTACCCCCTCTAATGGCCTCGAAATGTTCATTGTGAAATAACATAGCTTTGGCTCACGTACTCCAACAAGTTACCACTGATTCGGCAGGTAAAGGCACATTTGCTAGTTTTTCTTGTAGGTCTTGATGCAAGCAGGAACCTTTAGAAACACTTTCTTTGTGGGTAAAATCAGTTTATTGTCATTCACAAACGCGGAACCTACTTCTTCAGCAAGATGACGTACTCCAAGAGGCAAGCATGTCACATGAATCAAATTAAGATAAAATATTTGGAAGGCTTTCCTGCTTTAGTCATATAAGGAGCAGCATCTGAAATAAACACAACACCCTTTCATATGCAGAAGATTCAGGAAATATTTTTCTAATACCCTCATTTATAGATCTGGCAATCATAGAATGATTTACTTTTTCAAATTCTTTGCAGGGCAGGAAGAAGACTCTTCTTTTAAAGTACCAAGTCAGCTGAAATCCAGATAATGCTGTCCCTTAGTTCATTGCATATTTCTTCCAGAACATTTGCATAAATTGTCAGTATATAATTTTTACGCAATGGTGATTTGTCTGGTATATTTTGATTTAAGCAATATTTTTGCAGGAAGCCTTTGAGGATAGGGTTTGTAAATTTGTGAAGAGGAATATTGTTTGCAATGAATGCTCCTCGTAGATCCATGTTAAACTGATTTTTTTTAGTACCTTTGGACAAGTTCCTGTACTGCAACTTGCTGTTGTCAGAAGTTGTTGTCGTGGTCCTTTCTACTCCGTTCCTGCGATATGAAGGCTTGTCTTGACACGCTGGTTTATTTGAAGTTATTTTTTGCACAAAATGTTTTTTTCGCAAACTTGGCAATATAAAACAACTGCATCATATGTAAATGTTCCAGGATAGTCAGCTATCCACAAAACGACATTTCTTTTTTTTCGGATGGCACGGTGCACAACACTTTACACATTACACGTCGTAAACGCGTTTAACTGTTTAGAAGTAAATAGAAAGCTAAACTGAAACAATGGACACACGACTAAAATCTTTAACTGTTGCCGATACGTACGGTGTGACAGTAGCGGGGATTGACTGGAGGTGCAGGCGCAGGAGCGTTGACTCTGCCTGCTTGTTCCTGTTCCTCTTCTGTAATGATTTCACTAGGCAGTGGCCTCTCAGTTAGCGATTGCACGCAGTTCAAGGTTGCGGTCAATCTGAGGCATTAAAACTAGATCAAGCTAGAGACCGCCCATTTAAATTCTTAAAATATTGTAAACATAGTTACAATATGCAATAACTGGTGAAAGGGAGCCAAATATAGAAATGCATATGCAACATGCAAATGCATATAATCCGGTCCCTACTTATGAGAATAACAAGAAGGGCGTTTGGATAAGGACTGAATTTATAATTTACTATGTGAAGACATCTGTAATATTTGTGTTGATTTGGGAAGGCATTTGTGACTAAATGAAAGTCAGTTTCTCTCAACATAATTTTAAACCTCATTAGCTTGACTAAAAACAGCCAATGCATTACCATTCAAGTCTTGCTTGTGCAAGTGCCACTTTGACATTCATGGCAGCAGCAGGATGTGGACTGTATGTTCACAATACAAACTTCATATTTTGAATTTTAGGGCTTGAAACTCAGCCACAAATGAGTTCATATCTCTAAGGTTAATAATCATATTGAGCGAAACGTGGTTTTGAAGAGATTTTGTGTGAGGTTCCCTCCCCCTCCCTACCGGATGCGCTAGTTTACAAATCGCTTTGTTCAGTTATAAAAATGCCACTCAGGCAGCCACTTTCATAAACATTAGTATTTTATTAGCCTTGTCTTCTCCACAGTGCAATGTGTGGGACACGTCCATAACTTTTGTTATGAGAGCACAGTGCAGACTGCTCCAGTTGTTGTTGTTGTTGTTGTTGTTGTTGTGGTCTTCAGTCCTGAGACTGGTTTGATGCAGCTCTCCATGCTACTCGATCCTGTGCTAGCTTTTTCATCTCCCAGTACCTACTGCAACCTACACCCTTCTGAATCTGCTTAGTGTATTCATCTCTTGGTCTCCCTCTACGATTTTTACCCTCCACACTGCCCTCCAATGCTAAATTTGTGATCCCTTGATGCCTCAGAACATGTCCTACCAACCGGTCCCTTCTTCTTGTCAAGTTGTGCCACAAACTCCTCTTCTCCCCAATTCTATTCAATACCTCCTCCTCAGTTATGTGATCTACCCATCTAATCTTCAGCATTCTTCTATAACACCACATATCGAAAGCTTCTATTATCTTCTCATCTAAACTACTTATCGTCCATGTTTCACTTCCATACATGGCTACATCCCATACAAATACTTTCAGAAACAACTTCCTGTCACTTAAATCTATACCTGGTGTTAACAAATTTCTCTTCTTCAGAAACGCTTTCCTTGCCATTGCAAGTCTACATTTTATATCCTCTCTACTTCGACCATCATCAGTTATTTTGCTCCCCAAATAGCAAAACTCCTTTACTACTTTGAGTGTCTCATTTCCTAATCTAATTCCCTCTGCATCACCCGACTTAATTTGACTACATTTCATTATCCTCGTTTTGCTTTTGTTGATGTTCATCTTATATCCTCCTTTCAAGACACTATCCATTCCTTTCAACTGCTCTTCCAAGACCTTTGCTGTCTCTGACTGAATTACAATGTCATCGGTGAACCTCAAAGTTTTTATTTCTTCTCCATGGATTTTAACTCCAAATTTTTCTTTTGTTTCCTGTAATACTTGCTCAATATACAGATTGAATAACATTGGGGAGAGACTACAACCCTGTCTCACTCCCTTCCCAACCACTGCTTCCCTTTCATGTCCCTTGACTCTTATAATAGCCATCTGGTTTCTGTACAAATTGTAAATAGCCTTTCGCTCCCTGTATTTTACGCTTGCCACCTTCAGAATTTGAAAGAGAGTATTCCAGTCAACATTGTCAAAAGCTTTCTCTAAGTCTACAAATGCTAGAAACATAGGTTTGCCTTTCCTTAATCTTTCTTCTAAGATAAGTCATAAGGTCAGTATTGCCTCATGTGTCCCAACATATCTATGGAATCCAAACTGATCTTCCCCGAGGTTGGCTTCTACCAATTTTTACATTTGTCTGTAAAGAATTCGCGTTAGTATTTTGCAGCTGTGACTTATTAAACTGATAGTTTGGTAATGTTTACATCTGGAACAATCTAAATTTTGTACATAGGTGTTGATGTCAGGGAGAGGATTCAACTGTATCGAGACATAGAAGAGCCCCTTGCACATGACTTTGAATAGCTCTTTCAATTGGTAATCAATGTCAATGCCAAATTTTTCTATAGTAGAGGGCAATACAATGAAGTTAATTGAAATCTTCACAAACCCCAGTACAAAAATTGTAACTTTTCAAAAGGAACTGTTGCTGACATCGACTGCAAAACATGCTGATTCAAAACACACTGTATGCTGGATTATTATCATTATTCCCCCCCTCCCCTCCCCCTCCCTCCTCCTCCTCCTCCTCCTCCTTCTCCTCCTCCATCTTCATTTACAGTTTTCGCTCTCTACAGCTGTGTCTAGTACCATAGAAGTTGTTGTCTGATGACTTAGCTGATGTCATATCACCCTGTCCCTTCTTGTCAGTGTTTCCTATTTATTGCTTTCCTTACCAATTCTGCTGAGAACCTCCTCATTCCTTACTTTATAAATCCACCTACTTTTTGACACTCTTCTGTAGCACCATATCTCAAATGCCTTGATTCTCTTCAGTTTTGGTTTTCCTGCAGTCCATGTTTCACTACCATACAATGCTGTGCTCCAAACGTACATTCTCAGAAATTGGTTCCTCAAATTAAGGGCTATGTTTGATGGTAGTAGACTTCTCGTGGCTGGATGTCCCCTTTTTGCCAGTGCTAGTCTACTCGACTGAGTGATACGTTTGTCATGAATTTCCACATTCTTTTCTTGTGTTTTCTGTAATTATATGAACTTTAATAAAAGTGTCTTATCGTAATAAGTTGGAGTTTTCTGTGCGTGGTCCGTCGCTATAGCCAAAATAAAACCGCATTGGTGACCCCGAGTCATGAAAATACGCTGCCTTCACTCACAGTGTAGCACCGGTTTCGCGCCAATAGACAATGTCGCAGCCTCCAGTTTTACCGGCAGTGCAGGACGCCGCGCCCGCAGAATGGACGTTAGACTGTGAAGTGCAACCCTTTACCCCGTGTGCTACTAATACACCGGGAATGTTCGTATCTCAGTATTTGCCTCGCCTGGCCGGACAACTCTAACCTCTGCTGGCATACCACACCGGGTGCTGTATACATCGTCGCGGACACATTCTACGCAGAATGCTCCTCCAGCACAAGATCCCGGAAACCCCTCACCCGAGTTTCAACCGCACAACATGGACCACGCGGCTGTCCGGTTTCGGGGTCCACTTGCACGGCCGCCCCCTCCTCAGAGGGGCCCGCCGTTTCATGTGTCCCCCTCTGCGCCGGTTGAAGGGACACTAGCGCCAACTGTGTCGGGCCATTTATACGCACATCCGTCGTGCCGCTCCGCGCACACCTCGGGCGACGCACCTGCCGTGGTTCCGCCCCGTCACTCGGCGCTCAATCACGATCTCGCGCCTCTGCTCGAGATTTCGGCTGCATCGGCGGTTGATACTTCTGCGCCTGCCGTGCCTTGCTCGTCGTGTGGCCGTACAGATACGCTGCCTACGAGGACTGGATACCCACGTCTCGCGTACACAGCTAACGGACATTCAACGCAACACATCGCCCGTCACTGAGGCACAGTTTGCACCAGTGAACAATGTGCAGAATCCCTGTACGTTTCGTGCCTTTCCTACAGCCCCGCAAGCACTGTGCCCCGGTCATTTTCCAAAGCTGCCGGTGTTACAACCAGACAACCCAGTGACGTGGTTTACCTTGGTGGACAACATGTTGGACATACACGGTATTGCGGACGACAGCATTTGTTTTGTGTGTTTAGTGAACCACCTGCACAACCACCCTGATCTGATCAGTGACTTGTTGCTGAACCCACCCAAGAGCAACAAATATGCCTCTGCTCGCCCATTACTCATCGAACGCCTCTCTTGCCCGCCAGCTGATACGATTCACAACATAATTTACGACGAGACTTTAGGCGACAGAACACCCTCACAGCTGTGGCGACGCTTGTGTGTGCAGGTCAGTACCGAGATCTTGCCCAACTTAGCGCTCTGGGCATTGTGGTTGGTGGAGCTACCACAAGAACTACAGTTACATTTGCTTCCACATACCGCAGTGTCACTCAAGGATAATGTACGGCTGGCAGACCAGGCATACACCATTATTCGACACAGCCACCGCCCTCTGCGCAGCACAGAGCCTAATACCGCCGAGGTTGGTAATCCTGTGATTATACTTCCACCTTTGGGCGCATGTGTATCGTGGACAGCACACACAACAGCAGCCATCTAGTGACCAAGACCTGGAACTGCCAGCGGGCCGGCAACAGCCTCTCGCCACCCCAACCGGGCTAGCGCCTGCCCGCCCCGCCTTCCCCAATCCTGACGCTTCGGTTGGCGGGACGAGTACAGCTGACTCACGCATATGCTGGTTCCACTCCACTTTCAGGGACGCCGTTCGCAACTGCTGCCTGCCCTGCACGTTCCCAAATGCCGCACGCAGTAGGCACCACGGCCTGCGGATACATGCAGGGGCGCCCACAGATGTTGCATTCTGTCAGATCCCCCACCTCACGAGGAAGGCTGTACGCCTTGGATTTAGGTTCGTGCCGATATTTTCTCATTGATACCGGGCAGACGTTAGTGTCATACCTCCCACATTTTCTGTAAAGGACACGACACCAACCAAACTGTCCCTTCGAGCAACAAATAAGTCGCCACTTCGTGTCGATGGTTTGGCCAAGTTACCTTTTGAACTCGTACCTGGCAAACAGTTCACTTTGTCCTTCTACGTGGCTGACGTCGAAGATCCAGTATTAGGCATTGACTTCCTTTTCCACTTCGGACTGTCTCCAGATCTTCAGTCGGCTGCATTATTGCACCACGCCTTGTCCACTCATATTGCATGTTCAGTTGCCTCATCGGCCCCCCAACCCCTCAGCTTCCTGACGACTACACATAGCTCCCATCGACTGCTCTTCACTAGCGGACAGCCTCACAACTTCCATTGCCCAGCTCCAGCCCAAACGCCCTGCAGTCGACGATCTCCGTGCTCACAACGCCGAACTGAACTGTACCATATCGTCGGCTACACAAGTCCTCACCGAGGCATGATGCCTCGTACAATGGCTGTCAACGCCACCACCATCAGACGCTAGAGACACACCTCGTGGAACTTTGTCACCACCGATGCAGACAGCCTCCCCAGCACATCAGGTTAGTGACTCTTGTGTGCTACGAATTCCCGTTCATGACAGACCCTGAGCGAGTTCGCCAGCTGAGCTGAAGGCTATCATAAATGGCACGATACACAAAATTGTCACGACAGATGGGCCACCAGTGCACCATAAAGCACGCCGACAGCCACCACATAAACTACGCCTTGCTAAAGTCACAGTGGAGGAACTTCTACGGGCAAGTATTGTTCGCCGATCAGACAGTAACTGGTCCTCGCCCATACATTTAGTCCCCAAAAGGATGACACAGTATGACTCTGCGGCGACTATTGTCACCTCAAAGCGCGGACAGTATTAATAATTAAATACAAGACTTTGCGCAAGTACTTAGCAGAGCACGCATCTTCAGTGTCTTGGACTGCCGCAAGGCATATTTACAGATACCAATGGAACAGAGTGACATTCCAAGACAGCAGTGATCACACCTTCAGGACTGTACAAGTTTTGCTACATGCCTTATGGTCTCAAAAACGCGGCCCAAACTTGGCAGCGTTTTATAGACTCACTTCTGTTTAGCTGCACATATTGTCACGCCTACCACAATTACATACTAAACATGAACTCCACCTGGCCACGATTCAGAGCTTATTGACATGTAACGGAGTCAAGATCAATAATGACAAGTCACAACACCGCTGCCACTTTTCTGGGGTACACCGTCTCCTTGGATGGTATATGCCCCCCGCAGGAGTGGGTTGACTGCGTTTTCGATCTACCTCTCCCAGTATCATTTCGTGAATTACGCTGGTTTTTAGGAACTGTCAATTTCTACTGTCGTAACCTGACAATGGCGGCAGTAATTGAAGCCCCTTTGACCGATGCATTGGCCGGGAAACAAACCTCGGGCAGTCGCCGACTACAGTGTCTGACAACATGGTGAGAGCTTTTGAAGACCTTAAATCAGCGTTAGCACATGGTGTCACTCTTGCCCACCCTTTGCCAGATGCCTGCATCTCTATTACAGTGGATGCAAGTGATTTTGCAATCGGTGCAGTCCTCCAACATGTCAATGCCACGACACAAGCAATCCGTTTTTTTTTCTAAAAACTATCTAAAGCTCAACGTAAATGGTCAGCATTTGACAGAGAATTGCTTGCAGTTTATGAAGCTGTAAAATATTTCTGCACAGACATCGAAGGAAGGAAAATAACAATTTTCACAGACCATCGCCCCCTCGCAGAGGCTATCCGTAACCCCGCTGCTGACCTTCCCCCACGTAGGTTTTGGCAAATGGACTTAATTTGCCAATGCACAACAGACATCCGTTAAATTCTCGAGGTTCAGAAAATGTGGTGGCTGACTACCTATCACGTATCACTGCAATTTCGTCCCCCATTAATTTCGACGAATTTGCCCACTTATAGGACATTGACACCGAATTGCACAACCTGCGACAGGACCCAGATACTTCCCTTCAGATCGTTTCGTGCAACCTACTGGGCTCGGCCAGGCCACTGGTGTAATACATCCATGGGCACCGCCCAGCCTATTGTTCCCCCCCCCTGCCGGCCAAAGTGGCCGTGCGGTTAAAGGCGCTGCAGTCTGGAACCGCAAGACCGCTACGGTCGCAGGTTCGAATCCTGCCTCGGGCATGGATGTATGTGATGTCCTTAGGTTAGGTAGGTTTAAGTAGTTCTAAGTTCTAGGGGACTAATGACCTCAGCAGTTGAGTCCCATAGTGCTCAGAGCCATTTGAACCATTTGTTCCCCCTGCACTGTGTCGCCAAGTGTTCACTACGTTACATAACCTGGCACATCCTGGTGCTAAGGCTACTACACGCCTGGTTACAGAACACTTCGTGTGGCCAGGTGTGAAGAGGGTTTGTCATACTTGGGCTCGTGTTTGTTTACAGTGCCAGCATAGCAAAGTTGGCAGGCACACACAACCCAGACTAGGTAAATTCGACATCCCGAAAGTCCACTTCCATCACGTACATGTGGACCTCATAGGATCGTTACCCGTGTCTGATGGTTTCAGGTATATCCTGTCATTGACCGCGTTACACGTTGGGTGAAGGCAATACCCCTGCAGGACATCACAGCACATTCCGTAGCAAGCGCATTCGTATCCTCCTGGATAGCTCGATTTGGCTGCCCTACATCCATCACCACCGACCAGCGAAGACGGTTTGAATATCTGCTGTTTAACAAACTCTGCAACCTCTGTGTGGTGAGTAGATTTTGCACTACGGCTTACCACCCTCAGAGCAATGGACTGGTTGAGTGGTGGCACAGGACTCTGAAAGCGGCACTCATGTGCCACGGTTGTTCTTCCCTGGGTTATGTTAGGAATACGCACGGCTTACAAGACAGACCTCCAGGCTTCACTCGCAGAGCTCCTGTATGGCGAGACCCTAGTTCTCCCCGCAGAGTTCGTCAATGACAAAGCAATTGCTGACTTATCCGACCTCCCCACTCTAGATGAACGTGTCCGGGCACACATAGCCACGATCCGCAGGCCTCCTCCACGACCACATACCCGTCCTTGGGTATTCCGGCATTTGGCACTGGACTCTTACGAGTTTGTTACGTTACGGGATGACACAGTCAAACCGGCATTACAGCCACCTTACTCTGGGTCGCATAGAGTAGTGGCTTGCACGGACAATACTATGGACATCCACGTCAGTGGCTGTTGGCAGACAGTTTCCCTCCAACACGTGAAACCAGCCTGGACGATCAAAAATGTTCAAATGTGTGTCAAATTTTATGGGACTTAACTGCTAAGATCATCAGTCCCTAAGCTTACACACTACTTAACCTAAATTATCCTAAGGACAAACACACACACCCATGCCCGAGGGAGGACTCGAACCTCCGCCGGGACCAGCCGCACAGTCCATGACTGCAGTGCCTTAGACCGCTCGGCTAATCCCGTGCGGCCCTGGACGATTGAGGAACCTGTACCACACCGCCTCGAGTCGAGTGTTCTTCCATCAGGTGTCGACCCCGATCTCAAACAGACCGCCTACTCCCCTGCGCCCCACCATGATCGTGTGTGCACCGAGCCTACACCTGTATGAGGATACTCTACCCTCGTTTCACACAGGCACTGCGTGTGACAATCCACAACCTCAGGCTCAACCACACGTTACGTGTGACATTACCCCATCCCATCCCCAGAGTGTTCCAGTGTTTCTCCCGAACTAAGTTACTTCCCCCCCCCCCCCCCCCCCTAGTGCCCCCTACATCCATTGTCAACGAAATTTGCATCTCAATCAACGCCTCTGAGTACCCACGCGACGAGCTTTCCTTGCAGCTCCACGAGGGATCCATCTTCGTCCTCCGCATAGGGGACACTTCACGTGGGTCCACTCGCACGTCACATATCACCATCCCGTGTGCGTGTGTGTGTGTGTGTGGGGGGGGGGGGGGGCTCTGTTGCGACAGTCAACCGCCAGTAACTTCACCGGCAAAGTGCAGAGTAAATGGTCTTTGGAGACTGGAGATTCTCTAGTGGTGGGCCGCCTACTACGCGTGTCGTGAATTTCCACATTGTTTTTCTTGTGTTTTCTGTAATTATACGAACCTTAATAAAAGTTTCTTATCGTAATAAGTTGGAGTTTTCTGTGCGTACTCCGTTGCTATAGCCAAAAAACCCACAGATTTATGCTAGTTCTGTCACACAAATGTGAAAATAACATTCATATGTTGCGACGCATTTATTTCTGCAAATACACACGTTAATTAAAAATTAAAATATTAAATCTCTCTTTGCTCTTTGCAAATCCGACGTCACAAATAGGAGTTTCCATGAAACAATTCAACTTTTGAACAACCTTCGATAACTACCGTTAAGATCTTGATTATTGGCAGTGATACATCCCCCCTTATGCCCCTTTCAATTTTTATCTAACATGGTATTTTCTTGTATCCTTCCTCTGTTCCGAGTTAATCTTTACTGCAACTAAAAACAATTTGCTTATTTGATCCTGACTCAAGCTTCCCAAGACCTTGAATAACGTATCATTTTATACGCAATATTTGCCACTCTTTTCAAATGTTAAATCCAATATTTGGGTTCCCATTTAAATCTCCAAATCACCTTGAAAATCATGTTCAAGATTACTGCTGTTAGTAGCAGTGCGTATCCATCTTTGCCGCCTACAACGTTTATCCAAAACATTTTGCTGTATCTCTCTCCCAAGTTATTGCCCATTATGGATTAAAATGGTGTACCCTATATATATTGTAAGGTACCTACAACAAATAAAGCCTATGTTCGTCTGTTAAAATGGACTCGATAAGCAACCTGAGCTATTAGTAATCGGAGTCTAACCTGCGGTAACACTCTGTGCGTCAGTTTTGCTGTCATTGAAGCCCTCAACAGATGGTTACATGAAAAACTTAAGACTTACATTTGGATAAGCTATCTGACCGCGTATTTGAATAAGAATTTACAAGTGATGCAGAATCTGACTTTTGCATCGGAATTTATTGGATTATAGTACACGACATGTTGTGGTGTGTCAGTGTCTCTGTTTTGGACCTAAGTTTTGCACTCACCTCTTTAAATGACTGCCTTTTTCCAAGTGGTTTACAGCAATTCGCAGTAGCATGCAGCAGCAGCAGCAGCTAAAGCTAATTGTTACTAAGAATGAATTTAATAAAAAAAAGAGTTTGCTTGGGTCTAGTTAACTACTAAATAATTTCCAGGAAGGAATTTCTTAAATTAAGTCTATTTAAAAACTTCAGAAATCACCATGATCAATAATAGTTTGACAAGTATGAACAATGGCGAAATGCCTGACAATGACCTTTGTTATCTCAGTTTCAAAATTACATTAACATTTCACAACCAAATCATAATTCTGAAATAGATGTGGATAATAATTATTATTATTTCGAGGATAAGGAGGCTTCTTTAACTGACAAGCAAAACATGGGATTTATTACTAGACTCTCGCTAATCCGGCCCTCAGTAGTCCAGCTTCTTAGTAATCCGGCGCACATCCAAAAACACGTGCACAATGAATTATCGTGCGCAACAATGCTTAGTTAAACACTGCTTTATATACTGTATTTGAAATTATAGTTTCCTTTACAGTTCGGAATCATGTCTGCTAGACTTCCAGCAGAAACTGGAAATTTTAGATAAGTTAAATCGAGGTACTTTGCAGAAAGCCGCTTCTGTTGAGTTCAATGTCGGACGAGCAACTATTTATGAAACTCTTCAGGCTTTCTCGGCGATCTAATGACATCTTGGGTTGTCGGGTGTTCTGCCGGATATCAGCGTCGTACTTGCACGATATTTCGGTCACGTAGCTCGTAACCTTCATCAGGTGCGACCTGAGACTGCTCCTCGAGTATGTACTAAACTAAGGATGGGGCCCCTCCACGCCCGCACCAACGTGGTGACCAACACAAAAGTTCTACTGTCACCTCCGTATGCATGTTAGTTTTGAATCAGGCGTCACAGGATGCAGGCTGTGATGTTATCCATGCGTCTGGGTAAGACTACTCATTAACATGGTCCATCAGGAGATAGAAGTGGTCGAAAACGATCGAAGGGTAGCGGTTGTAAGAGCAGAGGAAAAAAAGTGCCAAGGCCAGCGCCAAGGGAAAAAAACCTCTGCGACAGTAGGACGGGTAGTAAGAGCAGTAGCGGTTTGCTAGCTGCGACAGAGCATGCAAGGTGAGGGGGGGTTAGCGTGAGGTATCGTGCAACGTTACCTATGTACTGCGTGGTCGTTAGCTGGGTCAGTCCGGTGCCGCGGCTGGGCTCCCTCGTTGTCTCCTGGGCCGACCGCAGTGGCTTACTCCCTGTAACATAAGAGTTCGGCGCGGCGACGCTTGCGCGATGAAGACTGCCCTGGCGGTTTTCTTCTTTGCACCTTTCACCTGCGGTGCTGCTGGGGCAACCGCTGGGACAGGCGCGCGAACGTCCTTCTGCGAGGTCGCAGGAGTGTTCGCAGGTACGACTGCACTGAGGCCTTGGGCGAAGACTGCTCGCAGTTGCCTCAAGGCCTCTTCCTTCTCTGCAGCCACGGCGGCTGCGAAGGCAGCCCTCTCCGCCGCCATGACGGCTTTGAGGGCTGCTGTGGCCTCCTTCACGGCGATGCCGAGCTCGAGGTCACATCTCTTCGCGAGAGGGCGAGCTGCGTCCTGGCTGCCCGTTTCCGAGCGGCCGTCCCCGCCCCTGGCAGGTGGATCTGCTGCTGCGCCGTCCCTCAGCTGCACCGGGCTGTTCTCCGCCCTGCGCCGTTTCCGACGTCGTCTTCTCTTCTGCTGCTGCGTCGGTGCGGCCGCGGCCGCTTCGCCGCCTCCGGCACGGTTGCGGCTAGAGAAAGCCGCGCAACCGTGCCAACTGGCGACGTGCGGGCCGCCACACCGGACACAAGTCGGCAGAGCGTTGCTGCCGCGGTCGCAGGCGCGGCTGTCGTGCTCACCTGAGCACTTGACGCACCGCGCCGCGTTGCGGCAGTACTTCGCAACATGGCCCTCGCCCTGGCACTTGAAGCACTGGGGCTGAGGATCCATGGCGGTCGGGAGAGCCTCCGTCGTAACCCGGAAGCCCAGCAACTTCCGCAAGTCGAGGATGTCGCTCCCGCTGTCGACCGTTTGCACGGTCACGGCATAGAGCGGCGCCCTCTTCCTGTTGGTCCGGTTGTGCAACCTTGCGGCTGCATTACCAAACCCGGCTCGCAGCAGCCCTTCCCGGACCGCTGCCTCATCACAGCACCAAGGCAACCCCCTGAGGAGTGCCTTAGTCGTCTTCATCCTTCCTACGGAAGGTGCCTTCTCACGCGCCGGCGGCGCGTCGACGATGTGGTCGGCCACTGCGACCTTGATCGCCCTGTGGTCGGCCACGTTTGCGGCTCGAACGCAGATCAGCGAGTCTGTATCGACAGACTCGTAGACCACCTCGTTCCGAGCGCAGTTCGTCATGGTGTCGAAAAGCGCTGTCCACCCGCCTTTGCACTTGACGTACAAAGGGGGGACAGGCCGCGACTCGTCTTCTCTGGAGTTCCTTGCACGGTCGGCAGACTCGGTGAGTTGCACAACCGAAGGACCCTTCGTAGCGGCAGGTTTCCTAGTGGACCTGGTCCAGTATTTATGCCTATGGCCTTCCCCCTCCACCAACGGCTGCAGGCGCTTCCTCTGTGGTCCGCGCCCATTCCCTGCGACCCGCTGGAGCGTTGCTGCTCCGTTTTCCGTCCGCTGCGGTTCTAGGTGTTCCCTCCGCGGTCCGCGCCCACCAACCCCGCTCCTGGGGTTTTCATCTACGGTCTGTGGTACCAAGCGTACCTTGTCAATGTGGCAGGTCCTACATTGGCCAGACGACAAGAACTGTGGAGATCAGGTGCAAAGAACATCAGAGGCACACTAGATTAAGACAGGTGACTAAGTCAGCCATTGCTGAACACTGTCTAGAACTAGATCATGCCATGAAGTATGAGGATACCAGGATTCTAGCACAAACACCCAGATTTTGGGACAGTGTTATAAGAGAATCGATAGAAATTAAAATGGCTGACGATCTTATGAATCGTGACACAGGGTACCAGCTAAGCAGAGCCTGGGATCCGGCTCTGGAATTGTTAAAGGAGCAATGGGGCCAGCTGCAACACTGCACAAACAGAAGAACCAAAGACATGGAGATGGAAAACGAGCCCCTGACGGACTGCCAGGAGCACCAGACCGAAGATGGAACACCCAGAAGTGGGACTGGTGGGCGCGGACCGCAGAGGGAGCTTCCAGAGCCGCAGTGGACGAAAAACGGAGCGTCAACGCTCCAACAGGTCGTGGTGAGCGGGCGCGGACCGCAGGGGGAACGCTTGGTACCCCAGACCGTAGATGAAATCCCCAGGAGCGGGGTTGGTGGGCGCGGACCGCAGAGGGAACACCTAGAACCGCAACGGACGGAAAACGGAGCAGCAACGCTCCAGCGGGTCGCAGGGAATGGGCGCGGACCATAGAGGAAGCGCCTGCAGCCGTTGGTGGAGGGGGAAGGCCATAGGCGTAAATACTGGACCAGGTCCACTCGAGGAGCAGTCTCAGGTCGCACCTGATGAAGGTTACGAGCTACGTGACCGAAATATCGTGCAAGTACGACGCTGATATCCGGCAGAACACCCGACAACCCAAGATGTCAACTATTTATGACATCAAGAGGAAACGAGCTGTTATTCGATAGTACTCAACACCAATAGTTAGTGAGATGGGAAAACGGAAGGTTATGCGAAAGAGTGAAGAACTGGACGTAGCCGTTTATAGACGGTTCATATAACAACGCTGTAAAGGAATTCCAGTCAGTGGCCCGATTATAAAGGAAAAAGCAGCTGTATTTAACAAACAACTTGGCGGTAGTAACTTGTTTGCAGCGAGCGAAGGTTGGCTATCAAACTGCAAAAAAACGACATGACATTCGGCAGTTGACAGGCACTGGGGAAAGTCGCTCAGCTAACAATAAGAATGCTGACGAGTTTGTAAGCAAGATACGGGAGATAATAGAGGAAGATGACTTAACTACTGATACCTTGTATAGTGCTGCGAGAAAGGACTGTTTTACAAGATGCTTCCTTCAAAAACATTAGCTAGCAAGAACGAGAAGGAAGCTCGTGCTTACAAGCAACAGAACCAGCGAGTAACATTAATGCCTTGTTGTAATGAAACTGTGTGCGATAATCTTCCCTTATGGTGATTGGAAAATCCCAACGTCCACGTTGTTTTCAACACACAGCATAAATACTCCATTAGTGCAGTATTGGGCTCAGAAGAAATCCTGGATGGACAGACAAATATTCTCTCGGTGGTTCCATGAAACGTTTGTACCAGCAGTGAGAAAAGAGCTAAAGAAGAAAACGCTTCCATTGAAAGCTATCCTTATAATTGACAATGCTCCCAGTCATCCTTCAGATGTTTCTCTAAAGTCAGATGGTATACACGTAGAAGCACTCTTTCTCCCACCCAATGTGACAGCCCTAATTCAGCCCATGGACCAGGCAATTTTGAAATCAATTAAACGTCATTATCGACATTCACTTCTCGTCTCCTTGTTGAACGAAAGTGAAAACGACTCTATCGAGACTATGTTGAAGGCGTGGAAAACAATGAACATACGTGATGTTTTCCAAGCAGCCGACGCATGGGATAAAGTGAAGAGTGCTACCATAATGAAGAATTGGAGAAAATTGTGGCCATCCATTGATGCCGAATTGTATCCAGTAGTGAGTGACAGCGATGAGCCAGCAAATTCGGAATTATCAATTACTTTGTACACTGACATGTTCCACAACCTTCCAGGAGGAGAAGAAATTGATGATGAAGATGTTACTAACAAGGGAAACTCCCCATTGCACCCCCCTCAGATTTAGTTATAAGTTGGCACAGTGGATAGGCCTTGAAAAACTGAACACAGATCAATCGAGAAAACAGGAAGAAGTTGTGTGCAACTATGAAAAAATAAGCAAAATATACAAACTGAGTAGTCCATGTGTAACATAGGCAACATCAAGGACAATGGGAGCTCACGAGCGCCGTGGTCCCGTGGTTAACGTGAGTAGCTGCGGAACGAGAGGTCCTTGGTTCAAGTCTTCCCGCGATTGAAAAGTTTAATTTTTTTTATTTTCAGACAATTATTTTCTGTCCGTCCGTCCGTCCAATGCGAGGTAACTGCACCGTAGTCTGGGGACGCTACACCTAAACGGAAAAATTTAAAAACGTTAAAAACATATGTTTTGACAGAGCACAGGGAAAACTGTGCGACTGTGAGACTGTTGCATTCATTTGTTACAGTTTATGTGACAATCTCTTATGTTTTCATCACTTTTTTGGGAGTGATTATCACATCCACAAGAAAACCTAAATCGGGCTAGGTAGAAGAATCTTTTTACCCATTCATCAAGTGTACAAGTTAGGTGGATCGACAACATATTCCTGTCATGTGACGCACATGCCGTCACCAGTGTCGTATAAAATATATCAGACGTAGGCGCGCAGTTCGGAACCGCGCGACTGCTACGGTCGCAGGTTCGAATCTTGCCTCGGGCATGGATATGTGTGATGTCCTTAGGTTAGTTAGGTTTAAGTAGTTCTAAGTTCTAGGGGACTGATGACCACACTGTTAAGTCCCATAGTGCTCAGAGCCATTTGAACCATTTGAACCTGTGACCTTGCGATCAAATGTTTTCGGTTCCCATCGGAGAGGCACGTCCTTTCGTCTACTAATCGCACGGCTTTGCGGTGCGGTCGCAAAACACAGACACTAAACTTATTACAGTGAACAGAGACATCAATGAACGAACGGACAGATCATAACTTTTCGAAAATAAAGAATGCAAACTTTTTCACTCGAGGGCCACTTGAACCAAGGACCTCTCGTTCCACAGCTGCTCACACTAACCACGGCGCTTGTGAGCTCCCACTGTCCTTGATGTTGCCTATGTTGCACATAGACTACTCAGTTTGTATATTTTGCTTATTTTTTTCATAGTTGCACACAACTTCTTCCTGTTTTCTCGATTGATCTGTGTTCAGTTTTTCAAGGCCTATCCACTGTGCCAACTTATAACTAAATCTGAGGTGGGTGTCATGGGGAGGTTCCCTTGTAAGTAGGTGGAAAACTGTGATATGGACCAAACTTTAACACATGAAGAAAAAACCAAAAGCATGTAAGAAAGTAATGGTGAAAGTGATGAAGAAGAGGGTACAGGAGGATAGGGCATGAAGATTTCTCACACTGCCGATGGTGAAGCTGCCGAGGTCTTCCTGGAATACATTATGCAACATCCAGATACGTGCAGTACCGATGTAATGCTTGTAAAGAGGCTGCATGATAAAGCATGCCACCATCGCGTATCATCACTGCGACAGTAAAAATTAGGGACATGTTTCACAGTGGGAGATACGACTGTGTAATTATGTATAGTATACACCCAAGGACTAAGTTTTCTTTGAAAAATAATGTATTTTTGAATTTAATAAAATCCTCTTTGTTTTAAAATTGTATCCTTCGGTTTAATAAAGTACAGTACACTATATCCCCTATATTTTCAAAATAAATAAAAAATATCAATAAAATAGATTTTTGACACTCAATAATCCGGCACATCTGCTAATCCGCCACCCGTGTGTGACGGGAGTGGCCAGATTAGCGAGAGTCTAGTGTAATTGTTATTATTTGGAGGATAAAGAGGCTTCTTTAACTGACAAGTAAAACATGGCATTATTGCAACTCAGACTAACAATCACGAACCTAACCCTGCAATTGCGCTTCACGCTATTCTTGCCAATTTTACCTTGAATTCCATCTTCAAGGGTAGTTTAGCTATTTAAATCTCTCCTGGCCACATAAACGAAATCAGGCCTTGAGTGTGGCAAGGTCTGCCAACACCGACGCGAGGGCAGCGTGACACGTCTTGTCTCTCCGAGCTCTCAACCAACACTACTGAAATTCTACTCTCGCAGACAGACATCTTCTCACAACGATGCTTAGAATCGCGTTTCCATGTTTCGCCCTCAGATTGTTACTATCGACATCTGAGTGCTTATTTATTTCCATAGAGAATCGCAGGATCTTATACAGTGCAAAGAATAGCCTTAACTTGGCTTTATTGTTTTCGATACTGAATGTAATATTTAATCAATCTAATGGAGAGTTTTGACACACTCCTTACAATATACACTACTGGCCATTAAAATTGCTACACCAAGGAGAAATGCAGATGATAAACGGGTATTCATTGGACAAATATATTATACTAGAACTGACATGTGATTACATTTTGACGCAATTTGGGTGCATAGATCCTGAGAAATCAGTACCCAGAACAACCACCTCTGGCCGTAACAACGGCCTTGATACGCCTGGGCATTGAGTCAAACAGAGCTTGGATGGCGTGCACAGGTACAGCTGCTCATGCAGTTTAACGCGATACCACAGTTCGTCAAGAGTAGTGACTGGCGTATTGTGACGAGCCAATTGCTCGGCCACCATTGACCAGACGTTTTCAATTGATGAGAGATTTGGAGAATGTACTGGCCAGGGCAGCAGTCGAACATTTTCTGTATCCATAAAGGCCCGTACAGGATATGCAACATGTGGTCGTGCATTATCCTGCTGAAATGTAGGGTTTCGCAGGGATCAAATGAAGGGCAGAGCCACTGCTCGTAACACATCCGAAATGTAACGTCCACTGTTCAAAGTACCTCCAATGCGAACAAGAGGTGACCGAGACGTGAAACCAATGTCACCCCATACCATCAAGCCGGGTGATACGCCAATATGGCGACGATGAATACACGCTTCCAATGTCATTTCACCACGATGTCGGCAAACACGGATGCGACCTTCATGACGCTGTAAACAGAACCTGGATTCATTCGATAGAATGACGTTTTGCCATTCGTGCACCCAGGTTCGTCGTTGAGTACACCATCGCAGGCGCTCCTGTCTGTGATACGGCGTCAAGGGTAACTGCAGCCATGGTCTCCGAGCTGATACTCCATGCTGCTGCAAACGCCGTCAAACTGTTCGTGCAGATGGTTGCTGTCTTGCAAACGGCCCCATCTGTTGACTCAGGGATCGAGACGTGGCTGCACGATCCGTTACAGCCATGCGGATAAGATGCTTGTCATCTCGACTGCTAGTGAAACGAGGCCGTTGGGATCCATCACGGCGTTCCGTATTACCCTCCTGAACCCACCAATTCCATATTCTGCTAACAGTCATTGGATCTCGAACAATGCGAACAGCAATGTCGCGATACGATAAACCGCAATCGCGATAGGCTACAATCCGACCTTTATCAAAGTCGGAAACGTGATGGTACGCATTTCCCCTCCTTACACGAGGCATCACAACAACGTTTCACCAGGCAACGCCGGCCAACTACTGTTTGTGTATGAGAAATCGGTTGGAAACTTTCCTCATGTCAGCACGTTGTAGGTGTCACCACCGGCGCCAATCTTGTGTGAATACTCTGGAAAGCTAATCATTTGCATATCACAGCATCTCCTTCCTGATAGTTAAATTTCGCGTCTGTAGCACGTCATTTTCGTGGTGTAGCAATTTTAATGGCTAGTAGAGTATATTGGGGAGTGGGGCTGCTGGTGCACTTTTGATATCGAACTGATACGCAAATTAATTAAATTGATCAATTAATTACCATCTAGTTCACAATTATGCCACCAGAGGCGCTTGAAATTGGCAGTAGTCAACAGGAACGCAGTGTCCGATCACATGGGGGGTAAGGTGGGCCCAGCAGCTCTGCAACCTCAGTGGCAGTCAGCAAGAGGCGCCAGCCGAGGCCGTCCAGCGCTGCCCAGCCACAGCAGCAGCAGCAGAAAGGTAAGAAGCCGCGGCGGAGTAAGCACCTGTTGCTTAATGTCCATGTTTTCTGTCGTGTGAGGAAGGTGAAGTCTTTGCACTGCTATTATCGCTGAGAACGGTTTTTCTTCTTTGCTCATCAGTCGATGCGATGTCCTCCGGCCCGCCGGGGCCCGCAGCTGCAGCTCCTCGAGATCTACATCTACATCCATACTCCGCAAGCCACCTGACGGTGTGTGGCGGAGGGTACCCTGAGTACCTCTATCGGTTCTCCCTTCTATTCCAGTCTTGTATTGTTCGTGGAAAGAAGGATTGTCGGTACGCTTCTGTGTGGGCTCTAATCTCTCTGATTTTATCCTCATGGTCTCTTCGCGAGATATACATAGGAGGGAGCAATATACTGCTTGACTCCTCGATGAAGGTATGTTCTCGAAACTTCAACAAAAGCTCGTACTGAGCTACTGAGCGTCTCTCCTGTAGAGTTTTCCACTGAAGTTTATCTATCATCTCCGTAACGCTTTCGCGATTACTAAATGATCCTGTAACGAAGCGCTCTGCTCTCCGTTGGATCTTCTCTATCTCTTCTATCAACCCTATCTGGTACGGATCCCACATTGCTGAGCAGTATTCAAGCAGTGGGCGAACAAGTGTACTGTAACCTACTTCCTTTGTTTTCGGATTACATTTCCTTAGGATTCTTCCAATGAATCTCAGTCTGGCATCTGCTTTACCGACGATCAACTTTACATGATCATTCCAATTTTAAATTACTCCTAATGCGTACTCCCAGATAATTTATGGAATTAACTGCTTCCAGTTGCCTACCTGCTATATTGTAGCTAAATGATATGGGATCTTTCTTTCTATGTATTCGCAGCACATTACACTTGTCTACATTGAGATTCAATTGCCATTCCCTGCACTATGCGTCAATTCGCTGCAGATCCTCCTGCATTTCAGTACAATTTTCCATTGTTACAATCTCTCGATATACTACAGCATCATCTGCAAAAAGCCTCAGTGAACTTCCGATGTTATCCACAAGGTCATTTCTATATATTGTGAATAGCAACGGTCCTACGACACTCCCCTGTGGCACACCTGAAATCACTCTTATTTCGGAAGACTTCTCTCCATTGAGAATGACATGCTGCGTTCTGTTATCTAGAAACTCTTCAATCCAATCACACAATTGGTCTGATAGTCCATATGAATTTACTTTGTTCATTAAACGACTGTGGGGAATTGTATCGAACGCCTTGTGGAAGTCAAGAAACACGGCATCTACCTGGGAACCCGTGTCTATGGCCCTCTGAGCCTCGCGGACGAATAGCGCGAGCTGGGTTTCACACGATCGTCTTTTTCGAAACCCATGCTGATTCCTACACAGTAGATTTCTAGTCTCCAGAAAAGTCATTATACTTTAACATAATATGTGTTCCAAAATTCTACAACTGATCGACATTAGAGATATAGGTCTATAGTTCTGCACATCTGTTCGACGTCCCTTCTTGAAAACGGGGATGACCTGTGCCCTTTTCCAATCCTTTGGAGGAACTCTACGCTCTTCTAGAGACCTACGGTACACCGCTGCAAGAAGGGGGGCAAGTTCCTTCGCGTACTCTGTGTAAAACCGAACTGGTATCCCATCGGATCCAGAGATCCTGTCGCACAGTTACCTTGTTAGCTGGTTGGAGCAGGACAGTGAGCTGTTATTGGCGGTTGGAGACACCCAGCCAGCCCCTGACTCGTTGAACTGCACCGAGGGTCCTAATCACCATGACGCTGGTCGGTACTGGACCCCATCATACGCGCCATCGCAGAATATTCCAGTGATACTGCATGGACAAAATGAGGACGTAGTGGATGAGAAGATACCAATGAAGCCCTGTGCACCGTTGCTGTTCACTTCAGTGTCTAATTTAACAGCTAGTGGTTCGAAACATTTACGTATCGGAATAGAGGCATTCTCAGACAAAGACTGGTGTGTTGTGATAGAGCTCGATAACGCAGCTAAAAATGTTAAAGTGCGACTTACGCAGGTGCAATGGGATGAACTGTGTCTTGCAAACGCCAACATCAAGCAGCAGTTGACCGCCAATTATAATCTGAGCCGTCGGCCTCTTCCAGACATTTACTTTCCATTACAGCAGTGCACGGTGACTCTGCATTTGTCTGCAGCACTCCACCATTACCAACTTATTCGGTCTACAGATGGTGCTATCCATAGTGTTGGAAAGACTGACCAATTGGGTGCCCTGTTAGATTAGATTAGATTAGATTTACTTTCAATTCAATTGATCCGTAGTGAGGAGGCCCGTCAGGATGTAGAACATGTCAGAAAAACAACAATACATGACAAATATTTTCAACTAAAACAAGTAAGCTAATGTCCCATTGCACAGGTCCCAGGTGGAATCATCGCCATTTTTTAATGAACGCTGTATGAAAGAGTCATTTTACAAATGCACTGAATTTAAAATAAAAACGTTTTTTTATTTATTTATAAGGTAATAAACGTGTAATACAACTACTATAATACTTATTTACAATGAACACATTACTGCACTGGAATGGTGCAGAAGTTAGATTGTACTCACACACCACACACACACACACACACACATTTACAATGAACACCTTACTGCACTGCAGTTGTGCAGAAGTTATATTGTACTTATATACACACAAATCAGTTGGTTTTACTGAGAAATTCATCAATGGAGTAGAAGGAGTTGGCCACCAATAAATCCTTTAGGCTTCTCTTAAACTGAATTTCATTGGTTGTTAAGCTTTTTATCGCTGCTGGCAAGTTATTGAAAATGTTTGTTCCTCAATAATGCACACGTTTTTGTGCAAGACTAAGTGACTTTAAATCCTTGTGAAGATTATTCTTATTTCTACTATTGATTCCATGAATTGAGCTGTTGGTTTGAAAAAGTGATATATTTTTGATGACAAATTTCATTAAGGAATAAATATATTGGGAAGCAGTAGTTAGTATCCCTAGTTCCCTAAATAGGCTTCTGCAGGATGTTCTTGAGTTCACACCACATATATATCTTACTGCACGTTTTTGTGCCCAGAAAACTTTAGCTTGGCTTGATGAATTACCCCAAAAAATAATCCCATATGACATTATGGAATGAAAGTAAGCATAGTATGCCAGCTTTTTCACTTTTATATCCCCTATGTCTGATACAATTCGCATTGCAAATAGAAATTTGTTAAGACGCTTCAGCAGTTCTGTTGTGTACTCCTCCCAGTTGAATTTATTATCAAGCTGTAATCCTAAGAATTTAACACTGTCCACTTCTACCTGCTTGTCATCATATGTTAGGCATATGCTTGTGGAACAACCCTTACAAGTTCTGAACTCCATGTAGTATGTTTTTTCAAAGTTTAGTGACAAAGAATTGGCTAGGAACCAGTGATTAATGTCCACAAATATTTTATTAGCTGATCTTTCTAAGACTACACGTGATTTGCTATTTATTACTGTGCTAAAGCTGTGTATAGTTTATCTCCGTATGAACATTGTATATCTAGATGACTTCAAACACTGGGTCAATATGGTCCCAACAGAAATAAAACTAGATTAGATTAGATTAGATTAATACTAGTTCCATGGATCATGAATACGATATTTCGTAATGATGTGGAACGAGTCAAATTTTCCAATACATGACATAATTAAGTTAATTTAACAACATACTTAAGTTAATACTCGTATAACAACTTTTTTATTTTTTGTGTTTTTTATTTTTTTATAATTTTTTTGTTCGTTTTTTTCTTTTTTTTCTTAATTTATATGTGAAAATTCCTCTATGGAGTAGAAGGAGTTGTCATTCAGAAATTCTTTTAATTTCTTCTTAAATACTTGTTGGTTATCTGCCAGACTTTTGATACTATTTGGTAAGTGACCAAAGACTTTAGTTGCAGAATAATTCACCCCTTTCTGTGCCAAAGTTAGATTTAATCTTGAATAGTGAAGATCATCCTTTCTCCTAGTATTGTAGTTATGTACACTGCTATTACTTTTGAATTGGGTTTGGTTGTTAATAACAAATTTCATGAGAGAGTGTATATACTGAGAAGCTACTGTGAATATCTCTAGATCCTTAAATAAATGTCTGCAGGATGAGCTTGGGTGGACTCCAGCTATTATTCTGATTACACGCTTTTGTGCAATAAATACTTTATTCCTCAGTGATGAATTGCCCCAAAATATGATGCCATATGAAAGCAATGAGTGAAAATAGGCGTAGTAAGCTAATTTACTAAGATGTTTATCACCAAAATTTGCAATGACCCTTTTTGCATAAGTAGCTGAACTCAAACGTTTCAGCAGATCATCAATGTGTTTCTTCCAATTTAATCTCTCATCAATGGACACACCTAAAAATTTCTTGTTTGTCAGGTGTGATTACTATACTTGTATCATCAGCAAAGAGAACTAACTTTGCCTCTTCATGAATGTAGAATGGCAAGTCATTAATATATATTAAGAACAACAAAGGACCAAAGACTGACCCTTGTGGAACCCCAATCTTGTTAGTTCCCCAGTTTGAGGAATGTGCTGATCTTTGCATATTATGAGAACTGCTTATTTCAACTTTCTGCACTCGTCCAGTTAGGTACAAATTGAACCATTTGTGCACTGTCCCACTCATGCCACAATATTTGAGCTTGTCTATATAAACGAACTTCAAAGTCCGAAAATGTAGTGCAATAAAATACCTAACAACGCTGTAGTGTAGACTGCAAGACTATTGAAACTGGTCGCCAGTGGCGTCTGGCTTGTTGAGCATGCACGGATCCGACGGCGGGGCCTGCATGTCAATGGAAACGACACACCTTTGATCGGCCGGCTTGGTCCACCAAAAATAGTCACAGAAGTGGTCCGTCGAAGAAATCCGCTTGTCTGTGGACAGCTGATGAAGTGCATGAATTGAAAGTATTATTTTATGTATTTTGGACCATGATTTGGTTTCAAGTACGGTTATGGTTATGATTATGTTTTAACATATAACTAAAATTAACGTTTATGAATACGTTTTAAATTATAACTAAAATTAACGTTTGAACAACTGCATGGACGTTAAACACCAGGAAATATACGTCATTGAAAGCTGTTATTGATAATGACAAATGGACACCTCTTCCTTGTGATTACTGCTATCAAACAAAAATAGAGTTTTCATTGACACAAAAGTGAAAGTTATTTTAATTTTTCCAGACAAGAATTTATAATCAGATTAATTCCTTAACATTGTGGTAACAAGGAGTTAATAATTAAGAATTTTTAATTCCATGAGCTGCATGTTATCATCGCTCTGCCAAAGGAAATAGTAGTTCAACAAAATAGTAACACACAGGAGCTTAAGAGTTTTACAGGTAGTTCGTGATGTTTGTTAGTTATTGATTCTATTTGCAACCACACTGCTGGCAAAAATTAGTACAGCTGGAAAGACGACGTCACTTTTGATCTCGTGACGGCATATGCCACCTGGGTGATAGTAGAGGCGGTGATAGTGGTTTCAGCATCATCCTCCGGCAGATGGTTTATGTTAGTGGCTTAGCTACAAGAGCGCCATTTGGCTGCTTCTGCCACCGAATGTATCACGATGACCAAATGCAGATGGAAGACACCAAATGTAGTGTGTGGTACCAGGAGGTGCCGTATTAAAACTCGGCGAGAGCTTTCCAAATGACGTATTCGTTCCCACTACACTGCTCCATTCACCTCGGCCCACGCCACAGGGTCCCGCAATGCTGAGGCCACCGCCCCAGCGACCGAGTGCAACGTGCTGCTGTGTGTCGTCCTTCTAGGACCTCGTCATCAGGGCTGTGTCTGCAGTCGGCTCAGTGGTCTTCTTCCCCTTTGACAGAGCGCTGCTCTGCCGAGGGCCGCCGAGGGGCCCGCTGCTTCCTTCCTCACTGGCGCAGCTGGGATGTGGCGTCAAACGAGCGCCCGTGATCCGGCGTCCGAATCTGTGGCCCTCGCCTCGGGAAGTCTCCGGCACGTGTCGGGAGCCGAGACGACTGCCCGCGGTAGCGATCCGAAGAGTGGCCCGCCCCTGGGTGTCTGTGGACCCCGTGTCTGCCTCAGAGGGTCGAACCGACGACCCACCTTGCAGTGGGACGCTGGCGCCCCATCTGTTGCTGCATGTAGCCCGGAGGTGCGACGCGCCTCCCCATCCAGGAGAGCTGCCACACTCGAATGCCCCGCGATGGCCTCAGAGGGTCGAACCAATGACCAACTGTGGACTGGTATGCTGGCGCCCCATCTGCTTTGAAGTGTAGCCAATGGTGAAACATGCCTCGCCAGCCAGTAGAGCTGTCACACTTCAATGGATCTCGTTAGAAAACGGCACCTATTTATACTCGGTTGTGCGCCTCTGTTTTCCCAAGTGCGCCACTTCGTGTCACGTACGCATAACACTTAGGTTGGCCAGTGGCCCTCTTCTGCCTGTGAATGGAAACTGCTGTGTGTCTTCTCTGGCAGTTCTACGCCCCTGTGGCCTCTATTTGCCTTCGCAACTGCTGGTATGCGTAACTTACTGCAATCCGACCAGCACCTGGCTGTAATTCGTGCTCCGAATATCGCACGAAACTAACTTCTCCTATCCTAAACGGTGGTGCCGCTACAGTGTCTACCTTTTCGTAAGGAATGCTCTCAGCCAGAAGGCTCAGTGTGGTGCAAACGTGTGAAGCGAGCAGACAGCCGTGCCACAGAGCCGCACTCGTGCCAACTGAGCGAGTTAGAAAGAGGTCGAATTGTGGCCCTCTGAGTGGCAGAGAACTGCCAGACAACTCGGACGTGATGCGTCAGTTGCGTAACGATGCTGGTATCAGTGGTCACGTGAACATTCTCAGACCCGCAGAAGAGGCTCTGGACGTTCACAAAGCGCAGACAACCGCCAGAAACGACGATTTGTAAGCGCAGCGGTGAAGATTGTACAACTACCACAGCACAGATGAGAGCTCAAATGGGTTCAAATGGCTCTGAGCACTATGGGACTTAACATCTGAGGTCACCAGTCCCCCAGAACTTAGAACAACTTAAACCTAACTAACCTAAGGACATCAAACACATCCATGCCCGAGCCAGGATTCGAACCTGCGACCGTAGCGGTCGCGCGGTTCCAGACTGAAGCGCCTAGAACCGCTCGGCCAAGGTAAGAGCTCACAAGTGTCAATACAAAGTGTTGCGACCCTGATTATTAGCAGTGGAACTACGAGCATCCGCATCTCTAGCCCGTACTTTACTCGCGAAGTAACCACGTGCACGGCTCGAGTGGTGCCGTTAGAGAATCAGCTGGAATGAGCGATGAAAGCAGGTTCTGTTACGTGAAAGCGTGGTGTCTGTTCTTTTGAACATGTCTGAAAGAACAGACACGATGCGGAATCTGTAGCTGTGATACACTACTGACCATTAAAATTGCTACACCAAGAAGAAATGCAGATGATAAATGGGTATTCATTGGACAATTATATTATGCTAGAACTGACATGTGATTACATTTTCACGCAATTTTGGTGCACAGATCCTGAGAAATCAGTACCCAGAACAACCACCTCTGGCCGTAATAACGGCCTCGATATGCCTGGGCATTGAGTCAAACAGAGCTTGGATGGCGTGTACAGGTACAGCTGCCCATGCAGCTTCAACACGATACCACAATTCATCAAGAGTAGTGACTGGCGTATTGTGACGAGCCAGTTGCTCGGCCACCATTGACCAGACGTTTTCAATTGGTGAGAGGTCTGGAGAATGTGCTGGCCAGGGCAGCAGTCGAACATTTTCTGTATCCAGAAAGGCCCGTACAGGACCTACAACATGCGGTCGTGCATTATCCTGCTGAAATGTAGGGTTTTGCAGGGATCGAATGAAGGGTAGAGCCACGGGTCGTAACACATCTGAAATGTAACGCCCATTGTTCAAATGCGAACAAGAGGTGACCGAGACGTGTAACCAATGGCACCCCATACCATCACGCCGGGTGATACGCCAGTATGGCGATGACGAATACACGCTTCCAACGTGCGTTCACCGCGATGTTGCCAAACACGGATACGACCATCATGATGCTGTAAACAGTACCTGGATTCATCCGAAAAAAATTACGTTTCGCCATTCGTTCGTCGTTGAGTACACCATCGCAGCCCCCCTGTCCTTTATGCAGCGTCAAGGGTAACCGCAGCCATGGTCTCCGAGCTGATAGTCCATGCTGTCGAACTGTTCGTGCAGATGGTTGTTGTCTTGCAAACGTCCCCATGTGTTGATTCAGGGATCGAGACGTGGCTGCACGATCCGTAACAGCCATGCGGATAAGATGCCTGTCATCTCGACTGCTAGTGATACGAGGCCGTTGGGATCCATCACGGCGTTCCGTATTACTCTCCTGAACCCACCGATTCCACATTCTGCTAACAATCATTGGATCTCGACCAACGCGAGCAGCAATGTAGCGATACGATAAACCGCAATCGCGATAGGCTACAGTCAAGCTACAGTCGGAAACGTGATGGTACGCATTTCTTCTCCTTACACGAGGCATCACAACAACGTTTGACCAGGCAACACCGGTCAACTGCTGTTTGTGTATTAGAAATCGGTTGGAAACTTTCCTCATGTCAGCACGTTGTAAGGGTCGCCACCGGCGCCAACCTTGTGTGAATGCTCTGAAAAGCTAATCATTTGCGTATCACAGCATCTTCTTCCTGTCGGTTAAATTTCGCGTCTGTAGCACGACGGCTTCGTGGTGTAGCAATTTTAATGGCCAGCAGTGTACATACTATGTAAACTGAAGGTGCAGTGGGCGGAAAGGAAAGGGAAAGGATTCATGATGTCAGCTACATCGAGACTATACGCCGAGTCAGCGGCGACGAGTGAAAATGTGTGCAGGAGTGGGATTCGACCTTAGAATCTCCTGTGGGCTAGGCAGTCACGCTAAGCACTGCGCCACCATGTCACAGTGTTTATCGCAATTGCCCAGGCTGTCTCGGTATGCTCACAGGTCGACCCAGGTTCCCACCTAGCACCGGCTGTCTGCAGTCCCCACCATGTCCCCCTTGTTTTGTACTTTGAGATTCCCACAGGGGGACGAACGTGAGTGTGCATTCTCACTGAAGGTGGTGCAAATCAGTTAAAAGAATGCATGGTGTCTGTTGTTTCGCACATGTAATTGATTCGCTCCGTGGGCTACGAATCCAAAACAACTTTGACTTCCTGTGGGAATCTGAAAGCAGCAACCCAGATGGACATGCTCAGGGACTGTAGTTAGCTGGCGCCAGGTGGGAATGTGGATCGCCCGAAGGGCGCGCAGAGAGAGTCCACGAAACTGCCTAGTAAGCAGGAGATTCCAGGTTCGAATCCCAGTCCGGCACATATTTTCACTCGTTGCCGTTGACTTCGCATAACGTTCTGATACAGCTGACCTTCATGAATTACTTCCCTTCCCTTTCCTTTCTTCCCCCTGCAACTTTAATTTACGTAAAGCAAATTGTGGCTGCATTTAAGTGGTGGCCATTTCCGCCTGCGATGTAGATCTGGTGAGCCACAGGGCAGTGTTATGGGACCATTGCTTTTCGCAATATACAGGATGAGTCACCTAACATTACCGCTGGATATATTTCGTAGACCACACCAAATACTGACGAATCGATTCCACAGACCGAACGTGAGGAGAGGGGCTAGTGTAATTGCTTAATACAAACCATAAAAAAATGCACGGAAGTATGTTTTTTAACACAAACCTACGTTTTTTTAAATGGAACCCCGTTAGTTTTGTTAGCACATCTGAACATATAAACAAATACGTAATCAGTGCCGTTTGTTGTATTGTAAAATGTTAATTACATCCGGAGATATTGTAACCCAAAGTTGACGCTTGAGTACCACTCCTCCGCTGTTCGATCGTGTGTATCGGAGAGCACCGAATTACGTAGGGATCCAAAGGGAACGGTGATGGACCTTAGGTACAGAAGAGACTGGAACAGTACATTACGTCCACATGCTAACACCTTTTTATTGGTCTTTTTCACTGACGCACATGTACATTACCATGAGGGGTGAGGTACACGTTCGACGGGCGTTACATAGTCCAGCCCGTTCTCCTGATCTTACACCTCTGGACTTCTTTCTGTGGGGTACGTTAAAGCAGAATATGTACCGTGAAGTGCCTACAACCGCAGAGGATATGAAACAACGTATTGTGGCAGCCTGCGGCGACATTACACCAGATGTACTGCGGCGTGTACGACATTCATTACGCCAGAGATTGCAATTGTGTGCAGCAAATGATGGCCACTACATTGAACATCTATTGGCCTGACATGTCGGGACACACTCTATTCCACTCCGTAATTGAAAACGTAAACCACGCGTGTACGTGTACCTCACCCCTCATGGTAATGTACATGTGCGTCAATGAAAAAGACCAATAAAAAGGTGTTAGCATGTGGACGTAATGTGCTGTTCCAGTCTCTTCTGTACCTAAAGTCCATCACCGTTCCCTTTGGATCCCTACGTAATTCGGTGCTCTCCGATACACACGATCGAACAGCGGAGGAGTGGTACTCAAGCGTCAAATTTAGGTTACAATATCTCCGGATGTAATTAACATTTTACAATGCAACAAACGGAACTGATTACGTATTTGTTTATATGTTCAGATATGCTAACAAAATTAACGGGGTTCCATTTAAAAAATCGGAGGTTTGTGTTAAAAAACATACTTCCGTGCATTTTTTTATGGTTTGTATAAACCAATTACACTAGCCCCTCTCCTCACGTTCGGTCTGTGGAATCGATTCGTCAGTATTTGATGTGGTTTACGAAATATATCCAGCGGTAACGTTAGGTGACTCACCCTGTATATAAATGATCTAGTAGATAGTGTCGGAAGTTCCATGCTGCTTTTCGCGGACGATGCTGTAGTATACAGAGAAGTTGCAACATTTTGAAAACTGCAGCGAAATGCAGGAAGATCTACAGCGGATAGGCACTTGGTGCAGGCAGTGGCAACTGACCCTTAACAGAGACAAATGTAATGTATTGTGAATACATAGAAAGAAGGATCCTTTATTGTATGGTAGCGGAACAAACACTGGTAGCAGTTACTTCTGAAAAATACCTGGGAGTATGCGTGCGGAACGATTTGAAGTGGAATGATCATATAAAATTAATTGTTGGCAAGGCGGGTTTCATTGGGAGAGATTCATTGGGAGAGTCCTTAGAATATTTAGTCCATCAACAAAGGAGGCGGCTTACAAAACACTCGTTCGATCTATACTTGAGTATTGCTCGTCAGTGTGGGATTCGTACCAGGTCGGGTTGACAGAGTAGATAGAGAAGATCCAAAGAAGAGCGGCGCGTGTCGTCACAGGGTTATTTGGTAACCGTGATAGCGTTACGGAGATGTTTAGCAAACTCAAGTGGCAGACTCTGCAAGAGAGGCGCTCTGCATCGCAGTGTAGCTTGCTCGCCAGGTTTCGAGAAGGTGCGTTTCTGGACGAGGTATCGAATATATTGCTTCCCCCTACTTATACCTCCCGAGGAGATCACGAGTGTAAAATTAGAGAGATTCGAGCGTCCACGGAGGCTTTCTGGCAGTCGTTCTTCCCGCGAACCATACGCGACTGGAACAGAAAAGGAAGGTAATGACAGTGGCACGTAAAGTGCCCTCCGCCACACACTGTTGGGTGGCTTGCGAAGTATAAATGTAGATGTAGATGTAGAGCACTGTCTCAGAGAGATCATTCGTCCAACACACTCAGGCCCCATCCCAGGCCTTATGGTCTGGGGTGCGACAAACTACAACCATCGTCTGCCTTTGGTGTTTCTGGAGTGGACGTTAACCAGCGCTCGGTACGTGCAGAATGATCTTAGACCCGTTCTTTTGCCGGCCGGTGTGGTCATGCGGTTCTAGGCGCTACAGTCTGGAACCGCGCGGCCGCTACGGTCGCAGGTCCGAATCCTGCCTCGGGCATGGATGTGTGTGATGTCCTTAGGATAGTTAGGTTTAAGTAGTTCTAAGTTCTAGGGGACTGATGACCTCAGATGTTGAGTCCCATAGTGCTCAGAGCCACCCGTTCTTTTGCTGTTCGTGCAGCAGGAAAAGTGATGTGTTGTTCCAAGAAAATAATGCTCAAACACACACTGGCCGTGAAACTCAACGTGCTCTTCAACATGTTCAGCAACTTACCTGGGCAGCACGATCTCTGAACTTGTCTCCAGTTGAGGACGTGTGGGTATAATACGACGAAAAGTGACTCGTGCGATTCGTCAGCTGACAGTTCTGACAGAAATACGTGAACAGGTCGAGCAGACGTGGAATAACGTATCTCAGGACAGTATTTGGCATCTGTGCAATCGACTGGATGCCAGACTCAAGCGCCTGCATTACCGCCTGTGAGGCTACGCCACTTACTTACGTGGGTGTTTCAGTATGGGTTGTAAAGTATGTATGTTAACTGTAAACGGATCCTAGCCAAGGCTCGACATACGTTACGTACCAAGAATAATGGAGATGTAGCCCTTGTGCGCAATTTCTGGTTAAGCCAGCTCACAAGGACAATTATAAATTAAAAAATAACAATGCCGCCACCAGCCCAAGCCCTTCCTAACAATTAAGAAAAGACCGAGCCGGAAATTACCAGGTCAATTAAATTAAGAATTTAATTATAAGAAAGCAATTTTTTAAAGACACTAACAAGATGAACAGCATTGTGTGTCGCATATCAGTGAGCTTGTTTAATTAAATTGATTTTTCCTCCCATTTCTGTTCATTACAAGCAAGCAGATTAACTTAAAAAAATCAGGGAATAGAAAATTAATTTGAAAACTGGCATCAATGACAAAGATAAAGGATGCAGAGTTTATCTTTTACGTAGCACATTTATTTCACCACTGAATTTCATGCACATCCTATGAATACACATGACTGGTGCCTGAATGAAAAATTTAACAAAATAATTCACCAAAAAATGGTAGAATAGCCCAATTAAAAAAGGAAAAACACACAAAAGGAAAGTGGAACACATTAATTCAATCATTCCATCTGCATACCCACGACAGAAATAGTTCAGAGAGATATCTATCACCATTATGCTCATGCACTAGCTTGGAAAGAGTTTTATCCGATCCGCAAGGTTTGTACAGTAGATACACGACGTGGAATCCGCGCCTGCCGCTTACGAACGGCCGAACTTCAGCACGTGGTAAACCTGAGTACGAGTTAACTGTTCAGAAATTAGACATTAAACCAGGCACAAATGTAAGAAATTTTAAAGGTGCAATAGCAGAATGAGTTTGCCGTCACGAAATAAAATTAACTCGGCAGGGCAGAAACCCTCTCTAGGAGCTACGAACTGTACTCACCCACGGCTAGCTGCAGAGTGTCCTTTCTCCACCGAGCTTCGCCCAACTACCGGTGCAACGGAAGCTACCAGAGGGGTAGGCTTCCGCCACCAACCTGACAGACAAACCAACCTCAGAATAAAAGGGGTAAACCTCTCTGTCCAGGTACTGGGATCCTAAGTGGGCCATACTCTGCTACCCTCCAAACGAGAAGAAAACAGTACCTGCTCCTAGCACACGACAACCAACTCAGCGTCCCCCACAAAAAAAACCCGAATCCACACGTAAAAACTCTCATTCAGTCACATTCACGTACACATAGGGTAGGCTGAAGGGAAAAACGTAATAAATACAGGTCATGATTTCCTATGGAACATACAAAAAAAATCATACATAACACCATTTAATAAGCTTTAGTTTGATTGGTCAGTCTTTCTGGGAGAGTTAATAAATTAAACCGCAATCAGGTGGTGGACAGAATAGGATGCACAGAATCCAGTGAGACAAGTGTCTTATCGTTTATGGCTCAGGACATCGCGTAAATAAATTTTATGTCTTTATCGTCACAAAAAGAATGACAAGAATTTCATTAGAAGAAGACAGCACACAGTAGTCGGATAGTCCATCTGAGCGCCAGATACTGTATTCAGCGGGATGTCAGGAAGTCGGTGCAACGAATGGAAGAGCAAGCGGTTAGTCGTAAATGTTGAATTACGAGGAATCTGTGGAAAATTCGCTCTGTTCGTCTAGCAGAGTATCAGGTTTCTTCTTTGATGAAACGCAAATCTCCACTTGCTCTAAAATTTCCAAGTGTCTACCCATTTCATTTACGTATAAGATCTTAACCATTCTTGAACAGACCCAAATATGTACCCAAAGCAATTTTATGACATGGGTGGAACTTATATTTATATCGTATATTGAATGTGCTATCTGTCTGGCCTATATACACTACTGGCCATTAAAATTGCTACACCACGAAGATGACGTGCTACAGACGCGAAATTTTACCGATAGGAAGATGCTGTAATATGCAAATCATTAGCTTTTCAGAGCATTCACACAAGGTTGGCGCCGGTGGCGACACCTACAACGTGCTGACATGAGGAAAGTTTCCAACCGCCTTCTCATACACAAACACCAGTTGACCGGCGTTGCCTGGTGAAACGTTGTTGTGATGCCTCGTGTAAGGAGGAGAAATGCGTACCATCACGTTTCCGACTTTGATAAAGGTCGAATTGCAACCTATCGCGATTGCGGTTTATCGTATCGCGACATTCGTGCTCGCGTTGGTCGATATCCAATGACTGTTAGCAGAATGTGGAATCGGTGGGTTCAGGAGGGTAATACGGAACGCCGTGCTGGATCCCAACGGCCTCGTATCACTAGCAGTCGAGATGACAGGCATCTGCAGCAGCATGGACGATCAGCTCCGAGACCATGGCTGCGGTTACCCTTGACGCTGCACCACAGACAGGAGCGCCTGCGATGGTGTACTCAACGACGAACCTGGGTGCACGAAGGCAAAATGTCATTTTTTCGGATGAATCCAGGTTCTGTTTACAGCATCATGATGGTCGCATCCGTGTTTGGCGACATCACGGTGAACGCACATTGGAAGCATGTATTCATCATCGCCATACTGGCTTATCACCCGGCGTGATGGTATGGGGTGCCATTGATTACACGTCTCGGTCACCTCCTGTTCGCGTTGACGGCACTTTGAGCAGTGGACGTTACATTTCAGATGTGTTACGACCCGTGGCTCTGCCATTCATTCGATCCCTGCGAAACCCTACATATCAGCAGGATAATGCACGACCGCATGTTGCAAATCCTGTACGGGCCTTTCTGGATGTTCGACTGCTGCCCTGGCCAGCACATTCTCCAGATCTCTCACCAATTGAAAACGTCTGGTCAATGGTGGCCGAGCAACTGGCTCGTCACAATACGCCAGTCACTACTCTTGATGAACTGTGGTATCGTGTTGAAGCACCTGTACACGCCATCCAAACTCTGTTTGACTCAATGCCCAGGCGTATCGAGGCCGTTATTACGGCCAGACATGGTTGTACCAAGCGAGGTGGCGCAGTGGTTAGACACTGGACTCGCATTCGGGAGGACGATGGTTCAATTCCGCGTCCGGCCATCCTGATTTAGGTTTTCCGTGATTTCCCTAGATCGTTCCAGGCAAATGGCGGGATGGTTCCTTTCAAAGGGCACGGCCGACTTCCTTCCCCATCCTTCCCTAATCCGATGAGACCGATGACCTAGCTGTCTGGTCTCCTTCCCCAAAAACAACCAACCAACATGGTTGTTCTGGGTACTGATTTCTCAGCATCTATGCACCCAAATTGCGTGAAAATGTAATCACATGTTAGTTCTAGTATAATGTATTTGTCCAATGAATTCCCGTTTATCATCTGCATTTCTCCTTGTTGTAGCAGTTTCAATGGCCAGTAATGTAACAAGCAACTAATTACGTTTGCTCCTTTGCTGCTTTAATATGCTAAATCATTGCCCCTGTGCAATAATTTCCTTGTTTTGTGTATCCACGTAATCATGTACCTATAAAAAACTCGCTTCCAACCTAACCCTCCTCCCCTCTTTACGTATGTTGATAGTTAAAGACTGTTATAATCTGAAAAGAATTTTAAAGAATCGTTAAAAATAAAATCACTATCATAAATGTAACTACAAAATCGGCTGAAGTGGTTGTTCTTTGCGCGGCTGTAGACATGTATGAATTGCTAATGTGAAGATTTCACATCGTCTTTAAAACCTTGAACTCTGTCTAGATCTGACAACTTAGGTTGCCAATGCAACGCTAACATTACGTTACTGCTTGCAGCATCTGCTTTTAGGCGTAATATTATTACTGTTTCATCATTACGTAGATAGTTACTTGGCACATTTGATATTTTCTGTAACGATTCTTCCTCATCTCTTTTTTATCTTTTGACTGTAGGATGACGACTACCATCTGGTTGTAGGTGATTGATAGCGTCGTAAGAAAATATAAGAGGATGGTTGGTCAGAAATGGTCTCCACTGAAAATATTCCATTTTTACTAAATCATAAATTACCAGGCGTTCGAGAATCTTCCTCACACAATATAGATATTTTCCTAGTCTAAACTCTAATTATGTCCGTTATGATGAAAAATAAGTAATATGAGTTTCCATGACCTAATTATTCTATATAGCACATCACATTTCAGTATGAAATGTATGACGAAAACATTTACACCATTAACTATTGATTGAATGAGTAAATACCAGTATTATCAGTATACCTAAATAAATCGAGATAATCGTAGAAGATACTGTCATCCAGGCCGCTGTACATGACTGTTACTTTATAAGATGCGTGTGTACTAATTACCAAACTTTCTTCTTAATATATACAACGAAGTGGTAACTGCACTTAGACGGCATAGTTTGAGCTGAAAACTTTTTAAAGTAACTTTAAAAATGTTCCTCATTACCTTTCTCAGCTGTTGTTCTTTTGGCCCTTCCATGCCGCTTGAAAATTGTGTTCTTGTCATACGAGTTTGCCGTTGAGTATACATATCAATATTATGTGACTACAATGCTCTTATCGTTTATGATTGTATAGAACTCTTAAGGCGCAACATTCTGATGATATTTTCTCTGACCGTGAAAGAAAGTGTTCATTCCACTGCAACCGACAACCAATATTGATACCAAAAATTTTTTAGACGTAAAGTTAAGTTAGACTGAAATTTTGTCTGAGACTGAATACAAATTGCTTTTTACTCCTCCATTTCCGACATGTTTAAAACATTTTTAAAATTTATCTTTCCTCATTAGCAGATAAATTACTATTCTGTTAATAAGAGGATTTTGTTGGAACTTTGCGGCGGCAAGAATAATTACCCGTCGAGTCACCAGGTAATAAATCAAGAGCGAAGTTCAACCTGCGAGCTATTTAGTCTGCAGCTTTCGTTAATGGAGTGTACGCTACGGAAACTGTGGGGAGAGAGAGAGAGAGAGAGAGAGAGAGTTATCCGAGTTCCGGGAAACTGTTTTTCGTGTTTCTCTCGTCGATGGTTTCGAGAGCCTGATATTGGGTTGCATCACGAATCTTTCCTGCCAGCACATACCCTGCCAAACTTATCCACATTCGTTGGTTTCTGCTGCTAGCTGTATATTTTCAGTGTAATGGACGTAGAAATATCACGAGGAAGTTTAAAATGATTGTAAACCATGGTCTGGAGAAGTATGTGCTGAGTAAGTGGATTAGGGATGGAAGAGACTCATCGTGGTTCTTAACAAAATTCGGAAAATACAGAGAAAACAGAGATTGTGGCACTCCCATTTTTTTTAAAAAAAAGGAACGCAGAAATATCGACAGGCATAAAGCAGTGGAGTAAAGAGAGAGGAGACCACTGATTTATTACCCTTATGTAAACAGACAAACCCCATCTGACATTTTCAAGCTCACTCCGTCCCCTCCCCCTCTCCTGGCAGCCCACGTATGCACCTATTCAGTATTTATTTAGAACTTAATTTATGACCAAATTATCTCATTGGCCTTAATTTATGACCGACTATCTAAACATGGCTGCCTCTATATTTATGGCACATTATATTTACAACTATAATTTATGACACAAATTGAGCACCAGATGGTTGCCTGTGTATTTAGCCTTATCTTAATTGCTATCATTTATGACATGACAATCAAATATGGCTGTCTAAGAATCTTTCCCCCACCAGTCCAAAAGAACAGTTGTTCCAATATCCATGGTGCTGCAGTCACCTAAGCCCACCACACACCCCAAAAATGCTTGGCATCATGAAATTGATGCAACATTTGTGCTCTGTACGTCAGTCAATCATCATGAAGCATCAACAGAGATCAAACCACAGCCTCCAGTTAGAATAAACTCACGTTATTGATGTAAATGTACAGTAGGCAGACTAGCAACATTTTACATAGGTGTATGCAAAGCAAATGGAGTGAGATCAGTCATAATACTGCAAGAGACGGCTGTTGGGAGGGCGTAAGTGCAGTTGGTTCTGCGTCAGGAGGCATTCTCCCAGTTTTGTCCTTGACAGTTTTCCTCGGAAAGATGGTAGTGACCTGTGGTTGCCGGTAAGCGCAGTGAAAGAAGATTCAAAATTAGGTATTTATTTTCTTTAAAATACAAGTAACGCCTTGACCCGTGGCTGACATCGTCCGTCAATCTACATCTACATCTACATAGATACTTCGCAAGCCACTGTTCGATGCGTGGCGGATGGTACCCTATACCACTACTTGTCATTTCGCCTCCTGTACCAGTCGCAAATAGAGCGAGAGAAAAACGACTGCCTGTACGCCTCCGTGTGAGCCGTAATTTCTCGTATCTTCGTGATCATTACGCGCGATGTATGTTGGCGGTAGTAGAATCGTTCGGCAGTCAGCTTAAAATGCCGTTTCTCTCAATTTTCTCAGTAGTGTTTCTCGGAAAGAACGTCGCCTTACCTCCAGGGATTCCCATTTCAGTTCCCAAAGCATCTCTGAAACACTTACGCGTTGTTCCCACCTAGCGGTAACAAATCTAGCAGCCGCCCTCTGAATTGCTTCGATGACACTCTTCAATCCGAGCTGGTAAGGATCCCAAACATTCGAGCATTACTCGAACATAGGTTGCACGAGCGTCCTTTGTGCGGTCTCCTTTACAGCCGAACCACGGTTTCCTAAAATTCTCGCAGTAAACCGATGTACCACAGATTTCATATGCTCGTTCCACCTCATATCGCTTTGCAGCGTTACGCCAAAGTATTTAAACGACTTAACTGTGTCAAGCAGGACACTTGTGATACTGTATCCGAACGTTACAGGTTTGTTCTGCCTACAGATCCGCATTAACTTACATTTTTTTACATTTAGGGCTAGTTACGTAACGGAATGGACAGTGTCTTGAAAGGAGGATATAAGATGAACATCAACAAAAGCAAAACGAAGATAATGGAATGTAGTCGAATTAAGTCGGGTGATGCTGAGGGAATTAGATTAGGAAATGAAACACTTAGAGTAGTAAAGGAGTTTTGCTATTTGGGGAGCAAAATAACTGATGATGGTCGAATTAAGACGATACAAAATGTAGACTGGCGATGGGAAGAAAAGTGTTTCTGGGGAAGAGAAATTTGTTAACATCGAGTATAGATTTAAGTGTCAGGAAGTCGTTTCTGAAAGCATATGTATGGAGTGTAGCCATGTATGGAAGTGAAACATGGACGATAACTAGTTTGGACAAGAAGAGAATAGATGCTTTCGAAATGTGGTGCTACAGAAGAATGCTGCAGATTAGATGGGTAGATCACATAACTAACGAGGAGGTATTGAATAGAATTGGGGAGAAGAGTTTGTGGCACAACTTGACAAGAAGAAGGGACCGGTTGGTAGGACATGTTCTGAGGCATCAGGGGATCACCAATTTAGTATTGGAGGGCAGCGTGGGGGATAAAAATCGTAGAGGGAGACGAAGAGATGAATACACTAAGCAGATTCACAAGGATGTAGGCTGCAGTAGGTACTGGGAGATGAAGAAGCTTGCACAGGATAGAGTAGCATGGAGAGCTGCATCAAACCAGTCTCAGGACTGAAGACCGCAACAACAACAGCAAGGCATTAGGAGTGATTTAAAATGGAATCACCATATAAAATTAATTTTCAGTAAAGCAGATGCCAGACTGAGATTCATTGGAAGAATCCTAAGGAAATGCAATCCGAAAACAAAGGAAGTAGGTTACAGTACACTTGTTCGCCCACTGCTTGAGTATTGCTCACCTGTGTGGGATCCGTACCAGATAGGGTTGGTAGAAGAGATAGAGAAGATCCAACACAGAGCAGCGCGCTTCGTTACAGGATCATTTAGTAATCGCGAAAGCGTTACGGAGATGATGGATAAACTCCGGTGGAAGACTCTGCAGGAGAGACGCTCAGTAGCTCGGTACGGGCTTTTGTTGAAGTTTCGAGCAGTATATAGCTCCCTCCAACGTATATCTCGCAAAGAGAGCATGAGGCTAAAATCAGAGAGATTAGAGCCCACACAGAGGCATACCGACAATCTATCTTTCCACGAACAATACGAGACTGGAATAGAAGGGAGAACCGATAGAGGTACTCAAAGTACCCTCCGCCACACACCGTCGGGTGGCTTTGCGGAGTATGGATGTAGATGTAGATGTAGATACTATATCCGAACGGTACAAGTTTGTTCTGCCTACTGATCCGCATTAACTTACATTTTTCTATATTTAGGCTTAGTTACCATTCATCACAGCAACTGGAAATTTTGTAAGTAAACCTGTATCTTGCTACGTTACCAACTTCGACACCTTACCGCACATCACAGCATCATCAGCAAACAACCGTAGATTGCTGTCCACCCTGTCCCTGACGATACCCTTGTCTCTGATGAACACTCACTGTCGAGCACAACATACTGGGTTCTATTACTTAAGAAGTCTTCGAGCCACTGACATATCTGCGAACTTACTTCATACGCTCGTACCTTCGTTAATAGCCTGCAACGGGGCACCGTGCCTGCTGAATAAAGAGGTCGTAAAAGAGGTCTTCAGCCCGCTGAAGACAGCTGACACCGCACCACGTCATTCCAGCCTGCTGCTGCACTGGCGGTTCGCCACTTGCGGTCCCCCCGGCACAGGCTGTACCGCGACGCCGCGACAGTAAGTGACGGTGGCGCATACATTGAACTTACACACGCCGACTTGGGGGGTGCTCTGTCCCCTCCCGGCCGGCCGGAGTGGCCGTGCAGTTCTAGGCGCTACAGTCTGGAGCCGCGCGAACGCTACGGTCGCAGGTTCGAATCCTGCCTCGGGCATGGATGTGTGTGATGTCCTTAGGTTAGTTAGGTTTAAGTAGTTCTAAGTTCTAGGGGACTGATGACCACAGATGTTAAGTCCCATAGTGCTCAGAGCCATTTGAACCATTTTGTTCCCTCCCGCTCACCACCCTTCTTTGTCATCCGTCGTACTGTGATGACGGTTGCCGTGCAACTGTGAAGTTCGACGATATTGGTGTGCCTTCCAGGTAGGTCCTATTCAGTCCGCCGTAGTGTCAGGAACGCTGGTGTCTTGATGCTGTTGGGACGGAAAGACCTCCAGCTTCTCCCATCTGCGACAGAGACAGACTGTTCAAAAAAATGGTCCAAATGGCTCTGAGCACTATGGGACTTGGAACTTCTCAGGTCATCAGTCCCCTAGAACTTAGAACTAATTAAACCTAACTAACGTAAGGACATCACACACATCGATGCCCGAGGCAGGATTCGAACCTGCGACCGTAGCGGTCGCGCGGTTCCAGACTGTAGCGCCTAGAACCGCTCGGCCACACCGGCCGGCGACAGACTGTTGTGTTGAACTCTGCGACTGGTGAGTATGGAGAGGGATGCCGGAGTTGCTGTGTGCCGCGAGGTTCTCTGTTAAATTTGGGGTGGCCGGAGCGTTGCGTGAGACGGTGAGCCCTCTCGATGTGTGTGTAAGTACAGCCCTGCCTGCCCAGTGTGCAGTTCCGCCTCCAGCAATCTCTGTGCAGAGTTCTCCTTACAATGGACACCTTTTCTCTTTAACAATGATGGAGAGTTACAACAAATCAGTAAGTGCAGTGCAATGTACTTTAACATGTTAGATAAAATATTCTGATAATGCAAGAAGAAATTCGCTACACTGACTACGTATTTAAAATTACAATATGTCAGTAATTCTGCATTTTACAACTAACACTGTCCTGGTGATGCCCGTAGCGTGTTTTCCATGTTGCAAGCCTAGATAAGTGGTGGCTGAAGTACCACTGAAATTGGAACAATCATTTTTTGGAGTGGTGGAGTAAAAAACACTGTGGCCATTTTGGGTCATAAATTATAGTGATTAAGATTAGGTTATCTTTGAAACTCATCGGGTGGCTTGGCACGGTAGCTCAGCAACTTCGGTCAGAGGGCTGCTTGCCCTCTTTAATAAATGAACTGAGTAAGGGAATCAACGATGTCTGGTGACGCCCGACCAGCCCAAACACAACGAACTATATCGAACAACAAAAAGAAGTGGTAATGTGCTTGCCGACCATGCAGTGGGCTCGGGTTCGATTCCCGGCCAGGTTGTAGATTTTCTCCGCCCGTCGACTGGGTGTTGTGTTCTCCTCATCATCCTCTCATCACTGATGCGCAGGTCTCCCAATGTTGCTTCGAGTGAAATAAGACTTGCAACTGGTGGCCGAACTTCTTCGGACGGGGCCTCCCGGCCAACAATGTCATATGATCATTACATTTTATCTGGTATCTATTTTGAGTCATGAGTTATAACCGTTAAGCTAAAACACAAACAACAGAGGTATCCAAGTTTTGGTAGTGTGTCATAAATTATAGTAATTAAGATAATTGTCGATCATGCAGGCAGTTACATCCCTCACTATCATTGGCAAAATGTGCCTTTGAATTCCACGCCATTTATACATCACTCAATTGGCCTAGAAGAGTGATGGAGGGGAGAGGAGAAGAGATGACCTTGAAAATGTGTGGCGAAGGGGAAGAGGCAGGGGTGACGTTGAAAGTGACATGTGTTGTTTTTACAGAAGTTTCATGAATCAGTGGCCCCATCATCTCTTTGCCCCACTAGTGGTATAAAAAGATTGATGCACAAAGTAAACAACAACTTCCACCACCAAATGTTAGCGGAAGATGCTGCTGAGTACCCCAGAAAATTCTGATCCTATGTAAATAAAGTTCGTCGCTTGTGAACCAGTCTGGTGTGGCAAGAAAAGACAGTAAAATTAAAGTCGAAGTTTTAAATTTCGCGTTGGGACATAAATACTATTGTTTGACCACCACACAAAGATTCGTATGGAGGAGATAGAAACAGGCATCCCTGGCGCTGAAAAACATCTTAAAGAGTTGAACAAAAAATGGCTCTGAGCACTATGGGACTTAAAATCTGAGGTCATCAGTCCCCTAGAACTTAGAACTACTTAAACCTAGCTAACCTAAGGACATCACACACATCCATGCCCGAGGCAGGATTCGAACCTGCGACCGTAGCGGTCTCGCGGTTCCAGACTCAAGCGCCTAGAACCGCTCGGCCACACCGGCCGCCAAAGAGTTGAACACAAATAGGTCGCCAGGTCCAGATGAAATTTCAGTTTCAGTTTGGTTTTACAGAGAGTACTCTTCATCATTGGCCCGGCACTCATCGGGAACCTCTCGTCCAGCTGAAAGTCCTGAGCGACTGGAAGAAAGGTAAAGGGATAACCCTGCAGAACAACAGTCCAGTATCCTTAACATCGGTTTGCTGTAGAATTCTAAGTTGGAATACAGCAAAATTTTCTGGAGAGAGAGAGAGAGAGAGAGAGAGAGAGAGACAGAGAGAAGCTTCTTGAAAGAGAAAAGCTACTATCCACAAACTAACAGGGATTAAGAAAGCATAGCTTACGCTGACCTCAGCTTGTCATTCCCTCGTACCATATCCTGATAACCATGTATGACAACACGCAAATTCTATATTCCTAGATATCGGAGAGCGTTTGCCACAGTGCCGCATTGCAGAATGTTAAACAGAGGTAAGAGCATACAAAGTAAGTACTCAGGTACGTGAGTGGCTCGAAGATTGGTGAGTACGTAACAGAACCCACTACGTTATCCTCGACGGCATGTTTTCATTGGACACAAAGGCATCGTCATGAACGCCCCAAGGATATGTGAGAATGCTTTGTATGTACAGGGTGTCCGTAACTAAAGTTCCAATTTCAAAACGCTGTACAAATCTGGAAATTGGTGGTAAGGTCACGTGCGACCAAATTGCTGAGGTCATCCGTCCCTAGACTTACACACTACTTAAACTAACTTACGCTAAGGACGACACACAGCCATGCCCGAGGGAGGACTCGAACCTCCGCGACTGGGGAAGCCGCGCGGAGCGTTACAAGACGCCCAAGACCGCGCGGCTACCCCGCGCGGCAAAACGCCGTAGAAAGAGAACCACTGCTCAGAATGACATCAAATTTGAACAGCGTACATTGACGCAGGGGGAAATGTCACGGAACAAAAAAAAAAATTACGGAAAATTAACTAGTAGTTGGCACTCAAGGCGTCGGTTTATGCACACCAACAAACGCGCAGCACACGACTGTTCCTCAGTTAGCGTACGAGACGCCCAACATGTCTATCTCCATGAAGGATCGCGCGCTGCTAGCAAAGTTCTTTTCCGAGAACTGTGATGTGAAACAGTAGCCCTGTGGAAGTACCGGACATTCGAGGGTCGAAATGAGGCATTGGTCCGATGTCTACCAAGGGTCTGCAGAGAATAATTACAAAATTCGAAAAGACGGAGTCTTTTGAAGTGCAGTGTGGCAGATGGAGGAACGCAACCGATCTCACGTCTGTCGAAGATGTGGCCACAGCATTCTAGAGGGGTAGAGCGGTAGTGTGCAGACATGCAGTGCACCAGGAACCGCCCAAATGTTGGAGGTGTCTGCGACCATGGTACACAAAATCTTACGAAACATCCTGCGTTGCTATTCACACAAGATCACCCATTTCAGGAGTCACTGCCTGCTGATCTGCCAGCAAGACAAACGTTTCTTCCTGAATTTCTTGCTCGCATGGTAGTGGCTAATGAATGGCCACGGAACATTCTATGGACAGACGAAGCCCATTTCTATCTCCAAGTAAAATGTCAATACACAGAATTGCAGAACGTGGGGAACAGAAAATCCTCACGCACATCAACACGTACAACTTCATTCTGCAAAGGTAACTATATGGTGCGGGCTGTCAGACACGTATATCTTAGGACTGTATTTTTTTCGAGGAGGTGACTTCCGCGGGTGTTGCTATCTGCAGGGTTACTGGTGAGCGCTATGAGAGTCTTTTGAGCACCATCGTCACTCCAACCCTTCAACGTGTGGGTGTGTGGGGAGGATCATTTTTATGCAAGATGACGCTCCTCTGCGCATTGCACAGCCAGTAAAGCGGGTGCTGTAGGTATGTCGGAAATGCTGGAATTATCAGCAGTCATTTCCCTGCGGCCTGGCCGTCCATATCAGCAGATCCGTGTGACTTCTGACTGTAGGTTTATCTGAAAGATGTTGTGTTCAGTGCTCCAATTACGAGTGTATTCTGGACGTGATCCGCGAGACACTCCGACCCGTTGTGGAACATACTGTTTCTTGATTTCAACTTGTGGCAGAAAACGGTGTACAGCATATTGAGTATGTCTTGCGCCAGTCTCACGAAAGTTACAAACCGATGTCATCTTGCTTTTTATGCGGAATTTGGACACAGGACAGTTAAAAACAGATGAAATTTTACTTTTTATACTGCCTTTGGCCCAAAGACAATTAAAAACTATTATTATATTGCTTTTAGTGCGGTTTTTGGCCTCGGGAGGGTTAAAAACAAATTTTTCCTATCCTATGTGGTACGACTTTTCCGTGCTGCATGGCCTTACCCAACCAAGAGTGTCACAACTGTTGACTGCCGAACGTTCGCAGCCACGCACATTGAATGGGATGGATGGTGTAATGTGCGACTCAGACCGTATAAGTCGTATTTAAATTTATCTGTCATTTGTAGTCGACGCCATATGCTTTAAGACGCTTATAGCGCCGTCTATTTGTAAAATATTCGTCAATTTTTTTTGTTCTATGACGTTTCTTCCATGTTTAAATTTGACGTCATTCTGAGCCGTAATTCTGTTTCTACACCATTTTAAATCTAGAACTTAAACTATCGACACCCTGAACTTAAACGATCTGATGGATAGGGTGAGCAGCATTCAGCGACTCTTTGCTGATGACTCTGTAGTGCACCTGAAAGTGTAATCGTTGATTTACTGTAGGACGATACAGAATGACTTGGAATTTCTGTTTGGCGCGACAAATGGTAACTTGCTCTAAATCCTTAAAAATGCAGACGAGTGGGAAAAGCAATCCTGTTATGTTAAAACGTAGTATTAGTGGTGTGGTGATTGACGCAGCCATCTCAAATAAACACCTAGAATCAAAAATGGTTCAAATGGCTCTAAGCACTATGGGACTTAACGTCGGAGGTCATCAGTCCCTTAGACTTA